>NC_058038.1:12277718-12583968 GCF_019176455.1 Solea senegalensis
GCTGAAGGTGATATAGTGGTGTGGAAAGTGTTTTTATTCAAACGCCTTGGGCCTGTTATACACACTATGCCACATTTTCTTGTTTAAATAACAGCTTATTCTGATGGGACTCATTTGTTATCATATATTTTATTCCATCTCTCGGCCCAAACCATTGTCCACTCCATGCACCAGAAAAATGTGGTGAAACAGGAAGAATAACAAGAATAATGCTGAATTAAATCATCAAAAATACACTTTTGTGAGAATAGAGTTGATTAACTCTCATTTAAACACTACAGTCTGACTGAGTTGCTGACATCACTTCATGCTTCCCCATAATGGCTTCTTTTAGCATAATGATTCAACACAAATGTCATAACTGGTTTCAGTAACATAACAAGGAGTCATCAGACCCTAAAAAGAACACTTCTGGGATGTAGCAGATCAGAGGATACGCTTCATGAATGTGCAGCTGACAAATGTGCAGGAAGGATGTGATGCATACATACTGACATGGGCCACAATCTCAGGGGTAACTGAGGTTTTAGTGTTCAGCCTTTTGTTCATTAGTAACATGTATTCTTATGCATCAGTTCATAATCTATGCCAGATCGATGGCATAGATTAGACCAGATCTAGACCTCATAAAATATTCTTAAAATGCAGAATCTTGCAAATGTTATATATGAATAAAAAAAAAAAACAGATGATTGATCATGCTAGCCATGATTTATTCAGGAGATATGCTGTGGTACTTGTGTATATTCAGACAAAATTGTGCACAGTGGAAAAGTACCTGTGAAGAGCCGCAATAGGTGTGGAACTGGTTCTGTCCTTGAGCAGACTGGCACTGAAACTGTCATCTGTATATCCACCAAGCTCTCCTGTCACCCAGTCAGGCAGATGTGCTGTGTTGTTCTCCAAAGACCGACCACTCAGTGGCTCGTCAAAGTAGATGGACTACAAATTAAAATTTAAAATGAATATTCATTAAGAACATCAGGATATGCAATCCAGTGGTTTTTGAGTTCCAACTACTACGTTTTTGCACAATGACTTGAAAAGGGACTCTTCGAGTAACTTGATTAAGGCAGCATTTTTGAAGAGCATTATCCAAATTGAGGCACAAATGTTGTCTCACTTCTAGATGGCGGTAATACAGCTACATTTGGGATTTAATGCAGCTGTTTTACTTACCATATAGGTAGGGAGGGTCTTAAGATTGCCAGGCTCTGGTTTGCTGTTGAAAGGAGCTTCCAGAACCCCTCTTTTCAGCATGTGAAGAAGCAATAGGGCATACATGTTGCGGTTCTTGCGTCCATCCAGACCTGAGGCACACGTGGCCGGGTCGCACAGTTTCTTTATCCATATGGCACACTGCTGACGGTCTGGGAACATTGGAAAAGAGGACAGCAAGGTAAAGTATATTACTATTACTATTATATAACATATCACTTTGGTTTGCACTGTGCTAGGGGTGGGAATCACAGGGTACCTAACAGTACGACACATGCTGCACGATACCAATAATATCACGATACAACGATTTGTGAAAATCAATATATTGCAAGACAATCATATCTATCCATAAAATGATCGCTTGCACTAAAGCTTTATTTTTTCATTCAAAGGATGATTTGACAATGTTATGTTTTGATTACCTGCTTTATGCATTTAATATTTTGTTTATACACTACTTTATTTAAAGTATACAATCGCAGTGCAGTGCAGACACAAAATGCAGACTGAAAAGCCAGACCATAAGTGTTGGTCAATAAATGTTTCTTTAAACTGAGCAGTTTTGTGTAATATTTTTTTACTTTTAACGCACTATGTATCATCAATCATTAATTCTAACTCTAGGTATCAAGATTTGTGTCTTTGAAGCAGCTCAAGAGCAACAACAAACATCAAGTTTCCCACACCAGTGATGTCTGATGATGCTATTAACAAAAGTGAAGTGTGAGTAAATGAAATCTCACCTGTCTTGTTGGAGTGTTTGAGGACATATGGCTTCATGTCCAGTAGAAAATGGTCAAACTCAGTGTCCAGCCTCAACCATGACTCTTCACGTTTGCTCATGTTGCCCTTCAGGTGGGAATTAAAGAATATATTACCTGTTGTTAAACACAGATTCGCTAGCAACAGACAGTGTTTTAGCTCATTTATGTGGCGCACAGTAGCACCGTGACACGTAGAACCACCACAACACAACATGACAAATACCTTATAATTATATCTCGCAGTGTTTGCAAACACACGAATGACAATTTAAAGGGCTCACACAGACCGTAAACATTAGCAAACATGATGCTAACTGAGCTAAAACACACAATAACGCTGGGAAAGCACAAGTGCATCGTCCTACAGATGACATGGAACATTAGTTTGTAGGAACAGCGTCTTTAAAAAAATCACAGCGCTGGCGATAATGTTGTACGTGGATGGGGAAAAAACAAACTTACCACAGGCACTGATTCCACCGCTCAAAACGGTTCAAAAACTTTAGCGTCCTCAAGTTACGTCACATCCGTTTTCCGCGGTGAAGCAGCGTCTCACTGTTGCCATAGAAACTGCATCATATTTCCGTCTTTTTGTTGCCTCCATATTCAATAGCTTCACGTCATGCAGCTCACAATATATTTTTCCGTTGCATGTTATAGATTGACCAATTTTATACATACATTATACATGAATGTGCAATAATATGAATGTGTATATTTAGGTGCTTATTTATTCTTGCTTTAGGTTCCTACCTACCAATGTTTATGGGGGGAACTATTAAAGGTGACAATCCGAGTTGAACTTTTGCAGTTAAGAGAATACCCCCAGAAACGAATCATTGGGGTTTTAAGTTTGTTCCTGTTGCTATAGAAACTGCATCCCTGTTCTGTTTCTCTGCTCCCCACATTCAATAGCTTTGAATCATTTCACTTTATACACTTAATGGACCCTTTTCAGAGCAGCCAATTTGACCCATCACTTTTATAAAGAGGATGCAACATCATTCAAAATGGCAGCTGTGGAAGAAGGTTCTAAATTTTATATATATATATATATATATATATATACACATACAGTATATGTATGTGTTTATTTCTAAGGAGCATGACCCATATGACAAAGATTAATACAGACCACAGTTCAAGAGAGTCTCTGTAAAATGTGACAAGGAATGGATCAGGGAAAGAAAAAGTAGCCATTTCTAAAGCTCTGAATGATCTCAGGAACACAGTGGCCTTAGTGATGTGAGTGAGATATATGGAAGCATGGTCAGACTGATGCCATTTTGAAAGAAAGAAAGGCATAATATGAGAACCATACAGAATTTAAATGCCTCTAAGAGCGAGAGGGAAAAAAAGATTTTCTGATCAGCCGATACCCAAACTGACCCCTTTGGCCAGACCATGCATGGCGGTGGCAGCATCACTCCATTAGTGCTTCTCAGGGTATACAGAGAGTGATCAGAGAAGTGAGAGGAAATAAAGCAGCCAAACACAAAGATCTTTAAAGAAAAGCTTATCCAGAGCACTCAAAATCTGAAATCACTTTACATGGTGACCATAAGCACACAGCTAAGCATAGAAGAACATGTGTGGGTAGACTTCAGTATGGTCTTTCACTGAGGTGTTTAATATTTTTCTTTAAAAAAAAAAAAAAGTCCATTCAGGTCTACATAATTTGCAGAGCCATTTGAAGCAATGTGTTCCATCTTATCTATTCAGTTGTCCATGCACAAGGCTATAGGCTACTTTCCAGATTATTGTAAAGGAAGATATTTCATTATTGTGTTTCTTTCATTTCCCCCATTTTACCAAAATAAACATACAATTGCAAAACCAGAACAACACAAATGAAGAGATATTATCCCCAATTAAGACAGGATTTAGAAATAACTTTGTTTTAGTGGTTCTTCAAACTGTTTAGATGCTACATGGCAGGAGTTTCATGCGTGTTCCTAAACTGCAACGAACTTTAAATCCACAGGATGGCGCTAAAACGCAAGAGTCTTGTACGACAGTGAGAAACACAAGAAAAGCCATGTTGCATTCAGGTGCTCCTCGTATTTTATTTTTACCCATTTAATCTACGTTAGAAAAATTCTCCCTTAATAGTGACTTAACACAAATGTAGATCTATAAAAAGTAATTTTTTCTCTCAACCTATTAACTTTTTTGTATAAACTAGGCCTAATTTAATATGCAATGTATAACGCACTGGTCCCGGGGATTTGGATGCAGATCTATGGTTTAGTAGTGTACAGACAATGCCTCACTTTCACTTTATCTCCTCCACTGCACACCTAATTCTAACTTTTCTATCAACTGCAGTAAAGTTGTATTAAATTATGAAATTGTTAAACCAACTTTGTCTGTATTTGATCTCCAAGCTCTCAATTATAAATTTGTTCTTGCATTTTCAATTTATGTTGTGTCTTTAAACATCTTATGTGGGCAGGACTAGATAAGCTTTTGCTTCTCCCGCTTTCCCTTTCGGTTATGTTATTGTGTGAACTACACTAAGATGATGTGTGATGATGATTGATCTAACTGACATGACCGAAATAAACAAATAAAAAAATATTCTTATCAATTTACATTATATTTTGAGTATTTCATCCTTACTCGTTTACTTTCTTTATGCCCTTTAAAGATGACATTTCTGGGATGTTTTTTTATTCTCTGTAAAACACATTGAACCTATCGTTGAGTATGAAAAGTGCTTCACTGCCATGCCACGTGTTGTGTAGCCCAGTGGTTCTCGAACTTTTTACACCAAGTACCACCTGAGAAAACAGGAACATTATTGCCAACAATAAAATATAGATTAAGACGGAGTGAAAGACAGTTAAGTGACTCATTTAATGGATTATGTTTTTTGTCACGTTTCATTTTCTAAGCACAAAATTCCTCAGCTCCTCCCCAATCGCATACCAGGGTTTAAATAGAACAGTATTTCTGACTTTCTTCCAAGTACCACCATTTGAGCCCATAATGTGAATTCTTGAAAACGAAAAATTCCCACAGCACGTAAAGGCGCGCATCTGCGACGTCACAGAGAATGAAAAAGAAGCGCTCAGCTGTGGTGCGGGCAGAGAGGTGGTGTGCGGTCGTTCACAACACTCACCCACAGCGTCACTTGCCAGTGAAGAGAAGTTTGTGGGGTTTTTTGCGGTTTGTTTTTGCGGTTTGTTTTTGCACCCATCATGGCTGACCACCTTTTACATTACAACGACTCTGCTGGGGTTGGGAACCGCTTCGCCCGCAAAGGTGCTTTGCGGCAGAAAAATGTGCACGAAGTGAAAAACCACAAATTTACTGCGAGGTTTTTCAAGCAGCCGACGTTCTGCAGCCACTGCACAGACTTCATATGGTGAGTGCCCAGTCATACACGCTCTGTGTTTGGACAGTGGATGACAAGAGTGAAACCATGAACTTAACATGAAGTTCAAAGCTCTTTAACCATTTTTATAGAGATTAGTAACATTTTGTAGTGATTTTAGTTTTTTTCCTTTGATAGTTTGTGCCGTTTAGATTGTAAACTGAAGCTTTGATCAGAAAAGCAAAACGGATCGACTAGAAAAGTTCCCTCATCTTATGCCCTTTCAGACAGTTTATTTACACTAATCTTTTATGTTTAAGACCAAGTTGCTTCTGCTCTATCAGCTTATCAATGTTTTTCACTGACCATGTTTGATTACTCTAGTTGCCCAAAGGTTAACATCAGCTGTATCAAAGAATAAACCTTGACATTAATGCCTTGTTTGTTGCAGGGGATTTGGAAAACAAGGATTCCAATGCCAAGGTAAACATGACCTGCTTGTGTGTATTTGTGCATGTTAAAGTCCCTGTGATATGATAGGTCATAGATTTTGTCACCACACAGGCATCAGTGTAGCCAGCTCAGTGAAAGTGTGCGCCACAATCTTTCATTCAGTTCTATACTGAATGTTAAAGGACAATCAGGTTCTAAGTGATTCAGTGAAAAAGTACTGTGGGGTTTGCACATTTACCATGAAGCACACTGCAAATTGTTCAAATGTAAAAAAAAATAAAGTTTATTCCATGGGTTGCAATCATTCTGCAAGCAATAAAGTTAGAGATTAGTCACAGGACAGCTTCTTTGACACATTTGAGCATTAAGGCTTAAGCTTGAAGTATGAACATACCTCAAGGAGCAGCCCCTACAGGCATGATGGGGTCAAATTCAGTAGAGTATTTTAACTTGCTGAGGAGTTGCCTGTATCTCTGGTAGCCATCTCTGTACTGGATGATGTACCTTGGAGGAGGTGGTGGCGGAGGAGGTGGAAGGATTGGCTCACTCACTCTTTGGGAAACCACTTTCTTGGCAGGTTGTTGTGGACGTCTCCCTTTTTGTGGTTGGTAACCCACTTGCCCAGAGTTGAGGTTCTTTCTTCCAGAGTTTGAGCTTCCCTTTCCAGGTGAAGGGAGATTGGGGTGACTTGGGACCACAGGCTCTGAGGAATAATCCGTTGAAGACCCTGGACTCACATAACGAGATTGGTCGTTCCCTCCTGCAGTTTCAGAAGTGCTGCTAGAACTTTGAGATTGTGCTGCATTTTCAGAGGGATAGTCAAAGAGTTCCTCATAGATCAGATTGGGAATTTCACCTTCAGATGTACCAGTGTTGGAGTCTTGTCTTGGTGAACTAGCCTCAGCAGGACCACTGGGTACTGGTTCCGGCTGCCAGTGAAAACCTGGAGGCTTTACAGCCTGATAAGGGTCAGGCTCAGCATATGGTTCATTTTGAGCTGCACCACCGCCACTTGGGGAGGCATTCATGTCATTTGAAGGAGCAGCAACATTAAATGACTGAGGTTGGACAGGGTCTGGCTGCTGCTGATATTTGGGTTTTAAAGGAAAGGTGAGTGGCTTGTTAAGGTTTTCCAAACCCCAGTCTCTTGGCTGACCATTAACAAGTCCCTCTACTTTAGGAGCATTAAGCATTGTACGTCGAGTCGGGACCACGGCTGGCTGCTGTGCAGGTGAATGCTTGGTTTTGCTTGGATAAGCCCCTGGTTGTGTATTTGAACCTTGCCAGTCATCGAATGATAGAGAACTCACCTCTTCATCCTGCCCATCATTGCCGAGGTTACGAGTGTCAGTGTTGTAAGGATATCGATACCCTGTAAAAGTTAAACATAAGATAATGTAGATGGTATTTTAGGACTAATGTCTGTAGCAATTGAGAAAGTAATTACCTTTTTTAGTGTGTAAACCAGCGCCAGTGCCGTCAAACAGCAAACAACAAATCCATGAAACCCTGCAAGAGAGACCAGAAAAATATCCAATTACATTCCCCATTTTAGAGGTACTTCAAAACAAAAAAGCCAAGAAACTAATTAATAAAACAAACCATAAAAGGCATCCAAGAGCCATGGCTGTTTGCAGAGCAGCGGCACCTGCACTCCTCAGGCACGATGGTGTGAAACAAGCAGAGCACAGGAACTAACTGGACCTGAGCACCACCTCTGGTCTTGTTTTATCCCTCTGTGTCCTTCATATGGGAAGTCCAGGTCTTTATATGTGAAGATCGTTAGCAGCAGCTGCTCATGAAGCAATCAGTGGACGTATTGCTAACAGGTGTGGAAGCTGAACGTCACCACCCACTGTTTGGGCCGTTCTTAACAAAGCGTTTATGCTGATATGTTATTTCTTTGTCTGTTTGAAAAGCACGTACACCAACTATTGTTGCTTACTGGGTAGAGTCAGGGTGTCATATGCATGGTCTGAAATCAACACCCCATTACACTTTCAACATCTTGTACTGTGTCAGGTGAAGTGGGAAATGAAAGGTTGAGGACAGGTGACACAGTGGTTATCACTGTTGCCTCACAGCAAGAAAGTGCTCGGTGGAGTCCTCAGTGTTGTGTTAGCGCGTCTCCGGTTTCCTCCCACCATCAAAACATGTTTGAATGAATTCAATACATATTTGGTCAGGTGTGGGAGGGGCTGCGTCACTTTCTGATCTGACATTGAAGAAATGTTTATTTTTATTCATTTAATCCACACCACAATTTGACCTGTTCATAGATATTAGCTCTCTGCATACTGTATGCCTGTTGTTCATTATGAAATAATTCATCAGTATTCATCTAATTAACCAAATCCACTCCAAAAATTGAATGGTTATTTCTTTCTTTAGTCATGCCCCAAGCCTCCAGTGAATTCCATGGAACTAGGCTCAGTAGTTTTGTTTTTTTTAAGCTATCCTGCTAACAGTCAGGCAAACAGCCAAACATACAAACAAGGCTGTTTGCACTAAAGCGTAACCTCTTCAGTAGAAGTAATGAGAGGAAAGGAAACATCTTTTACGTCTGCATCAGACAATAGACCCATCACACACATCTATTTTTAAAAGCATCTTGTTCCAACTCACCTGTTTGGGTTTGTTTGTAGCACAGATATTAAGAGCATCTATGTCCTCTCAAGCCAACGAGTGTCATTCTGTTTCAGTGTCATGTTTCATGAGTGATGCTTCAGTGAGAGGATCTGTGGCTTTACTCGACACTCTCCTCGAAACACTGTGCCTCTACGTATGCCCAACATGCACCACCAGCTGTTTCATCATATCTGTGATCATTGGCACATGGATAGGAATGATGTGACTGAAAGTCGCTCTTGTATATCAGTAAGCTGTCAGTGAGTTTAACTCATAACATAACGTGTATGTATGAAAAGCATGTCTTAAGATAAATAAACCTAGACTAGAAATAGTAGACACACTCTTACCAGCTGATTAATTAGGGTTGTGTTATTGTTCAAGCGTAGGGGTACTCCTAAAATTGTTGTTGTGTTTTCCATATTTCCTGAATGTGCTACACACATACACACAGTTTTTCTTTATGTCATATGTGTACACATACACTGCGTGGGCCGCAGCACGGTTTCTCATGAATGTAGGCTGATGTGTGCTCTTGGGTGTAGACAGCATTGTTGTTGCAGAGTGTGCACAAGGAATGAGAGCCATGTAGAGGGGGAATAAGCTCTAGATGTTATAATTTGCAGGACATGGCAGGAATTCTCTTGTGATTCACAGTGGCACATTAAGAACATTAATAACTTGATGAGCCCTGGTTGTTTTTACTTGAATATATGATTTTATTACAGATCTGTATACAGACAAGATTCCTGGTACAGACAGACAGACAGACATATCAAGGACCTTGGAGTATAATAGCAGTGGAATTTGAGTTTATACCACTGGCAAGAACAGATAACAGTCTACGTCAGCATAAGTTATGTTTGGATCAGTGGAGACGTTCAAGGTCCAGCTTATCCCAAAGCTGAGACAGGGTGGCACCGCCCAACTGTAAACATAAAACATTGTGAATCTAGAACATTCCAAAAACCATTGGTCATGCACAATATTACGGATGTTCAAATATGCACTAGTCTGAAAATTGCCTAACATGTGTATATAAACTCTAGTATCAATAATATCGACTCTAGTTTCTTCATGGATTGGATGTTGTTCTTTTTTCTTTTTTTTACTGTATTTACTGACACTATTGGGATCATATGGTATAAAAAGAGACGGAGCAGAGAAGCTGTAGCTTTAATGCATATTAATTGAAATCGAGGCATATTTTAAATGTGAATGAAAACGTATCTTTCTTCATTTGTTAAGTTAAAGAGCAGAAGTCATATAATTATGCCTCTTCACAGTCATAGCATTAGAACTGGGGTGGGTAAGTTCAAACTCGAAACTTAAAAACCTGTTCAAAATATACAGCCTACAAGCACTCGAGACTGTGTGAAGTAGTTCTAAGTTGTCCAGCAGAGCACTAAAGCTTTTGAAAGCAATATGTGGAGATATTTCTGGTTCCAGATCCCCATAGATGGCTAAATAAAAAATGAACATCTGTGGACTCAGCTGTTCGTGGAGAGAAATAAATATCTTATAGTCATATAGCCCTTATTTCCAGCAGAAACAAGTAAGTAGACGTCTAAAATAATTTTTCCGCCAGACTTACTGTTTGGCATTTCTGGTTAGTAGTCAGCAGGCATTAAGAACAACTTAAAAAGAAAACATTGCTTCTAGAAAAACAGGTATTATGTGCGCTGTCAGGGTTTGATCCAAGCAAAATGCTTTAATGGAAGTGGAATCTTCCTGGAAACAAGACGGGGCTGTACTGTAGATGCGATGTGCTGTAAGAACAAGGAAAACCACCTGAAAGCATCCCTGTAGTATCTGTTGATTTCACTTTGTTGATAGTAAACCTACAGAAGACCATGCAGTACTGTAGAAGTGGCTGGGCTATGAAATGCTGGTAAAACTACTAAGGTGATGTCTTATAAGGACATCAGCAGCCACATGTAAAACCACAGCCAATCCTACTGGTATGAGTTGGTGTCCTAAGTAACAGTTGATGAAGTTGTATTATAGTGCATACTTTTTCATTCATTCAATCAATCAACAGTCCACACTGAACAACAGCACAGAATAATCGAAAATATCCTCTCCTCCCATTCCACAATAAGATGTTGAACTGACCTGCCATCTCCATATGTTATTGATAGTTTTTAGTGATCCCAGTGTCATCATTAATTTTTATCAGTTTTCACGCAGGTTTGATTTTAACACATAGTTTCTTAGGTGTTTCTTTCCCCCCTCTTCACCCATGCACCTCCACTATATAATGAGTGGTGGAGTGTCACCCAGAATAGTTTCTTGACAGAGGAACTGTCTTAATTAAAGTGTCTCCGTCTGCGGTGGAGAACTGTAGTTCTCAGGGTGGTGACTGGTTTTCTTTACCTTTTTAATTTGTAAACCTGATGTCTGCTTCTGCCTTTTAAGGGCTGTAGGATGCATAAAACATAAGTACAGATTAATAATTGAATTAAACCTGCAGTGTATACCTTTGTCTCCCCCCTCTGGCAGTGAAAGTTATTCATTACACCCAATTCATTATTTAGGTTGCACAAATGATTACACAGTACACTGTATGTACAAAACGTGTCCAAGAATAATCATGTGACTTCATTGTCATTGTCTATCTTCGGTGCCTCCCACTTTGTTACTGCCCAAATGTCATAGTGTGAAACTGTGTTTGGATGCTCTGCTTGTCCTCCTCGTCTCATCTTCCTCCCCAGCCTTTGATGCTGAGCATCTCTGGCAATGGCTGTGTCCTCTGGAGAGTTGAGAACCCATCACAGGCAAGGGAAGCACTGTGTTTGAGGTTAGGGAGGCAGGTGCAAGTAGAAAAGGAAGAGGATGTAGCAATCGAGCGAGGGTGGAGAGGAGGTGAGAAGGTGCAAAGGTGAACATAAAGGACTAAATATACACAGGAGGGTTTGCAGTTACGTGGATGGATGTTTGTTAGGCTGAGAAAGACGATGAAGTCAACGTGGCCTTTCATACAGTCTGGCTTCTCGCTTCAGAGTTTTGGCAGAGATAAAGCAAACAGTGTGACGACTCGGAGCAGATGAAAGAGAGAAGGGTGTTATGGATATTATGTCTACTCAATTATAAACCGTGGCTATGTTTTATATGTGAGTGGTCCTGTCTCAGATAGTCTGGTGTGCGAATGTTAGTTTGTAACTTTTGATCCCATTGACTTGATACTTTTATTCATCCAGCAGATACAGAGCAATCATTTCATAACAGATGTTTCGCTGTTTGACACTGGGCAGGTAGTGTTTTGTTTAAGACATGACTACTGCTGAAAAGAACAGTAATGGATTACTAAACAGTCCAAGTGTTAAAACTTGCTATAAAGCTGCCACAGAGGTATTTGATCTGGACTTTCAGAGTAAAATACACTAACGTTGACATTTAAGTGGATTTCATGTTTAACAATTTATAATAATTCTGTTCTCCTTGACAGAAAACAATACTTTTCTAACCCTACACTCATCATTATGTGAATGGCAAAATCTGGAGAATGTCTCTACCTAGATTTCCAGATATTACCCATATATGGAAACAGCTTATGTTGGTCCCTGTGATAGAGTAGTGATCCCAAAGTCAGCCTGGGTGTTTGCAGGACGGTATTACTGTGTATTATTTCCATGTTGTTTGCATCTCTAAAACTGTAAGTGGCCCAGTTGGTCGTACATTGGAATACATTTGAATATAGAATGCAGACAATTTGCCTTCTCTCGTATACAACTCAGTCAATGTTTGCTGCTCATCAAGTGATACCGATGAGGTGTTTATCACGACGAGAGCGGTGTAGGCTGCTTCGCCAACCCCCCCTCGGACATTTATTACCCATGTGGGTGTCGTCATGTATGTGTCAGTTAGCGTGATGAGGGCTGACACATGCCTCCAACACGGCCTGCACTGAGCGCTAATGGCAGGAGAGAAGCTGAGCCACTCACCTTCCACTGTTAGACCGGAGCAGTGGATCTCATTTACCAATCAAGGAGCAGAAGTGAGGGGGTGTTGGAATATGAGAGTGACAGCTGAGCTACTTCTCATGGAGGAGGCTCTAAACAATAAACATCTTACACAATGGCAGGCTGCTCTTGTGAAGTGAAGTTGCTGAGATCTGAAGGGTCCTCCTGCTCGTCTCTGCTTTGACTATAAAGAAGGATATGTTCATTCATTAAATCTTGCTCAGTTGCTTTAAAATACATCAAAGCTTTGTTGCTTCAGTGTGAATTTTTCATCTTCCCCTGAAGACTGGGGGTGTTGTTCTGCTGTGCTTGACTGCTCATTTGTGGCCAAAATTATTATTATTAAATGATCATATATGAAGCTGTTAATACATTTGTGCTGAGTCATTTCAACGACTCCAACTGTGGAACGAATATTGTTTTCACGAAGAGAAGAAATATACGAAAAAGAAAGAAATGGTTTCGCTGATTGTTATTCATATTTTTACAGTCTGTGAAGCCTGCGATGTATAGCACTTTTGGATTGTAGCGGATTTTACATTTTTATATGAATACTGATTCATACTGTGGCTTTATCAAAGTCACAGTAAAGATAATTTACTTACTTCCATACCTTCATTTATTATAACTATAATGATAATTCATAACTAAATGACACTACATTTTATGCTAGGCATAACAATCACTAACTGAGACGTCTCACCTTGCTCCCCACAAATAAATTGTGTAATGTCGTTTCTGTTACATGCTGCAAAAGCAAAACATCTGCGAGTTTTCAAACATTCGAAATATTTAAAAAATGATTTCCATCAAACTTGACTGAGATCAAAGAAAACTCACAGCAAAACTTCCAGTTTCATTCCAAACTTTGTTCTCTTGAAGTTATCACGCTTGGCTGGAGTGTAAGAAGTGTCTGATGTGGATTCGTTAAAATAGACTTGGTGATTATGAAGAAATCACTAAAATATGACTAAATTTTCATCCCTTATCCAACTGAATTGAAATAAGACCAGAGAGGAATCTGGCTGGGATCATTATATATATATATATTAGTGCTGTCAAATGATTAAAATATTTATTCGCGATTAATGGCATTAATGTCATAGTTAACTCGCAATTAATCGCACATTTGTGTCTATTCTAAATGTCGCTTGATTTCTTTTTGTCCCATTATTTTTTCTCATTTTAATGCTTATATCAACATAAAAAAATAAGATCCGGTGTAATGTTGTAGTTTTTCTAACGTTACTAGTTGTTGCAACAGCATGTGGAAAAAAACTACTAAGCTAAACTAAAAGTTTGCTAGGCCAAAAGGAACGTTAACCTCGCGGAAAAAAAAATTGACGCCGTTAAAATGGGTTTGCGTTTACCCCTTTAAAAATGCGTTTAACTGACAGCACTAATATATATATATATATATATATATATATATATATATATATATATATATATATCCACAATATATACAATGCTGCTTCTGCTTGTCTGCTTTATAGTTAAACAATTGTCTGTTCTCTCCGTCACACTCCTCCTCCTTTACTCTCCTTCTTTCTGTATCTTTCTCTCCACACTCCTTACTCAAGACTACTGTGGCAACAAAAGTGGGCCATTTCCATTTTGTTATCATGGTAACAGCTCTTCTGGGCAGATTTAATGTGTGTTTTACATTATCAGTCCACATCCACTCCGGTTGCAGCCACTTTGTCCTTTTCTGTTGGTCATGCCACTGCTTGTTGGGCCAATTAAAAAAAATAAAAATAATAATGATTAAGCAAACACAGAGTTAGATGTTTCCTTTTAGGAATTCATCCTCAAAGTTCAGATATTAATACCTGTTCTTTTTGTTCTTTTCACATGAAAACTCTACATTCACTGTAAAGAAAAGATCAACACGCTGAGTCTCTTTTCAGTTTGCATTATTTCTTCGTTTTTGCCTCAAAGGCTGTCAAAGTCACACATTGTCAGGACATATTCGCTGTCATGATTCATTGTCTGCACTGGGGGCAGCACTTGTGCGCTTGTCACATGGAGACCCTAAACAGCCTGCGCCCGAAAGGCATTAGATCTGTGTGACAGTTAGCACCCCTAAAGCCAGAGTGACACAAGACCTTGTTATGTGTCAGCATAAGGGGATTGCCACAGTCTGGGTGCTAGACAAAGAGCTCTCATTTATAACCACTTACTCTGAAGAGGGGGTGACGATAAAAGTAAATGGAAGATGGCAGGATTGAATAGGAGAGGGCAGGTGATGATTTACACGACAAATATATCCTGTTTGCTTTGACTGATTCATTAAAGAAATGCAGCAGCGGTCGGGAGTGTTTGGTTTTCATTCACTCATCAGTAACTTCGTCCAGCTCTGAAACGACTGTGGTGGAATGAAAATGGACTGACATCGGTGGGGTAAACTTAAACACACTGGTTATAGACATGCATATTCTAATGTGGTCCATTAGATTCTTACAACTGAGTGGTAAATACAACAACAGTGATGTTACAGGTTGCTACCTCTTCACCGACACGAATAAATCCCCACAATGTTCTTGTGCAACTTGCTGTTTCTCAAATATTCCCATGGGGGCCTGTGCTCTGCCTTCTGCTCTCCAGTAAATGTCACCTACAGAATTGGTTCTCTCTTTACTCCTCTTTAGAATCTACTGTAAAATTGTGCCAGATATGGTATGGTAGTATGGTGTGTCGAGGTTACTATAGTAACAGTGATTGGCTGTTGCTCTGTTTGTGACGTGCCAACTAGAACACCCCAGGCGAGCGTTTCCCTCTAACAACCCATTGTTTCCAAATAATCCTTAAATGGTGATTCGTGTCACCTTCTCAGCTTCCAGAATTGGCTCTTAATGGCCGTGACAATGCGTTGTTTTTTTTAGCAGTGTGTGTGAAACGTTTGTCATCTTATAAAACACCATGTAATACCAAGATGTGAACAAAGCGCGGTGATCCCTGAGCAAACAGCACCGACGAGCACAGAAACAGGAAGGAGCGTCTTCCCCAGTTTTCAGTGCGGCAGTGGCCACCGCAAGTGCAATATTTTCATTCCGGCTGAGTGTCTTAGCAGATCATGTCAAAATGTTTTGCTTGCATAACTCAACGTCATATGCTGACATTAAAAGGGGTCTTTTTGGAGGCTCGGCAGCATTACTCAGCTCAGAGTGGGTAGTTAATTGTCAGGGAGCTGCCTGTGTGTTTTTGCTGAGACACAATGCAGTGTAATAAGATGACACATGCTGTTGCCTCATAATCTCTCTTTTAACAAACAGAGGCAAAGGAGCACTTGGAGAGGGTTGGGAGGGGCAAATCATAGGATGGAGAGAGCGAGGCGAAGGTATTAGGAAGCAGTATTTGATTCTGTTTCTTTTTTAAAAAATTGTATGACTGTATTTGTGTGTATTTGTGTGCATAAACAACAGTAGAGCGTGACAGAAGCAGTCACTGCACTGTGATTTAATCCGTGTGCAGTTTCCAAAAATGGCACAAGGTGCAGAGAAAGAGGAGCTTCCTGACAAGATGTAATAAATGCCTGGCTCCAGGCTGGCTTTTTGTCATATATATATATATATACATATATATATATATATATATATATATATATATATATATATATATATATATATATATATATATATATATATATATATATATATATATATATTTATATACAGTGCATACATGCTGATAACTTTCTTACACACGTTTAACGTGAGTTACAAAATGGCATTTTCGTTCTTGTGTGGTGTCTCCTAACAATAAAATGCCTTTGAATTAATCTCTGATTATTTGGCCTGTGTGCAAGCTAACATCATGCAAGCGCTGGCTAACGTGTAGAAGGAGTTTCATACAAAAGACACTGGGTGTAAGATGGTACAATATGCAGCGTCTTCATCCATAATAGTGCACCAATTTTATATATGGTCTTTGAAACTGGGGATGCCCAGTTATTTATACAGAAATTCTGCCACCTCCTATTCCTCCAGTTCCTCCAATCATTGTGCATAAGCCCAGTGTCCGTGCCCGCCCACTACTCCCTGAGACGCTGGTTTTATTCACTGTTATGGAAATGTTGTATAGTTGATTGTGTTCTTGTGCACCTTTAGCAATGAAATGTACATACAACAGCTACACATTTTATGACATTTTAGAGCTGTCATACAGCAATCGCCTCCAAAGAGGGCAGTGATGGACATAGAGCTGGAGAAGATGTGGGGAGAAAAAGCAACTGTGATAGGAGCATTAGGGGCTATCACCCCCCAAACTGGACAAGTGGCTCCGGAAAAGAGAACACCTACATTCAAGCATCAGCTCTTAGTGAAACCATCAGTTGCCATGACAACACATGATGCAGTAAATGTTACTTAAGGTGAATGGGTTATCAAAGTGTGCATTTGTGTGTGTGAAACTTGGTTAGTCTGTTTGTGATGGAAACTGACTGTTGTCAGGGGAATTTAGAGCTGAAGTGCTCACCTCTGTGTGTCTCAGCACTCCAGCTGTACTTAATGAATTCAGTGGTGATTACAGCCACAGCTATTTTCGGGGCTGGTTTAAGTCAGAGATATCAGTCTTCTTGACCCACATAAGGTGAGCACAATATGCACTCAGAGGGATTTGCCGCTCGCTGGCTTTGTGTCTTATTTTGTGAGACTGAAGCGTCTTCGGGGACGATGCTGTGGAGAGAAAAGGTCGAGCTTTACTTTGCACATTCTCCTTTTTTCTTCTTTGCACCAAACTGCATTGTTCATCGTGGAGAAGGTAATTGAGGGAGGAAAATTGCTCACAGTAATGTATAATCCTAACGCGTATTCTTCAGCACTACTATTCAACAACCATAGTACATTTGAAACAACATTCATTTTGAAGCTGAGCAAATTTCTGTTGTAGTCAGTATCCATCCATCCATCCATCCATCCATTTTCTACCGCTTTCTATCGTCCACATGAGAGTTGCGGGAGGTGCTGTGCACAGCTCAGCTGACATAAGGCAACAGTCAGTGTATAAACAGCAATTTTCAGATACCAGTATCGGGTATAGGGTCTGATGCTGCCCTCATGTACTCTTATTTGTATTTATAAAAATGCTCTGACACTGCTGCACAGTGAGCTGAGCAGGTGTTCGGTAATAAGTGGATGTGTTGCAATGTCAGCAGTTTGGAAATACTTTAAGATAAGCAGTGACAACTAAAGTAGAGCAGACTGCAACCCGTGCTCTCCTAGACTAGTCAAGAGGAGGAAGAGGAGGAGGAGGAGGAGGGGAAAAGTGGCTCCTTCAACACCAGTAATTTGATTAAACGTCTGAAGAACTAACTCGATGCTGAACAATATTAAGTTACCTCTAGTTCAAGTCTCTGCCTATTTTGCTTATCTAAAGTGTGGTGTTCAATTACAAATGAGGCTATCTTGTAAGTTGTTTAACATATGACAATTTAAATAAAGCATAAAATGCTGATCTATTGTCTTATATTCATCTGTTGATGTCAAATCCTAATGTTTTAAGTGTACAGCAAAAATAAAGGAATTGGCCTCACTCTTCCAATACTTTTGGAGCCGAGTGTAAATGTTTAACCAGTGGTGATAGTAGCTAATGTTGTATTTTGTTCACAGTCAAAATAAAGCAAAACCCATTTGTTTTCAACAGTTTTTCTGTTATGCTATTATTAAGTATATGTACTTGAATTTAAATAGTCGTATTACTAGCTTGGCGCATCCATACATTATATATGTTAGAAATTTTGTGTCTGAGAATATTTGAAAAAAACAAAGACAAAACCTCATTTTTAAAAACTTAGTTCTTTTTTTTTTAGTCACTCAAATTTGGTATCTTTCTGTGAGCTGATAAAGTCAGAAGCGAGAATTTTATCACTTTTTAAAGAAAAGCAGTAAATGTTCACATGGGTTAGGTAAAAAAACAACTGATGACTGATTCATAAATGTACGGTCAACATTTGTAATTTTTATTCTTACAATTACTAAAGATAAAGGTGTCTGTGACGGTTCTGAAGTCATCCAGGTCACGGTAGTCGTAATGCGGAGGCAACTGGACTTCTGTCAGGCTCCAGAAGACTCGTTTCGAATCTCATCCAAAAGGCGTCTTCAGTTCTGACTCATGTGACCTCAACAACTGACCCCAAGGTGCCACCACGGGTTTGAAAACCTGGGGACTCCCACACTTGAATCAGAAGTGAAGAATCCTTATGGATGAGAGGCAAAATGTCGTCAAGAACTGAATCCAGTTGCCTCCGTTTTTAGCATTTAAAGATAAAGGTGTCGCCCTTTCCTATGAAAAGAGTGATGAGAAAGGTGCAGAAAAAAAACGATATGAAATAGTGTTAAAAAGAAAAGCAGAAAATGTGTGGCCCAGATGGACACATGGGACTTTCCTAACCTCAGAGAAATATTTTTGCTATTTCTGTGCAAGGACAAAGATGCAGGGGGTCAGGGAGACTTACTGTAGAGGCGGAGGGTTAGGAAATGCATGTGCCAGTTTTGTGAAGCGTGCACTCCCTTCTTCCTGCTCACGTTGTGCTGTAAGGACGTGTGTGTGTGTGTGTGTGTGAGTGTTTTCACTTGGTGGTTTGTGTAGTCTGAGGGTCACCCAGGAAGAGACTGCAGAGAGGCTCTTAGTCATACTCACACCTCGCTCCCTGTTTACCTGAGCGTCCATCTGTCTACATATTTAGTCCATGCTGTAAACAAATTAAAATATGCAAATGTGTCCCTGAATGAAAGGTTCCAATAAATACAGTGTGAAGATTGTGTGTAGAACTTCAAATATTGCATAGTATTTTTGACCTATAAAAGCAAAATAAAAACAAGAATTTGCACAAAGTCTGTGAGTAGAGGTGGTAACTGAGGCTGGCATCCTCTTATTTTTTTTATGTCCAAACCTGATCCGAGTGCGACACATTTAATGTAAGCTGAAGCACTGAGTTTGAATTACCCTTGTGTGGTTTTTGTTACCATAGGCACCATTTGTTGCTTTTTCCCTAATTACACGTGTGGGCACCCTGTAAAAATGATCATCCAAAGGTGTTTTTTTATTGTTTTTTTTAATGTCACGCACATTAATGACCGTTGCCTGTGTTGCTGCATGTGCACTTGTAGAAAAACAAGTTCATCACTTCATTTCCTTTGATCAGTTGGCCCATTGTAATTCATAGTTAAGAGTTAATAGGCACATGCTTGCTACCTGTCACCTACCAAGAGAATCAGATCTTAACCCAAAGATTATTTTCTAGATATTTGACTGATCCTGTTGGACTGTGATTAGTTGTGGTATCCATCCTATAATTCATGTTGTTTTTAAAGGAACAGGAAAGGTGTGTACGTCGGCTTGAGCTCAGACCAACTGACTGTCCATAACATAATCCGTTTTTAGAATTACTTATCCTGTGCAACAAAGTATAGTTGATTTTATTTTTATTACTGGTTGTTCTTCGAATTTTGTTTGTTTTTACCATTGTGATATATGTAAAGCTGTGTTTTGAACTGATAGTACAGTTCAGTTTGGTACAGTACGGTACAGTTTGGTACAGTAAATCCCTGGGTCAGGCTTGCATTTCGACTTAAAACGGAACCTTTACTTGTCATCAAACGCACAACAGACAAAAATGGAAGACATCCAGTACCTTGTTTTTTGGTTATTGTCAAGCTTTGTATGAGAATAGCTCACACGGGAGTTGCGGTTTTCTGTCTCCCAATCACCTGACCGTACCGTACCATATTACTCTGGTACCCCAAGGGAACGGTACCAAAAAATGGAATGGTTGGGGCCAATTATTTTGGTACTATTCCAAATGGGAACGCAAAAGACATATGTACAGTTCCGTACTGTACTACGGGTAGTAGAAGCACGGCTTAAGATGACCTTGAGTGTCCTGAAAGGCGCGCATAAGTGAAATGTATGATTATTTACGAGTCTCTACAGTCTCTCACTCAAAGATGACACATTTATAAGGTTTAATAACCATCATTGTGAGGTAGAATCTAAGTAAGCGTAGTATACGCAGTAAGATGAAGGGTTGAACATAAAACCCTGTCACGCAGCAACAGACAAGACTTAATGTCTTGGAAAACTGCAAGCTGATGATAATAAGTAGGAATGTGCACTGATGATATGAATGCACTAGGCAGACGTTCAAGGGAATTCACACACACTCACAAAGACTAATGCATGTGATGGTCATGTATGATGTCAGATATCTTCTAAACACAGCAATACACACACGTCTCCATCTGTTTTTTTACATAATTGTGCGAGCCCATGCACATTCACATGAACCCCATCCGCAGTGTTCTCACCTCGTGCTCTTTTCTGGCAAAAGGGACAAGAGGACAGGATATGAAGGCTGTCAAATCCGAGTCTCTAATTGGAGGTGTCACCGTTGTGTCCCCTCCTCATCTTTCCCAGCCTCCCATGCCTTGCCCAGGGCAAATATAGCAACAGGCACCACAGGGGACAGTCAGCGCTTTGCTCGCCTGTTTTCTTTGGCATCTGCAGGATAGCATGGAAGGAATTTTATCCGTTTGATCTGTGTTTATTGTCTCAAGGGCTGCACTAATGAAATTATAAGGGAGAGTGTTTTTTAGATAATGCATTCTCTGTGTGTGAGAACGCGTCGCTCTAATACAACTTCCCTTTTTGTCAACTCGTATCTATAATATAACAGATTGCCAAAATAGAATTTCTCCCCTACCAACAGGACAAACAGCTCTCAATATATTATAGGGCTTGGCAAGATATAGGAATAATCAAACAATGTATTATTAATATGTCCATCCCTCATATGTTATATGAAAATGTTTGGATAACACTGCTTCTGAAAATGTACATACATTTTAATGTTTAAAACCATGCAATACCTTCTCAGTCATGTGACCAACTGACTCACAAACCAATGACAAATTGTATTATTTTCATTCAAGTAAATGCAGTTTAAATCATGTGCAGATGCTTTGTACCCTTGTATAAGGAAATATATGAGAATAAGAGATTCATTTGTAAGACAGTGGTTTAAAACAAATCAAGTAACTCAGCAATAAACATCATTTGAATGACAAAAGGTGAACATAATACGAATATAACATTTTATTCTTTTTTCAATGATTCAGTTAATAAATCATCTTAAAAAGACTCAAGAGTATGTCATCCTAAAATTTAAAATAAAGCAAAATATTCACATAAAAGAAGCAAATATTGGGACATTTGGTTAGTAGTAGAATTAAATGGTTAAGTGGACGCCAGAGTTGTTGTCTGTATAAAGTTAATCACCGACTTGTTTCAGTAATGTAATGTTAGTGTTATGCATTTAGCAACTGTAACACATGTTGTAGCTGCTGCTGGACCGACGCGTACACGCAGTATCTCGCTGCAGAGCAGGAAACAAGTAAACAAACCCCATCAACCACACCTCGCATGGCAACAGTCAGACAGCAAGACAGGCTCACACCCACTCACGCGCTGTACACACACAGAAACACACGCACAGTCATGTATAGTGAATGGCTGCTGTGTTCGTTTTCATCTAGCAGATAGCACAGCAGCACGTTGTCTGTGCGTCACCCTCGCAGGCCGGGTGCAAACTGAATGACGGGCAGACACGGTAGCCGTGACAAGTCAGTTCAGACCGTGTCAACAGCTCTTTGATCACGGCCGGCAGCGTGGACGGAGCGGATCCCGCCGGAGCAGTGTGGCGGTGGAAGCCGGTGAGTGAGAAATTAGGCCTCCATCTGTAAGAGCTGCTCTTCACGTGGAGCCACAGAGGGATGGCAAGAAAACACAGTGGCAGACACAGGAGTGAGTGGGTGGCCTTAATTATATCTGAAAGTGAGGTTAACCGCATACATATTCAGCGGACTAGTGTAATCACCCTTTTGTCGAGAGCCGTTGAAAAGGAAAAGAAGGGTGTGAGGCTCAAAACCACTTGAAACCTACAGGGATTCATTGTTTCTGTCTGTGGTTGCGGTTCACACTTTGTTTATTCAAGGCTAATTTGTGTGATTATTGGGTGGGAGGTTTTTTTTGTTGTAACACCGAAAAAAACAACAACAACAAAAAAAAACAATTAAAACCATCCATCACTGAAGCGTACATTTATTAAGCTGTACTCTGGGTGACACCTTGTTCACCGGTCAGGTCCTTTAAGCAGGTGACCTCGACCTCTTAAAAATTCTGCTGATATCATTATGGAAATTGTGGTCAAATGTGGCGATTGTGGCGATTGTGGCGAAAATGTTCGTACTGTGTCAAAACATGTGCATTGTGGAAGTATGGATTGTCATTTCCGTGCCACTGCTGTAAAACAAAAAGTTTTTACACCACATTATATCAAAATAAGATAAGATCGTCTTTTATTAGTTCCACAACAGGGGAGGACACTCATGGTGGAGGTTTGAATTCATAGAGTAAGGGGTGGGGGCAATATGGCCAAAAATGTTATCATGATAAAAATGTCAGATCGATTAAAGATTGGGTTTTTGAAAAATAAATGTAACAAACCTTATCAAACATAGAGACATTTCACAAAGTCTAAAGATTTAATAGCACCGGTTGTGTGTGTTATGTCTCAAAGTGTGTTTAAACAGTGCATAAACATGTCAATATAAATCAAACCTTTGTTATTGTATACCAATATTGAAGAAACCATATTTACAGTATTGTTACTGAATTATGGCCCAGTCCTTCTGAGAGTGGTTTTATAAAACTGCCTATTGCCTTGTGCACACCCATATATTCTCCCCCCATCTGCTCTGAAGTTGTTTTTAACTGATCCACAGTTCAGTTCGTCATTGTTCGGTTTGATTCTTCTGTCATACGTCGCCTTCGTGACTCATCCAGTGACGACACTCTCTGACCGATCAGTTTCCGGCAGCCTGTTGACGTCACATTTTAGTGTCGGCTCAGCTACTCAGATACTAAAAGAACGCACCAGCTACCAGGTACTATCGCTAATGGAAAAAAGGACATTTTCCATTTCAGTAGTACAGCAATATGTACGTAGAGTTTTTTACGGACATGCACATGCATGAATATGCAAACAAAACGCCTCTGAATGACCTCACAAACACTGCATCCCTCTCAGTGGCAGGACCGAAAAGGTCAGATTGTTGTTGCTGAAACTGAACACACACACACACACACACACACACAAAAATAGTCAGAGATAAAACAACAAGAAAGCATCAGTGGCTCAGGAGGCAGCAGGTGCTAATTGAAACCATCTTGCAAAAAAGACAAAAAGCCATTTCACCACAGCTGCTCCTTTTTTGTTTTTCTCCCATGCACAGTACCAAATGGTAGGTGCCATCCACTCGACAGGCTGACTAATTGCTCAACGCAGGCTTGGATGCAGGCATGTGGATTAACTAGGCCAATTAGTCAAGCACTGAGACGCCCAGTGAAGAGAAGAGTCATGCTCCCTTTCTCAGCCGAGTACCATTTAATCAGCAGTGAAGATGCTGAAGCGACTCTGCAGTTTAGGGACTGCTTCATGACAACAGCTGGTTTGGTGGCTCAGGCCGCTTGACCTCGATTTCGGGCGAGCTTTGGACTGGGACAAATATGAGAGTTTTTTTTTAAATCTGGACCTTAATCTGTTCACACAGTCACATTGTGGGGACAGAGCAGGGAGCATGCTCATGCTTAGACTTGTCCTGTTTGCTTATATCCACTGGGCGCCTGTGTGGTAAACTGGCCCCAGCTGACCCAGGATCAGCTTGTTGGCTCCGTTACAGAAAAAGACAGAAACTGTGCTGTTCTCTGCCCACTCACAATCCCGTAATACGAATTCAGAAGTCATATTTCCCACTGCCACCTTTAATTTCTTATTTCCTTTCCTTCCTTTGTATTCCTTTCAGTTACCTAATTATTGTGCCTTTCTCCTGACAATGTTATCATCAAACTGATCTGACTTTATGCTATTTCTCACACACTTCAGCGATTCAGCAGTGTTGTCTCTTCCGTTTATTAACTGTGCACTACAATACCTCCGATTAATTTGCTCCCGCTGATATGTTTCACGGTGTACTACCTGCTGTTTCGTCCTCACAATAGGCTGTGATGATTCATCCAATTTAAGCACGGTGTTAGTTCATCAGACTCGTGGTGGATATGCAAGTCTTTCATCACGGGGGTAAAAAAAAACATGATTCATAGATGAATTTTCTGTGATTCATGTAGCGCAGCCCTGGAATGAGTTTGTCAAATGTAGTTGTTATTAAAGCGAAAGCCTTCTTGCTGTCCACTATTTGTTTATCGCGTTGTGCACTTGACACATGCTGCAAATCTGAGGCGGCAAATTGATGTTATCAGGCTTTAATCTGACCTAAACAATCAGGCAAATAGAGTGCCTGTATGATGCGCACACACTCCACTAGTTGAACTGTTTTAATGGCAGTGAACTAAAGTAACCCTTCAGTCTGAATTGTGCTGTTTCATGTCAGTCTCTTTCAAGTCATTTCCCAGAAAAGTTGCCTGTGTTTCTTTGCTCCTGTGAGAGTTTTAGGTTTCAGAGTGGAATTATTTTTCAACTCCTCTCAAAATAACAGACAAATTTAGAATAAAAACAACAACGACACATTTGAAAACAAGCCATGATCTCCCCAAAAGCCTGTCAACTAAAAGCACAGTACATGACATGACTGCAAAGTACATGACTATAATAGTTACAGTAGGATACCAGTTTAAAGTCCATTTCTTGTTCCATGATGCTGGTGATTCAGTTATTTTCGAGACATCACCACCAGGACTGGATCTCCTGGTGTGCCACTGATGTTAGTCTCTCATTTAGTGTAGCTAGTGTTTGACCACAGAGTAGATAAGCCGTTTTTTTTATCACAACATGGAAAATTCCAATCCTTGACACTAATTTGTGAAGATTTGCACCTGGGTCAACAAAAAACACGCATAGATACATATATATATATGTATATATATATATATATATATATATATATATATGAATATATGTATGAATATCTATCTATATATATATATAGATATATATATATATATCTATATATATATATAGAAATTTCTGTCTTAAAGTCACCAGACGGATGAAGTTCATCGGCCATCACGAAAACAATGATGTCCTTTATCGTTGGAAACACTTTGGAGGTTTAATTATGAAGTAAATTACGCAACACATTTTAAATCAACAAAAATATTTCATGCTGTTGAATGTTGTATTCATGGGCCAGAGCTCATCAGTGTGTGTGGTTTCTTAATGTGAGAAAATGATGCGGGATAGAAAAGCATCTCTGCTCATGTCCTTGATGTGAGGAGCGTATGAGGTAAGACAAAGGTCAAGAACAATGACAAGAGACAGCAATTGTTAATAGTAAGTGTAGCTGCTGCATTGTATTGAGCTGATTTTATAGCCTTTCAGTCCTTTATCTGCCTGCAGCCTCAGATAATTTATGGCTGAGAGCTCTGCTGTTTGCGTCCTGTATAATCCATAACATGATTTCACATTTGCAAATGTGAATAGAGGACATTTGTCTTAATTAAAGCACATTTTTTACTCAATAGATTAGCCGGCGTCTTTTCTTTTTCTTTTTCTTTTTTGCACAGAACTGAGTTTTGAACAAGGTCATAGTTATGTGAAACATTTCTTCTTCTTTTTGTACTTGAGAGAGAAAGTAAAAGACAAGAGACGGAGGGAAGATGAACAACAAAAGCCTGTGAGAGGATTTATGGAAAGTGACTGAAATGATGAAGAAAGTCGGTTATTTATGTTTCAAAATGTCCTGAGACAAATTTAGCGTCGACTTTACTGGCCCCCAAACAAATTGGTATGGGACAGGCAGTGCCGCAGGAAAGGAAGATGCTCTGATGCTAATGCGCGGTATCAGTCTATCCTCAGGCGTCAGATTTTGACGTGGCCGTGACCTTTGCCTCTCGCCTGACCGTCTTGTTGTTTGCGTGCGTGGCTGTGCTCAAAGGAGCCACAAAGAAATTCATCACCTCGAGCAACTGACTGTGTTTGAGCGTCTGTGCATGCTTAAATTTGCACAGTGTGTTTGTTCACTCCTCCCACTGATAGTTGGTCCAATGTGCAGTTGCTGTGCGCCACATTTGCACAGACTCATTACATTACTACCACTGTGACACCTGATACACAGACACAGGGGCTTGGACGCAGACCATTGTAGGTGACGCATCACTGGCTTGTGTGTGTGTGTGTGTGTGTGTGTGTGCGTGGGACTGAGATGATGAGAACGTGACAAACACAAATGTGCCGTCATAAGTTTGACAGCAGATGTGCACTCCACAGTGTTTACATACTGATGTGCTATGTGCTCATTTGAGTGTAGTTGAACCTATATGTATTTGAGCATGTGCCTGTGTTCAGAGTCATGTTTCTTTTATGAGGCAGTATCACAATTTCCCCTGTGTGTCTCAGAGATGTCTGGCAGCCAAACACTCCCACCTGTAGGTTGGGATAACTGATCCACTTC
The DNA here is from genome assembly GCF_019176455.1 of Solea senegalensis. NCBI lineage: Eukaryota > Metazoa > Chordata > Actinopteri > Pleuronectiformes > Soleidae > Solea > Solea senegalensis. The sequence continues at coordinate 12,304,531 of NC_058038.1, forward strand.
CCTTGTCACCATTTCTGAATGCAAACACTATTAATGATGCAAAAAAAGCACTTGCTGGTGATGATCATATCTCAAGATATATTATATAACATTGCTGGATTAAGGCCTATACTTCTGTGCCAAGTGTGCGTGAATCCAAAGCATGATGATCCAGATTTTAGAACCGCACACAAAGAGTGCGTTGGGTGCAAGTGGACAGCGCATGTGCGAACTGAACTTCCCGTTTTACAACAGAAGAAGTAGTAGCCAAGGATCGCCTCGACCCGGCTGACTCCCCAACTCCTGCGATATGCAACACACATTACAGCATGCAAATGCAGAAGTATACCACAGGCTTTAAAGTATCTAAAAATGGCAAGATTAATGTGATATGTTTTATTGACTAACATACTCACATTAGGCTCTGTGATGGACTAGCAACCTGTCCATGGGTACCCCGCCATGAATGAATGAATGAATGGATGTACTCACAACACTCCATAAATCCATAGAAATCTGCATTTCTATTCAAGGTAACGGACCATTATTTCATTCTGGTCGTCTTAACTTCCGGGCCAAACCTTTTATAAAACATCATAGTGAGGATTTATTCATTGTATATATTGTGTGTATTTAGTGCTAATGGATCATGGCTACTCACACTGTGCATTATGCCATTGATAAAGTTTTATTAAAATTTTATTTTTTTATTTTTTCATATGTCTGACTGACATACAGTATTAACAATTCTCCTTTTGCATATTTAATGTGATTAATTGGAATAAGTTGGCTCTCCACTGGTGTCTGCTTGGTTGCCTGGTGTGGGTACAGTGACCAGGGACACCTACTTAGCACAGCTAACCTATCTGTGCTAAGCTGCTGACACCCCATGTCTTGTTCAATCGTCCCAGTGAAAGGAAAAAGCTTGCCCTCTTGTTCTCCTTGGAGAGTTCCCTGATTGATGGTTTGATGTAGCTCCTGGCCACTGAGCCCTAGGTCTTTAAGTAGATGTGATGTTAAATTTCTCACAAACCCTCTTGTGCTTTTCACCGTGCAAAACCTCATGCCCCGTCTAACGTCCCTGCACTCCACAGCAACGGGTCCACATATTTCATCATCACTCTCTGATGGGTTGCCTCCATCCCTTCCTCCCAAGGTGCAGTCAGCTCGACCAGCAGCACAGATTTGTTTTGGCTGGTGTCCACAGCACCATGTCTGGACAAAGAATGGTGCTACAGATTTCTTCTGGGAAATGGAGCTGCATGCCGAGGCCAGCCGTTCCTCTTCTCCTTTCCGCTCCCGCTGACATCCCTTTTACGAGGAACTGGATCCACTGCTGGCTCCCTGACTGTCTGACTTTCATGGCTCACCTCTCCACCAACTCCGCCAGTTCCTCAGTACTTGGACGTGGCACCATGTGAAGCAGCTCTGTGTGACAGTGTGTTGAAGGGGGGCATTGAGGATCCTACAGAGGCTGTGTCCAATCACAAAGACTCGTAGTTCACACTCATGAGGAAAATTGAGTCTTGAAGACTGCTTAGATTACTGCCTGATTCACAACCCCCTCCCACATCAACTGGTGTCCCTGTTGCCTCTGTGTCATTGCCTTTACCCTCTTAAAAGGGTTAGGATTAGGGGTTTTATTATAACAGGCTGCTTTTAGATGTGCCAAAACCCAGAGGCCTTTTCTGTAGCTGCCCCCAAACTTTGGAATATGTTACCCATGGACATTAAATCTGCCTCCACCACTGAACATTTTAAATCACTTTTAAAGACCCACCTCTTCTCCTTGTCAACCCGGACGCTACACCCCATCTATTTTTTTAATTCATATTATGTTTTATACCTTTTATGTTGGGCCACACGGTGTTATAGTGGTTAGCACTCTCTCCTTGCAGCGAGAAGACCCGGGTTCAAGCCCCGGTTGGAACAAGGGCCTTTCTGCATGGAGTTTGCATGTTCTCCCCGTGTGTGCGTGGGTTCTCTCCGGGTTCTCCGGCTTCCTCCCACAGTCCAAAAACATGCAATGTGGGGATTAGGTAAATTGGACACTCTAAATTGACCATAGGAGTGAGTGTGAGAGTGAATGGTTGTTTGTCTCTATCTGTGTGTGGCCCTGCAATGGACTGGCGACGCTGCCTATCGCCCGATGTGGCTGAGATTGGCACAGCACCCCCCGCGACCCTCTGGTGGAGGATGAAGCAGCAGCAGCAGCAGTAGATGATGATGACTGACTGACTGACCTTTTATGTTGCTGTGCCTTGACTTGGCTGTTGTTCCATCCTTGTGACTTCAGCAATAGCAACAATTCTCTTCTTCTTCTTCTTGCTGGCTCTTAATTAACAAGATGAGTGGATCGCTCTATCTGAGGACAGCTTGCCTTAAAAACCAGTTTGAGTTCAAAATAAAAAGTCTAGACTGCATGAAGTCATGACCAAGTTGTCCAACAAAGGGTACTGTGAGGATAACAATATCAACTAATCATTGCACCCTTAGAGCTGCAGCCTACTTATTATTACTCTGTTTCACCATCCATGGAGCCATGCTCTTGGCATTTTCTGTGCAGCTTTGTTGTTGTATTGTTTTTACACCCAAGCTGTTTGTTGTGTTGGTGGTCAGTAAGAGGGAACACAAACCTTCTGTAACAAGTTATCCAGACATGCATGATCAAACTCTGATCACAAGAGCCAAGGTGGAAACAGCCATCAAGTGTGAACTTGCAGCGCTGCGTAGGAAGAGATTGAGGGGGCGGGGTTTTTGACAACATTACCATGGAGATGTAATGTCATGTGATGCAAATTCATCTTCAACGTTGTCTCACAACCAGGCAGATGCTCTGAGGAGATTTTTGTTGTGTAACTATACACAAACAAATTAATTTAGTTCTCTGCCACCATGGTTTTGTTTTGCTTTGTTAAAAAACTGAGCAGCCTCCCCGCTGTGTTGAATCTCCGAGGTGTTTTCTCCTCTTTTTTTTTTTCCCTTCTGCAAGTTCTGACTCCCATGCAGAAATGTCACAATTCCAGACATATGCACAGATAAACAATGAAGCACACACGTCACACACAACGTTATCCGTATCTGGACAGCAGGATATTATGGTCATGGAGATGATTGCTGGACATGAACAGAATTCTTAAGTGTGCTGCTCTAAAGAAGACACAAGGAGGAAGATTATCCTGCTCTTTTGTGTTCTCATCGTCATATCTATCTCGTCTTTCTCTCTGCGTCATTTGCATCTTTTATCATCGTATTATCACTGTTAATTCTGTATGTGTGTGTGTCGCATGTCCTTCATGTGCCTACAGCATGCATAATCGAATGTCTGGACTGAAATTGAGTTTCCATTCCTTTGTTGTAGCAGTGGGTATGTTCACTTCCTCTCTCTGCACGTAAACACTGCATCTCCCTCGCGTAGAAAAAGAACTTGTGGTATACGGTGGCCACTGTGTTTGCTAGTGTCGCCACTCTTTCCCAACTCATATGAAAATGTAATAATGAATGAATTAAAATAGGAGAAAGATGGACATGGTATACAGTATATAAAAATCCACAAAGTTAACAGCTAAAAGAAATAACACTAAATGTATTACAGTAGAGTATATCTGCAGTCATTTGTCTGTATAAACGCCTCCACTTGGCCTCTCTCACTGTCTTCACTGTCAGTGTGTCAGTCCATCTGTGGTCACCAGCAGACGTCAAGGGAGAGCTGGTGGATATGAGTCATGTGACCTGGGGGCTCTGAAAAATTCAGATCTGTCACTCTCTACAGTGACAGAAGTTCAAAGATCATGACTGGAGTAAGGAAGAGAGATATGAAATGTGGATGAAATGAAACCCTGGTTTAGATTCCCGTGGTGATGCTGAGATGTGGTGCACAGATACGTTTTTAAACTCACAAAAACATCTGTCATCTGTGACAATGTGGTCATAAGCAGGGATAAAGATAGAGATAAAAAAAAAAGTTTAAAGTTTGCACGCTGTCAGCTTTAAATGTGCTGACTAATTTTCTGCTTTAAAGCTGCAGTAAGCAGAATTGAGTCCCATCCACAGGTGATTTTAAAATACTCACATTTTGGGATAGTGTCTCTTTCTCCCCTGAGCTTCACTCATAGATTAACATGGACAAACACAATTGTTTCACATGTGATGTACGATATAAGACGATTTCTCTAAAATACTCTGCTGATATTGATGTGGGTTATTGTGTTTATTGTCCAACTCTCTTTTAGATTTTTCCTTTTTTAACAAAGGATACAAGAACAAATGTGAAGTTTCAAAAACTTGTTTCCATGCACCTACCCCTGCTGATTCTGACTGAAAGTCCTTTATAAATACAAAACAATATATTTAGTGCTGTGCAACAATTATGTTTTTGAAGGCATTATATGAATAAATTAATTTTGTTTTATGAAAAAGGCTCACAGTATTTAAAAGCCACCCTCGCTCACTCGCAGCCGGTTGTTGTCCTCTCTCAGATCACTGGATTTAAATAATGCAGAAAGGTTATTATGGAATAATGGATCAATAATGCAAAAAACAAATCCTGTCTCCCGTACCTTTTAGTCCGGTTTAAATGTGTTTCAGTTTGAGAATCCAAGGCTTGTGAAAATGATCTGGACAGTAAACAACAGACAGGTATAGTTTCTCCTTGACCCTTGAACTCCATCAAAATTTGACGAGAACCTGACACAGGCCAGGAGTCTGTCTCTGTGCCGTGTGTAGGTGACAGCACTTCCACTTGGCCTATTGTTTGATTTTCTGTATTGTTATCTTCCAGTTTTTTCCACTTGTCCCATTCAGCGCTTAAGCGCGTGACAGGAATAGCTTTTCATTCATCATACGCTGGTCTGTCATACTGTATGTCAGAGTGTTTGCACATGAAAGCATGTATCAACACACCGCTGCCCGTGTATTTATAGTATCCGATGTCCAGGTGTAGAGGAAATGTCTTCCCTCTTCATCTCCACGATGGTGAGGCTCAGCACACTTTGTTCCAGCCCCGGCCAGAATCAAGCCTAAAAATAACCTATGCGAGGACAAAACCCTCTCTTTTCCTCTCCTTGCCATTTTTCCTACCTGAAATGACAGTTTACAGAAAGAGCACAGAGACACAACACAGGAGAGAAGGAACATTTATAGCTGTCGGGTTGAGAGGAAGTTCATCTTTGACTGTGTTTTCATATCGAAAAATGAGGTGCAATGAATCATTTGTGCATAATTGAGACAATTTGTGTCATCGCGTTTGTTTGCTCGTCACAAAGCTGTTGCCTAACCTCATCCAACAACATTTTGGCTCTGAAATTGATGTAGATGCAAGAGTACAATCGTGGTTTGCACAGGGGAAGGCATCTGTGTCATCATCCATTTTGACAGTCGGAGGAACCGTAGACTTTCCGTGCATTTGTTCCCTCATTCTCTGCCTGTTCATCCGTGCTCTCACACACTTTCCTCCCTTTCTCCTGTGGATATCAGATCAAAGTCTCAGTTCCCTTTGTGTTCGGATGCACTGTCGGGGGGCCGGATCAATAGAATGTGTCTGGAGGGTATTGAGTTGAGCCAGCGCTACAGGTGTCCTGCCTATCTCCACCACAAGCCTTTTCTTCGGTACAGTGGCACGGCATAATTCTATTAACGGTGGCTTCATGTACACACAATTTCCCCGTATTAGCCGGGGGGCAAGACCCCACTTTAAAGTATCAGTGTAGGGGGGATAGCGATGTGGAAGCATGAGTGGATTTGAAAACAGGCTAGAAAGACCTACCTATAGGCAGATGCTCAAATTATACGTGCAAAGCGTTAGGTATAATGTTCTTTCCACATTCTGCTTCACTTTAAAGAAAGTGTTTTTGTTGTGTAAGCTGCTCTGTAACACCAAAGCCCCCCCATCGCTGCGCTTATGCAATTAAGCTGGTGAAACGGTGCCTATAGTAATTAATCACAATAGCCCTGATGGTACAAATATGTCAGTTTGTAACCTCTGCTCCTGCTGCTTCACACAGCTTTCCCTGAGATGAATAAACCCTCTGGAGACAATGACACGTCTTCTCACAATACTTTGGAGTTTCCCTGTCAGGTCCCTGCACTGAAGTCGTATGGAAGATTTATTATAGTTCCATGATATCAGTAAAACACCTCACTTTTAATTGGGTAGTCTTTCAAACCTTGGTGTTTGTGCATCCTCTGTTTTTCTTTCTCTCTCTCATCAGTGGAGAGTGTGAAAACAATATTTGTGTTGCTACTGCACGTGTAGGTGTGTATGAGTTGTTGTTAAAGCTTTCCTTAATGGCGGGATGCGTGTAGCATCCCACAAAGCTCCCAGCATGCCTCTGTGTTTCAGCCACTGCAGCAAATTACCTTAAGAGAGTTTTTTGATTGATGTCTATATCTGTGTTTGTGTCAGGCAAGCTTTCCCAGCTTCACACGGCTGCACAAACATATACTGCTCTGAAATCCACTCTAAACAGAGGTGGAGATGGACTAGTGGGTGTGTGAGGGGCACTGATGGATGGAGAGAGAGGAATTAGCGCGTTCATCATTAGACTCGCAGTTCACATATTGTAAGTAGGCTGTGGAGAGCAAAGGAGTTAATCCCACTGACTAAATATGTGTTGCAGATTTGCACCTCTGAAAATGTGTTTTTTTTCATGTCTGTCTGTTTTTTCTCTTTACTCATGTTTTGCATGTGAGCAAATATTTTAATTTCATTGACAGCAGAGTGGGCAGCATGTGGGATGGGAGAATTGAAAGTTTGACTTGGGGGCGAGTTGTAGGCGGATGTGGTGTGGGAATAACGTTCTGAGGTCACCAAACAACTGCCAGTATACTTGGTAGTCACACGTTTTTTTTTTTATTTTGACTATTTTGGTAAATAAAGCATGATTTATTGCACCCTCCCACACACACACACACACTCTTTGACACAAAGAAACTAACATTGATGGCTGTTTTTTTACACACCATTCATTATGAAAATGACAAATGGGCTATTGTTTTTCTGAGGTTTGTGTCTCCCTTCTGTCAGTTTTATTCCTTCTTTATTATTCAAACAAATTATTTATATTGTACACTCCTCTGTATCTTTCTAGCTATCTGTTCGTCCATCCATTTGAAAAACAAACTGAGCATCATGATAAAATGCAGCCTTTTGAGACGACAGTCGAAACCCCTGCTGGTTTCCTGGACCTCTCCATGAACTAATTTCTCCTGTTTAACCAGTGCTTGTCAGATTCTCTGGCAACGGTGACTTATCTGGCAGAGTCAGAGACGAAACCCTCACAGATACGGCGGTGGGAGAGCACAAAAGTGCACGAAAGCATGCAGGCAGCTTGACAATGAGCGATGTCGACAGATTGTGCGAGAATGAAAAAGAAGAAAGATAGAGGAATTTCAAATAATGGCAGGGGGAGAATACAGTTGGGAACACAGAGTGAGCGCCGCGGAGAGAGTCAGCTTGTGCTCAAGTTGTCACAGATGTCCACGTTTTGCTTTTTCCCTCCATATCATCAGCAGCCAAATCCAAACGCACATGCCAGGCAACAGGAGTGAAGCCAGAAAAATGAAGTCCCAAGTCCTTTCCTCATCCACTTTGTCTTGACCTTGATGGAAAATGTCATAAAGCGAAGGAAAGATGTTTAGGAGAAGCCACAAAAGACAACCACAGTGTTAAGAGAATTCGACTGCACTTCAACTAGACGTGACAGTGGACATTAATGACGTAGATCTGATGTGACGGTAACACTCAAAGCTGCTTTACGCGGCTGCTTTTTGCCTTTCACACTGTTCATTTACTGTATGTGCAACGCTTATTTCTATCACACCTATTTACATGCCGTCGGCACAGCTGTCGGGAGCAACCTGGGGTGGATTGTGGATTGGATTGTGTCGACGAGCAGAGCCAAGGACTGAACCCATGACCATGCAGGTGCATGGACAAAACAAAAAAGTTTTGAAAGTAAAAAAGTAGAAGATGAAGTTGTTACCAGTCAATAGTGTGAAATGTCCAACCATAGTAAAGACTTGATTCTTGTGATTAACAGGCTTTCCTCTTGTCTCAAAATTTAGAAGTGCTCTGTAAAAAAGGTTACTACCACTACTACCAATTATTGTTAAATTGGGAAAGTAAACCGTTTGTCCTTTGAGTCGTTCAATAAAAATATCATACACACTTTGTTACGATCTAGCTGAGTTGAGGGGAAGCTTTATCTGCATCTGCTTTACATTCATAATGTATGATCCAGTGTGTCCTTTAAGGAGCAATTCTTCCTCAACAATGAACACTTCTACTATCCTGGCTGCCACTGAGGTAACCCATTGGTCATGTCGCAGTTAGGAACCACGAGGAACCTTCCTGAGCAAATGTGCCTACGTTGATGCACCGTGGGCTTCATGTCAGCCGCGTCGTGCTGAGCGACACGTCGGTTGAGCAAACACCAGGGACATTTTTTTGTGTGGGTGTGAGTTTGTGTGCGCACACACGTGTGAGACGTGTTTATCTGCGTGTCCATTTGTTTGTGTGTCCATATGGGAGAGGTTTGTCAAACTCATCCTGTGGACATTCTGTGTCAGCTATAACTTGCATAAGACACGTGACAGAATATAATGTCTCATGTGTCTGTCTCTTTAGTGTGCTGGTATTTTATTTTTCCACCAGAGGCAGATTGTGTACCTGTAAGAAAAAAAAGAGGAGACACACAATTGTATCATAAATTGTTACTGTAATTCTCTCTTCAATCTCTCTCTTGTTCTCTTCTCTTTTCCAGTGTGTTGTTTTGTGGTTCACAAACGCTGCCATGAGTTTGTCACCTTCTCCTGTCCTGGAGCCGACAAAGGTCCTGACACAGACGTAAGTTTATGCTTAATCTATAACTTTGGTTGAAGCACAGTCCGCGTGGAGGAAGTTCTGAGCAGAGGAGAGTGCAGGATTTAACATAAAGCAGAATATAAGCAAATAACTAGCACTAGAGAACTAAGACATCTAAATTAGAGGCTTGTTGATTAGATTGGGAGCAGGTGTGCTCCCGCCACAGGTGCACTGATTACATGCTGAGGCGAATGCAGGAGACAAAGGAGGAGCTGCAGGCGGAGACGAAGGCGGAGCAGGGCACAATTGTCACCACCCATTCAGGACATGAGCCCTCACAGGCCTCCCACCTGGTGAACATGCTCAGTGATGGAGAGCACGTGGTCTTTGCACCACCTGTTACTGATTGCAAGCGACTATGTCATGTTTTATAATACGACCGACTCAATAAATTGAAGATTCACGTATGAAAAAAACCCCACAATAAAATAAATAAGAAAGCTACAGCACAAAACATAACGCATGCAAAGGTGGTGTACCTCTTCCCTGACGTGTCACAACAGAAAGGGAAGAGTTAATGCCTGAAACAAAACCCTTATACACAGGGGAGCAACAAAACTATGTGGAATTAAACATATTAACACATATAACACATAAAATAATAACTGGCATTGTTACATATATAAAGATTTCACTTTTAACTGAGTGTCAAATTCAGCTGTTTAATTATTCTTCTAATTATCCTTGAAATATTAACTCCTTAAATTCCAGTTGTGTCTATCAAAAGCTTTATTTTCAGCCCTTTGTTTTGCCTTCAATGCGAGTGTGAAATGGAGCATAAATTCATAATTGTAAGCGATATGCCATCAACAATTGAGATAAAAAAACATTATTTAGCTCACCTATACAGATTAAAAAGTAGATACCAAATGAATAATTGAATGAAACTAATACAGACACAGTGAATTTGGATGGTTTTCAAAGCAAAATGTTAATTTGAAATTATTAGAATATAATAATTCAGTGGTAGTTTACTTAAGCAAATAGAAGTTCTGTGCTGTAGAAGTTCTGCATAAAATTAAAGTCTTTGTTGTTTAATATTTGCAAACATTCACTGAATCTCTTCTGTGCTGTCATTGCATGAGCCTGTCTCCGAACGGTCAGAGTATTAGAGTTAGTTTGAACTTAAATATGACACAGATATTGTTGGACCTGTGCTGCCCTTCACCCTCTGTCAGCGTGGGATTGACACCAGCAGCCCTCTGTGACCCTCATGTGCAGGATCCTGTGATTATTGGGTTGCTCTTGTTTGTTTCATTCTCGCTTCTTTACAGGCTTTACAGTGAAATCCATTTAGGCCTACCACTCAAAACACTTTAAAACACCATTTCAATCAATAGGTGTTATGAAAGAGTGTATTGCAGCATGTCTTCACATTGATTTTCCTGGGTCAGCTGATAAAAGTCAAGCATCCATTAGCAGTATATCACACATGGAGCATCTCTCTGTTCTTGTATCAGCAAGTTTTTGCATCCACCCATCAGGTATGATAACCTTGTCTCTCTTTGTGCCAAGCTGATGTGATGCTGTCAGTGTTGGAGTCTGACCTCTGTGGACCCTTGAGGTCATATTTACGTTGGTGTTTTTTTTCTGCGCTTTTGTGACCCAGCTGTAATAGTTGCCTCCAGGCAGGAATGAGATCTGTCCTTGGTTAGATAAGAGACGAGGTTGAGCTCAGCTGCAGCATTTAGATCCAACATGTTTCAGCAAAGCAGTGAACCCATAATGTACACTTTGTGTGGACTAGCGGAGCCGGGAATTGAACCCACAGGCTTCAAGACGACTCGCTCTACCACTGAGCTCCCGTAACCAAAAAAATAGAATTATCTCCAAAGAAAATATTACTCTGTCTACCTTTACATAGTTTCCATTTGTTGGCCTGTTTTTGCACATTTAAACAAAGACTCAAACAAATGTTATTTAAAATATATTTTATATTCAAATTTAACAGGCAAAATCTGGTGTTCATGTACAGCTACTTTGTTTTTTTCTTCATTTTACATTGTTAAAACAGAATTTTAACAGTAAATTGTAAATAACTGATAACAGATAGTGAAAGATATTCTGGGAAAACTCACAGGACCTTTTATATGGTTAAAGTCAGCAAAAAAAAAGTCCAGATGGACATTTTGAGGACAGTGAGTATGAACTGGAACGTCTCTTCACGTACATGACACAAGATGTTTCTGACAGAGATTCAACATTGTCAAGTATTGTTATATCACTGTCATGGACCATTGTTGAGCACTTGTCTTCAGCAAAGCAGAGACATGTCAGAAAATGCCTGGAAGTACTGGTGAACCAGTGAATGCAGATTTACAGTAGACTGCAGTCAAGTTGCTTTATTCATAATTATTACGTTTATTGGATTTGAGTCATCTCAGAAAAATCACTTCACAATTTGAAGTGTTCCCCTGAAAAATCTCTGTTTGAAAGGCTACTTTACACTTCTCTGTATCCCTATACCTCATCAAGAATCGGGGCAGTCTACGCGTGAACATGCATGAGTGGTAGAGACAAGAGGTGACATGGGATTGAGCCCTGTAGTGATTTAGGACCTCATTAATACTAATCTACTTTGAGCTTGTTATGTCATCCATCTCTATAATCAGTTTTTAAATACTATCAGAGTACTGTAAACACAAAAAGCCAATCAAACAGCGTATTCTCACGCGGCCGCTTCTCTCGCCTGAGAGACACACTAATGAATTTTCCCCCACGAAGCCAATTAAGACACACCCACGCTAATGTTCCGTTGGTGTTTATAGAGCACGGCCATCAAAAATGTCTCCTTTTAACGTTGCCATTGTCTGATACACTCGATGAACTTTGATGACGACGCTCCGCGCTGTGATTCCCAGCTGCTCGTCGCTCAGTGACGTCACGGAAACATTTCAGGGGAAACACGTGGTGCCGATTCAGTGCAGGTTAGTGACGCTACTGTAGCATCGCAGTCAATCAGGGTGCGCTGGGTACAAATTTCCCTCGTATACCCACTCATTTTGGGATGAAAGAGGCTATAATGAATTATGTGGTGAAGTAACTGCCAGGGCACTCCTGTGACCGACAGGAGATTCAGTCATTCATTCATCTTGTTCTGCTTTATCCTCCACATGAGGTTGCTGGTGCCAATCCCAGTTGACATAGGGCGAAAGGCAGGGTACACTCTGGACAGGTGGCCAGTCCATCACAGGGCCACATAGAGACAACCATCCACTTTCACATTCACACCTACAGTCAATTTAGAGTGTCCAATTTGCTTACTGTCCCAATCTCAATGTTTTTGACTGTGGGAGGCAACTGGAGAAAACCCACACACACACATAGGGAGATCATGCAAAGTCCATGCAGAAAGGCCCTGGTAAGCAAACGTGGGTTTTCACGCTGTAAGGGCAAGAGTGCTAACCACTACACCATGTGGCCCAACAACGGACAAAGGGTGGAATCAAACCCCTGGTTACCGCAACGGGCCCTGCGCGCTGCGGAAAACCGTGCAAAAACACATGGAGATCAAAGCTTATGAGTGAAACTTGTCTCTGTTTTTTTCTGTCCATCTTTAGATTGAGTGACTCACAAACACCAATCTAGCTCTTCCCTCCTTCCCTCCTGCCATCTACACTCCTCCATCTCTGTCCCTCAAGCATCTGAATCAGTGCAGTGTCAGGACTCTGAATTTGGCTTGGAGCTCGGACAGACGCACATTCTGTCTCTCTCTCTCACTCACACACACACATACTCACCCTCTGCCCCCGTTTTGCCAGCCTCAGTGTGTGAATGGCGTCATCTGTCCGGCAGACGCTTTGATCCTCTCGCTGAGCAACATGGAGATATGAGATATTGGTATTAGCATTTGAGCGTGAGTGAAACCTCTCCCCCACACCCCTCCCCCTTCGGTTTCTCATTCAAAGCATCGTGAGGCGTAGGTGGTAAATAGTGCTGTATTATCAGTCAAGGATCTCTCTGGAACCGCTGAATGAAGATGATTCATCCATAGATAAAACAACAACATCGGGATTCACAGACAAGTTTACATGAGCGTATAAACGTCCGATTTAGATACTACTTCACGTCAGTGACAGATCTGGCCAGTGTGACATGTGCAGATTATGCTGTGCATGGTTATATTGCTGTTACTCTCCTTGGCAAATCCTCTTTGCAGCCATCTGTCTTTTGCCCTGTTTATTATTAACACTGCTGCAGAGTGTTCACTATTCTAGATGGCTTTTTTTTTTCTTTTTCTTTTTTTTTTCCATCCTGCACCATTTGTGCCTCTGAGATGTTTTACTTTCATGTGGGAATTGATGTATTGGTGGCCTTAATTGAGTTCAGCAATGACAACATCTGTGTGTGACTTTTAGAACGGTTGACAGAAATGTGATACAATTCCGTTAAGCATGTTTGTATAAGGGTGCAATCGTTTAAAAATAAATAACAGAATAAGGCTTTTATATGCATTTGCTTTTCAGAAGCAGCCAGGATGGACAAACCACACTCAGAGCACTTGTAGTGCTTCTTTTCCAGTGAAATGGAAACATTAATGTCTTGTCAACATTTTGGAAGTGAGTTAGTTAGTTAGTTAGATTATTGTCCCTTGGGGAAATACGTTCTCACAGTTTCTGTACATTAGCATGTCTCACTTTGCGAAACTCCTTGAATCTCCTTCGTGATGGTGGGAGTTGGAAATGATGATTGAGTGGGTGTGTGGTGTCCTGTGATATTGCATGTGTGATGCGTGTGATGGCCTCGCTGTTTCGTTCTTGTAGGTTTGGAGTTTGTAGGCCAATTCTTTTGGTGGCAGTGTTGGCCATCTGAAAGTCTGCTGTGGTGTTTGGCAAGGAAACAGGTGGAGCAGTGTGTAGCAAGACGGGTTGTGCGATGCTTGCAGTAACTGAAGTAGTTGGGGGTGAACAGTTTGCGTATTGCCTTTGCTCTGGATATCTGTTGTGCGATGATCAATCAAGGTGTCTGAAATGGACTACTGTCTCGACTGTGTTATTCCTGGTGATGATGGGGAGATGGGGTTGCCAACGACCTTTTGTTTTGTTTTGTTAACACTGGGTGGAATGAGAAACTGTGTTGTGATATTTCTGAATTGAGTTTGTGTCTGTGAGGAGGCCAAGAATGGCTGTGTCATCTGCATATCTAATAATAATAATTAAACAGGCAGCAAGTCATTATTCACCTTCCACATTTACACACATGGTGTGCTTGCTTCCACCATCAGCTTAGTTTATTTGACTGTGTTTCACTCTAATTCTGCCTAATGTTCCACAGCAGCTTTGTCTTGTATATGGATATACAGTTGACACAATTATCTGGATGTAAAATCAACATCACTGATTCCCCAGAGGAGTTTTAATGTCCCAATTATTTATGCCGAAAACAAGACAGCTTTTTATATATTTCCTGGTGTCAGAACCTGTCATTTGTCTACCGTCAACCTGTACAGAGAGAGAGAAAGAGAGCGTCAGAGCATCACAGTTAGTCAAGTTTCTGCATCACTTTGACACACTGACAGACAAAACAGCAAAAATCCCTTATTCCTTCTCCTCTTCCTGCTGTTGGCAGCTTTGACTGCTGAGTGCTTCTTTGTGCTGAAGCCGTTCCAGGGCTTTGCTGCAGTTCAGTGCCGTTCTGGGGACTTTCCTTAAGTGGTTGCCTTTACCGAAATTCCCCGTACAGCTGAGTTTCACAACTGGCGACAGAGGCATTTGCCCCAAACAAGCGTACACCAAAAAAGTGGGTGCTTATTTGAGCTCAAACATGATGCTGATTTCCACTGGGACTGTGTGGATAATTACTAGATCCTACTAATGCAATGTCTGTTTACACAGAGGTTCCCAGAGTTAAAGTTAAATTAGATATTGTAAACAAAATGTGGAGTTTCATTGTTGTTTGATGGTGATAACAAGAATTATAATCTCCAGCAACATGTGACACATGTGCCATAATTACAAGCGGTTTACATGAATTCAGTGTGCAATTATGCATGCGTAGCACAGTTACAGCACTGCTAAAGGGCAGATGGCTGTGTCTGTGAGCAGAGGGGGAAAACCCTGCTGTGACATCATGTTGGTCTGTGCAACTGTGTACGTTATAAGGACAGGAAACAAAGTCAAACTCTGCAGACGTGAATGTGAATGTGGCATATTCAAATATTTACCATTATCTGGCTCAGACACAGTTGTGCATGTGTGCTGTGTGACACTGCCTCAGTCTGGATCAGTGACAGATCTCGGGTCTGGGCGAAACCCTGCAACGCGCTCTTTCATGGCGAGTTTGAGGTCCGATCAAGCAATAAGCTTTAATATTTGATGACTTGTGCAACACGATGCATGTATGAAATATTAATAACCTCAGCTGGACTTCTCTTGTCAACACCCTCGCTGTTGACCGCAGTGTTGCTTTCTCTCCACACTGTTGCTTTCTGATGTTATGATGCTTATTTTCCGGTTCGCAAGCCTCTCTTCTTGGCCATATTCCGCATCTCAGTGGCGAGGTCCCTGAACCATGAGTATATGATGATAATAATAATAATAATACATTTTATTTGTTGCCGTCTTTCTAGACACTTAAGGTCATTGGGAGTATGCCGTACTTAACAGTTGAGTTTTTAGTTTGGATTTGAAGTCAGTGTTGCGGAGGAATTCCAGCCCATGGTGACAAGACGGGCAGGCGGGACAGTGAGGTGGATGGAGGAGGGGGTGTGGTATTTCAAATTAGGAGTAGGCGTTCATCAGGATTTGTTGACATTATGCACTTTTCATGATACATACGTGAAACTTGGGGGATTTTTGCACCTGAATCTGCATCCGTTTCTAAGCAAGTCTGATAAATGAGGGCCGTCAGGGTGTTTTTGGGTCTGATCCTTTGAATGTGGAACAAATGTCCAGTCAGACTCGCATATGGAATGATTCGTTTTTTCTTGAACACATTTTTGGCTCTCCGCTTTCCACTGTGATATATTACACATACAGAATTTGGCACATATATTCACACAAGGATGAACTGAATAGATATTGATGGTCATGTAGGTCAACGAGAAGAGCACCTCAAGAGAATTGGGGCTATGCAACCACTATGTTTTACATAATGTACATCCATTATATCCGTCCATTAATAATATCCTTCGGTTCTACAACTATTTCTACTTGATATCAATCATTTCCTCTCGCATGGACACCATTGATTCGGCAAAGTCCCTTGGTAACATTACTCACCTGACCTCACCTGGATAGCTTACAGTAGCCCACATTACTGTGGCACTTTGCACCATTAGGACTCGGGTAATGAGACCAGCAAGTCTTTACCCTCCCAGCAGCTCAGCTGGGAGAATTACATGGCTACATTACATGGCTGTTTCAGCAGCTTACACAGTGTCAAACCCTCCCCACATGTTCACATGTTAATGCTGGAGTGCACAGGCAGCAGATTAAAGAGTCACATCCAGCGCCTCGTCGTTACCTTTACAATACCAACGGCAGAGTGTCGCTCAGAAGACAAGCATCTGTGTGTCATTAAGTCAGGGGAGCGCGAAGATTCGATGACGTAAGATCACTCTGTGGATATAACACTGCTCTTCAATAACACATTTATTACATTTAAATGCAAGCAATGTAAGTTTTACTAAGATTTGATAATAAATCAAATCATTTCTGATGGAGGTTATCAATGATCGCTTGGTCGTTATTCCACCTGAAATACAAAGCTTTAATTCATGTTTAATTCCAACTATAATATTTAAGCCTTGTATATTGACGAAGGAGATTTCATTCATCCATTTCCTGCCACTCCACTTGAGCGTTGAGGATGGCTGGAGCCAATCCCAGCTGCCATAGCTGACCCTGGACAAGGCTGCCAGTCCATTCACGCTCACTCATACCTATATTCAATTTAGAGTGTCCAATGAATCGAAACTGCATGTTTTTGGACTGTGGGAGGACGCTGGAGTACCCAAACAGAACCCACGCACACACAGGGAGAATATGCAAACACATAAAAGCCGTCAGAATCCAAACCAGTGACCTTGTTGCTGTGATGCAACAATGCTAGCCACTGAACCATTGCGTGGCCTAGAATTTTGCATCAAAATTGTATTCAGTATGTGCATATTTTGTATTCGAATCATTCTTATCCTCAGAAATAAAATTCTCAATGAAAATATCATACATGGATGACTTTTTGAGAAGTCTACAATATCCCTAACCCTTAGTTTGCTATATACTGTATGTAGGAATACCCTATATTTCTTTTTCTCAGAAATTGTAATCGAGCTGCTGATTTAATTACAGATATTAAACTGTAATCTGATGTTGTAATCTGCATGCTTGATTCGGGTCATATTGCCATACTCCTGCTGTCTCTGCCTGGCTTTTTGTAAAGTAAAAACCTTGTGTTATTGTTATCTCTGCCATGTTTGTACCTCTTCCTCTACTCGCTGGTGACTGGAGCATGGGGACATGGTCCTGTCTCCGTCAGATGATCTGTTTTTTTTAAGGCTGTTGATAAAGCGTGCAAATGAAACACATGCAGGACGTCTAAATGTTGAGTGTGTGAACAAGACTGTGCCACAGAGACAGAAATCATCCTCGTACAGTGTGTCTGCTTCTCCTCGCCCCAGGTCTCTTTGTCCTCATTGCCTGTCACATCATCCAGCTATATTTGTTTCCGCCATCTTACCAAAAACACACTCAGTGGACGTCTGCATTGTTGCGCAGCCACCAACTGACTTCTGCAAACGCCTGCTACTGTTTTAGCACTGCTGGCTGTGGAGGACACATTCAGAGGTCCGAGCCAGTGGGCAATATACCAGCTTCTTATAGCTGGCCTTTTTGTTGTCTACCCACCTTCGAACAGATTTGCTGGAAGTTCTGCAGCTACCATTATCTTCATTATCAAATAATCTGACGTGATTTATGCTGTAAAGTAGAATGTTGTAGTCCTATATGAGGCACGGCTCTGAAAGAGGTGCAAATCACCCTGTTGTAAATTCATCAGAATAATCTTAGAGACATTATTTGAAGGTGGAACTTGGGAACTTAGGAAATATAGGTACAGATATAAAACCTATATTAGTTTTAGCTGGCAGATTTATAGTGCCTTACGATCACAGATCGCTCTTTTACTCTAAATAAGACCACTACCAACATAGATCGACCAGGAAATATTGTCTAACAGCAGCAACACCAACTGTCCCCCACTCTTCAGAGAAACACATATTGCCTTTTGTTATGGGAATTATGCACCTCATGTAATACATGAAGACAAATGCTCAATGCAACCGTTGATGTGACCTGAGACCACTCACTCTTTGTATTGTTAATGTAACTGTTGGATGCGACTTTTGGCCAGTGACCATATGTATTGTTTTAGGAACTGTTTGAAGTAACTTGTGAATAGAGACAATGGGTCTGCGACTGAGGGCAAGGTGATAACAAACCCACAGAGGCGGGGGTCTGCACCTTATGGCAGGGTGATAGCTGACCCATTGAGACAGATAAATACCTTGCGATTCCTACAAGACAGGGAGTCTTCACTTTGTAACTGGCCTGTGTGTGTTGCTTTGTGAATGCTCCTCTTGTACAAGATTAAACCCTTGTTTGGACACTGAGCTGACTCCGATCTCCTTCCTATGGATCTCAATTCTTTTGACAACTTTGTTTGTTTGTTTGTGTGTTTGTATGCTCATACATTAGTGGACATACACTGAGTGGATGTTGTTAACAGCGCGGCTCATTAGGTTTCACTCACAGGCCGACAATGACAGAAGTCCTGCAGAAGAAAGGGAAGCAATTAAGAGGATGGTGAAAAGTTACTAGAGTTTCAATTAGGTCAGACTTTCAGTGGCAATAACATGAAGGACTTGTGAAGAAATATGAGTGAAGGGGAAAGCAACATAATATTAGTGGACTTGATTAAAGTGGCAGCACCATTTTAAGCCCACACAGCTGGTATGACACACACTCCTTTCAAAGTTCTGTTAAATTAAGAGAAATTAGTCTTCTCCAGGGGTAAACAACTCATTTTAGGAGCGGAGGGACAGTAGTGGAGTAGAAGAGGAAACTCTGCAACATTGTCATTTCCTGTTCCATCAGAAGAAGGAAAAGTAGAGCAAACAGAGAAGTCGGGGAGCAAGAGGGTTGTCTGCCCACTGGGAAGAAAAAGAAGAGAGAGAGAAAATAGGAGGAGAGTGTGGTTCGTAGCATGTCATGCACGTCAACAGGTCAGTCCCTGCTGGGCCGTGATGAAGAAGAGGAGGAGCCGTAGTGTAGCCTGAGGGAAGTATGAAGAATATAAATCACACACTAATAATTATGATGACGCCTTAACACAGCGGTATGGTATGAAATGATATGCATTTGTGAGGTGCACAGCAGTTTTGGTGCGCTCTCTAAATCATGCATGTTTGTACGTGCAAGGATACATTTCAACTTTCCAAGTGGCAGCGCAATCGTCAGGCATTCAAATCACATTTGTGTTCAAAAATATGTGGCTTAAAAAAAAGCTTCCTCATTCACCTTATGCCGCTTTTCCACTACACAGTCCCGGCACAACTCGACTCGCCTCGGCACGGCACGTTTTTTTGGTTTATTTTGCGATAGTACCTGGTACTTTTTTAGTAGCTGCTCTAGATTTAGGAACGAAATTACTAAAATCTCAATATTTAACAGATTTATTTAGTGAGAGCACTGCTGAAAGCCTGCGATTGCGAGCGACGAGCCGATTCACAACTCCTGCCGCTGTATTCCAGTACAAATCATTTTAATCAAGTGATTCTAATGATTCAGTACACTGAAAACAACTGCTTTATAAGCCCCGAGTCACTAGTTTGTAGTGACTAATGTAGTGGAATTAGCTTTCATAAAAGATGCATTTATCAGTCAAGAATTTAGCACATTCTTGCAAAATCTTATATCCCTAACATGTATTGAGGTATATCTCTCTGTTAGGCACACACACACGCACACACACGCGCACACACGCATACCCACTGATACCTGCCCTAGAAATGTCAGTCTGAGCTGGTGCTTGCTGCTCGAGTGTTACTAAGGAGTGGAGTTGCTCAGAAAGGTGAACGTCTCCCTGACGTGTTTTCTCTCTCTCGACATGCTCTGTAATTGTGACCCATTACACTCCACAAACCACTCTGAGATCTTGTAATTTAAACTTGGAGGACTTTGTTCCGATTTTTTTTTTTGCAAACTTTGACAAACGCTAACGCCAGTTAGAACATGGACTTTTGTCATTTGTAACTGGTCATTTTCTGCACAGTGTCATCTCAACACACCCACAGAGCACACACTTCCTCCCACCAGTGACATTTAACTTAAGTGAATGAAAGGAACTTAAATGACATGATCCTTTGGCCAACTCTCTACTGCATCTTTTGTGTCGCGCTTTATGTCTAAGATGCTTCTTTTGTCTTTAATTATTAGAGACGCGCAGGCATTGCTGGATAATAACCGCTGAATGAAGGGAAGCTCATTTAGTGCAGACAGACTAATGATGTTGCCAGATCCTGCTCCCCACTGAGGTGAAAGTGTGGAAGATGAATAGTCATAAAACATGCACCCTCAGCAGGTAAAAGACTCGGAGTGGCCTGATGGGAAGCATTTGAGATGAGGAAGCTCTCTGCGGTGCCTAACCTGATTTAAGGCCTTAATGGCTGCTCATGAACAACACCTCACTGCTGAGAATAATTTCATAAAGCTCAAATTGGGTTCTGTCGTTGATGATTTATGTGCATAACAAAGTCTTGGCGCGCAAAGACATTTCAGATAACAGAAGTGGAGTTGGTATCATCGTGCATTCACTTCTCATTTAAATGCCACTGAAATGGCTGTGATCTTTGGTATTTCACAAAATTGATATTAATGTTCATTTTGTTGCCTGGCTCTGTAATAAATTAGACAATTACGTTTGGATGAACTAAATTAGAAACAGGCTGATCTCATGCCAATAGGTCAGGTATCTGTTGACCTGCTAAATCCTCACCTTCTCTCCCCTGTCGTCATACTTTTACTCCAGTTCATCACTTCTTTCCTGCACCTTCTGCAGTTTGCATCCGTTGTGGTTCAGTCATCACAAATCCAACAGCAAAGACTGACCAGGGACACGCGAGAGTAACTTTGCTGTTATAAGTGCAGTTCTCACATACGCAGTACACAGAGTGTGTTGTCATACTCTGCCTCCTGTGTGTGAGTGTGTGTGTGAGTGCATCGGGTCAGCAATACAGTTCACAGTGAGTAGGTTTACATTTACAGTTAACCTTTGCTCAGTTGGACTGATGTCGTTGTCCCAGTATACAATCACTCACGAGCAGGGAATGGATTTAATGACGCCTCCATTACACTAGAATTAAAATTAGAATTTGTCGTATTTTCACACACACACACCAATTAGTGAGAGTGAATTTGCAAGCACCCATTGCTCATGGTTACAGATTAAGTGCTGCTCACTGCTCCTGCGTCCGGGGTCCAACGCGGGTTACAAGAGACCAATTCCCTGCCACTTTGTCTTCGGCCACACTCGGTGATGATACGCCCCCTTTTTAGCGTGTTTATACCAGGCGGTTTGCACCTAGAGCTCCATTCCAAGTCTTCCTACCATCGCGGAACTTAAAAATTTTAATTATTTTCAATAAAATTGCTCTCCTCGTCCGTCCAAAAAATTTACTGACTGACTGAAGGTAAACACGCAGCAGTAATTCATCACCCAGCTACATTAATCAGAGAGTGTTAGTCCTACTTTCAGTCAGACTAAGATGTTTATTTCACTTGAGCTAACAAAATAATTGGGTTGGAAAATCCCTGTGTGTATTAGCAATTCTTTGTAGTGACAAACACAGAGCAATATCACCCTATTACCCTCTGCTTGAAGAGACGTTGAAGCATCTTTCCACTCATTTGTTTATTTTACAGCCCACTTTTTTTTTTGCTCACCCACTGGTGTCATCCCAGTGCTTAAATGTCACATCATGGAAACTAACAAATGGTATTAGACCCCAAAAACAGTCCTGCCGTAAAACCTGTGGTTTGAGGTAGAGCAGAGGATCCAGTCGGTGTAACAGTTTAATGTGTTACCAACCAAACTATTGGCCTTATAAAATAATCCAACAAGAAATGTTATTTAACAATAAAGGTTTTTGTGAAGGTCCTTCCATTCAAATAAGAGAGAAATATGCACAAGTCATTTTAGATACAGAGCGAAACTAAAATCCTCTATGAATCTAACCTGAGAACTCGTCAAAAGATATGAAATAAGTATAAAACTCTGACTCAATCTACATTCCAGTACCCTTTAAGTGTAATGAAAGCTTTGCTCAGGCCACATCCGTATTTACCACTCGAGATAATCAAATCCTACAACTGAAATTGTCAGATGATTGTTTTACGAATCATTTATAAACCCACCTTGCATAAGGCCTGTGTACACGCGTGCATGTGTGTTGCCCCTACATCGCTCACGCCGGCCTCGGCATTCGCGTGTGTGTTATTGCAGACAGGCTGGTAAACAAAGTGTGTGTGTTTGTGAGCAGACAGCAGCCAGGGAGCTGACCTATTCCTCAGACTGGAGGCAGAGGCAGCTCAGTGTTTAATGTCAGCACTGGGGAGGAACCACGGGAGTTTTGGGGAGGTTGGAGGAGGAGGAGGAGGAAGGAGGGATTTAGCAGGATTTTACTGCATTTCAAGCCAAAATATTCACCTTTCTCTTCCATGTGATTCGGTAATATTCCAAACTGGCCAAGAGGTGCCACATCTTTTCCTCCGTAAAAGTGAATCAGAACCTGCTGATTAGTTTATTGTCTCAGGGGTGAGATGACATGCAGTCTGTCTCTGGCTCTGTAACAAATGCCTTGTTTGGTACAGTGCAGTTCAGGTCGCCACAGTGGAACAGTTCGGAACAGTTCGCCCCCGGTCCGACATGCATTTCCACCACGGCGGGTGTGGGCTGGATACACAAGACAGTGAAGCTCACCAATAAATTCCACAAATAAGAAGAACGCAACACGGTAAACAAAGAGCAACAAGAGCACTCAGAGAGCACAGACCTTTGTCAGCTGCGTTTTGGATGCCAGGCTGAACCTGAACTACATTTACTGATTGCAGCTCTGTATTGAACTTTACCTGCTTACAGCTATTACTAGCTAGATTCCCCATGTCAAATTGAAATTGTAATCTGGATCAGATCCAGATGAAACGTAATCTGATGGTCGAATGGTCCATTCAAATCGGATGAGTTTTTGACAGAGACAGGATTTTTCCCTTACAGTTTTGCCCATTATAAGAAATTGGGATTTCTACCCACTTTTCATCAGTGGGTAGATTTTCTTATCAAACATTTATGGGACAATATTTGGGTTATTCACAAGAGGACAGACAAATTTACAGCTACAGCCACACAGATGAAAGCATTACCAACTGTAACAATGGAGGACATCCATGATTGTGCATTGTCTCTTTCTCGACATGGGGCTGTTTATCAAAGAAAGACAACAAGCTTTGTTTGAGTGAGGGCTGAAGGCTGCAGCGTTTCTAGCTCCACCCTGTCAAAGCCAGACCACTATAGGAGTCTCAAGATTGGCTTCCCTGAGAATGGACTCGATCAGCGTCCTACTTCGTAATCCTCAGGTTTATCACTATGACATGACCTGTACTTTCCCTTTATGGACAATTAGTGAGTCCGTGAGATGGGACATGTCCATTCTATTTTTGGTTCCTGATCATTTAAAATGCTAAGTTAATTCTTGTTTGATTAGTCCTTTACAGCCACTGGTCAGCTGTTACTTGAATATGTATGAATATGAGACTTCAATGATTTGAAACCTTAAAGGTGTTGTCCATAATATGTTTCTAAACACATTTTAACGTATTCATTTAAAGCCTCTTCACATCCTGATAGGAATCTAGAAGTATAATTAGGAAGAGCAAAATCTTAAAAGGGTAAACAGCTTATTCGCTCTTTATTTCAACTAGTTACGTGGAGTCACCTGTTCCCACCCTGGTCGATCTAGGGTAAGACAAACACTCATTCACCTTCACGTTTAAACTATGGCATGTTGAGGGTTGTCAGTGTGGCCTGTGTGTGCCAGGGAACAAGAACAACACCAACAACACATCCATGCATACACCTCAGAAACATGCACGACAACAGGGGAGTTGAGACTATTTAGAACAATGTGGTGAATCAGCCCACACAGCTGTCCTGAGAGCCAAGCAAGCCTCTAGCATTGCTTCAAGGCCGAGCCTTGTGTGTGTCAACATTTTAAAATTCTTGCAATTAGATTTTATATCTGTAGTGCAAAAAAAATATAAACCAGTGAGGGAAAAACTACCTGTGAGCCTACTTCATTTGGTGGTTTGACATTATGAGCAATTGGATCATAAATTATAAATCGACTAAGGCAAATCATGCCTTGGTACTACTTTGGAGAGAGGTTTTGGTAGTAACATAGACATTAATTAGATTCTAAGGTAATAAAATCTTGTTCTCCAGTTTCCTCCAACAGCCCAAAAATATGCAATATGGGCTAAATGATAAGGTAAATAGGACACTCTAATTTGACTGTGTGAGTGTGAGAGTGGATGGTTGTTTGTCTCTATGTGGACCTGTGATGGACTGGCGATCCGTCCAGGGTGTACCCCGCCTTTTCGCCCCATGTCAGCTGAGATGTGGAGGATAAAGCAGTAGAAGATGGATGGATGGATGGTAATAAGGGATAAGATAAACAAAGACGTGCAAAAGTTTTCGTCACTCAGTCATCAACACTTTTCCCTTTCCGTTCTGTGGCTGTGCCAACTTCATGTGACTCTTGGTGCAAACATGCTGATGTAGGCCTAACTACCTCACACCCCGCAATACTGTTCTCATCTCCAGCAGCGACGACAGGAGGGTCGGCCCTTCCTAACTGTAACTGTGGGTGACTCATCTCACACCAACACAGGGGGGAGGAGGATGATGATGAGAGGGATAATTTGGATGCAAAAAAAAACAGAGAACACTCCCATGTGAGTTGTCACTTTTTGATAATTAAATGCAGAGAGCAGTTGGGGATGCTCTACATGCAGACACAAACACACACAGAGTCGATTTTATGCATGTCAGGAGTGGGAGGACATCAGTGGGACACCTTACACCTTATCCAGTAATTTTAACTGTATTCTCCTTACACTCTGTTGTTTTTCTTCCTTCTCCTCTTTGCGCTTGTGTGTCTTGTTTGTACATTTTTTTTTTTTTTCTTAACCTTTCTTTATTCTTGGTGTTTCCCACCACATCGCACTCCTTGCCTCTATCTCTGTAGGCACAGACGTCTCGCGGCCTCATTACGCTGTCACTGATCCCTCCTGCCGCGGCCAAACTCATCAGATCATTAGTCAGCCCTGTCTGCGACACCCGGCCTGACAAGAATAGATCTGCCCAAACCCCAAACCTCTAATATTCTCAAAATGCCTTGAGCGCAATCAAGACGGTGCAGACGCCGCCATCACTGCCGCTGCCTTATCAAATGATTGATCAGAACAGCCGTGGCACTTTGAAATTGACGTGAGAAAGAATTTACGCGAGGTCTGTGTCGCTGCACGTATGTGTCATGAGTGGGTTGATTATGTCTCACATGTGACGATGTGTAGCTCCGCCACATCCTTTATTTCCCCACCATCTAAATGCCACGACAGGTCACAACCGAACAGAACTGAACATATAAATACATTTGAATGGTGTTTTTCTCATTCACCAGAGGCGAAATGTAATATATGTATTGATTTTCATACTGTATTGCCATTAGCGATATACATTAATCCTCTTAGGGATAAAAGGTCAGGGCAGAGTGGAACAGCAAACATCATCGTAAAATGAAGAACATTTTGTTGTCGTTGCAAGCATCAGTTGTTTGATTAACCTTTTCTGATCTGTAGTTCAAAATTCAGTATAGATATGAACAGTACGTGAGGGTCAAATAAGCTCATGTTCAGCATGAACAGGTTTTCTTTAAGAGAAATTGCATATTTGTACATTTTAAAATAGAGGCAGGCATTTACAGTTTTATTTTTTTATGGTCTGCATAACTTGCTTAAAAAACATGAATGAATTACTTTTCATCCCCTGGTTTATTATTTCTTTGGCTTTTTAACATTAAGTGAAGAATGTAGGAAACCATTTATTACCTATAATGTCATTTTGTAGTTTCCATGTACTTCAATCAATCAATAGATAATATTGACTTGATAATATTCAGTGTATATTTCCATGTAAATATCATGATTATCAACGCAACAGTCTTTTAAACCAGGAAAAGTAATCAGAGATACCTTATCACGACATGATATTATCCAAACTCTAAGACGATATCTCACGTCACGATATAGATAAAATATCAATATAAATTTTCAATAAAGGGCGGTGGAGCTTTGAGTCTCTGTTCACGTGTCTGATAGTCTTTCAGGCCCTCAGATAATAACAAAACGTCTAAGTTTGAATTTGTTTGCACATCATCACACTGTAATTATTAAACACAAAATGATTATCTTAAGTTTAGAACTCGAAGAAAAAAAGTCAGCACAGATATTAATGTTCCCTCCACTACAGGAATATCTTCTTCTTCTACTGTTTATTTACTCCATCAACAACTTGTCGACGACCACTTGCACATAGTGCATCTACAGTAGTTGACACACTGGATGAGGGAGGATTAAAAATATAAATAAAGCTTCGGTCTCTCGACAATGAAGCAATGTACTGTACATCTAGAGGATTTCATTTTCATCTTGTGGAAGCCCCACACATCTCATCCCATCTCATCATCAGTTCTGGCTGTCTGAACACGAGCGCATAGTACGTACGGATAAACCACAAGGATGTTCATATATCCCTTACACCTCTGGGATTAGCGGCCCGCTGATGGACCAGCTGTTGCTCTGAAAGCTTTTTAATTCAGTGTGTTCTCCAGTTAAACAGAGAGGGAAATGTCAGTGTCAGAGCATTTGTGAAGTTAGTGTCGTTTGGGCTTGTGGAAGGAGGCAAAGCTGGATATACAGGCCAAGACGGAAGAGTTAGTGAGCAGATGTGATGCATATGTAATTGTGGAGACGTACATAGATAGGAAATGTGCACACAAACAAACGATCAAGTGGCACAGCAGTAATCGCCTGGACAGAGGAATCAGGGGTCAGTTACAGGGTATCT
This sequence comes from Solea senegalensis, assembly GCF_019176455.1. Taxonomy (NCBI): domain Eukaryota; kingdom Metazoa; phylum Chordata; class Actinopteri; order Pleuronectiformes; family Soleidae; genus Solea; species Solea senegalensis. The sequence goes on from NC_058038.1 coordinate 12,331,553, forward strand.
GACATAACACACACACACACACTGTTGAATGTCAGAGGGTTTAGGACACATGACATCACAACATACACACTGACTTAATCCAGCAGAGAGACAGAGGACACCAGAACATTTGTTCACGTATTTAGATGATGCACAGAACCTTCTGCTCCCTTCACAAGGAAAAATAAAATACCATGATACTGTACCATCTGACTGACTACACCAGTGTCACCGCAGGAGCATGTGAGCGGAGCCAAGCAGGAAGCAAGGAAGAGTTTTGGCTGGAGCGTGTAGCGACATATTGAAAAAGAAAAAAGAATTACCCTGTGTCTTCCCCTAAAATATAATTATAGCAAACTATGAAAAAAAAAAAATGTAACTATGCTGAAGAAAGTAAATAAAGTCTTGATTAGTTTGATTAGAGGAAGTATATCTGGTAGTACGGCACGGTTTGCCTCGGACGTTGTCTTTTTGGATATTATTTGTTCACATTTCTGTCTTCACAGTGTAGGTTGTTTGTTCTTACAACTAAACAGGAGAACGTCTTGATTCGAGTTTTGACTTTTAATGTTTTGCATACAGTCAGTGTTAAAAGTCAGATCGAGCAAGTCTTAGTCGGACTAACAAACCTGGATAATGCAATTCATAGTTCAATTACTCCTGCATGTATACGGTTTGTTGGACTGTAGACAGACTTGCCGTTCTGCGCGTGCATCAACATTTCCTCCCTGATCTTTGACCCTGAAGTAGAAGGAGGCGACGTATAAACTGCAGTACTGTTGCCGGAAACCATACAGCGGCGGTGGCCATGCTCCATCTAATTTGTATCAAATGTACAGAAGGTACGAAACACACAGAACCACAGCACGATCCAGCTTACCGTTCACTTTTTGTTTGTTTCTCTCGGAGTCAGACATTCGCGGCCAATAAATCGTTTTTCTCCTCGGCATGTACCCTCTGACTCTTATTGTCCGATTGCCTGTCTTAGTCAGACTATGGTCTTAGCTGGACTAAACAGTGTGTTTGCCTCCTGTCTGTCCTTCAGCAGCTCTCTGTTTTTGGCCAAAGCTTTATTGTTGGAGAAAAATGGCCCAAATGATGTCAACTTGAACAGAGCAATTTCTTTATCCAACCAATTACACCAAAAAGGTGTCCTACTGGCTGGAAAACTGCCGATGTGGCAAACAGCTGCACCAAGAAACGTAATTTCATCATTCATGACGTTCTCCAAACACATTATTGTCACAGATGGCCACTGAGGATTACCATGTGTGTAATTAAGTCCCCTGCTGCTATGGACTTCAGCTATCTATCTCTCTTATGTGCACCATAGGCTTGACGTGCCTTATCCAATTTCCTGGGTTTGTTTGCTTGTTGACATCACACGACCTTTAAGCACTCGAGTGTGGAGCCGCTCTCCCGGTGCTCATCAGAACAAAATGGCACAAATGAGGGATTCATCAAAGAGATGATTATTAACAAATCCTGTGGGTTTGCTGATTGTACTTTGTAAGGATGTGTCAAGTATCGGAAGCATAGCGATGTCTACACACACACACACACAGGCTCGTATTACTGTTCGTCACAACAGCTACAAGTTAAATCCCTCTAAATTCAGTCAGGTTCATGTTTAATCAAATGAATATAGAAATTACAATAAAAGTGTTTACAACAAAGGGTAAGTGTTGGCTAAATGAAAAACAGAGCTAATTGTTTTAAGTTATTTGTACCCAAATGTTTAAATGCACTTTTGTAAGTCGCTTTGGATAAAAGCGTCTGCTAAATGACATGTAATGTAAAGTATATTAGGTATATTTGACTTGTAAGTTGTGTTTTAGTGTATTGTCAAGTGTAGTTTTAGCAGGTTTTATCATACTTTATTGGACTGATTATGTTTTATATTTATCTTTTGACAAGTGTTATTGTGTGTAAGGTAGTTTAGCTAGTAGGGTTAGTTATGTATATGCCTTTACATTTTAATGTGTTTTGTCATTTTAGCATGTAGTTCTATGTGTTTAATCATGTAAAAGCCCAACTAGGGACACATAGGGACTCTATGTGCAGCACATCAGTTGCATTATTTGGAACTAATCTAGAAGACAAAAGTCATGTGTAAAGAGACAATAAACATAATATAGGATACAAAATAGCTTTGGTTGTTTAAGTTACTTTAATAAACTGTGCAAAGTACTGTGTTTGTGTGTTACTGTGTGTAAGGCCACATGGGGCCCATCCTCATAGGTTTCCATGGTGATGTCGCAGTGATTTACGTGCTGGTATGTTAGCAGCCAGCAACCTTTAATGACCCACGCTGAGAGAAGTGGAGGTAAAATGGGGCTGTTGCAAAGCACTGTGGGAAAGCAGGTGATAGATGAGCCGAAAAGTTTTCGTGTTTTCCCCCTGTTCCTTCTTGAACTTTTATGACAGTGTGGTAATAGTTGCCTTTTTAGTCCTTGTGAAACTGCCCCATGTGGAAAAGTAAAACCTGATGTATAATTATTCACTGCTGAATGGTGTCGGCAGCATTCAGGAGAAGTGAGAGTGAAAACTATATATAATTCTGAGCCAGCAATTATCCTCTGCTTGTCTTCTTCCTCCTTCATTATTTTTAGCTCTACCTGCTCACTGAAGTTCTCCTCTTTTGCATAATGTTGTTGATGTTGTCCCGACTGATGTTTGCTGCAGTTGACATGTTTTTATTCTCCGATGAGACAGAGATAGTGACGGCAGGGTGACATACAGGCACTGACACATATGCATCTATTCTGTAACTGATTCAGTGTTTTAGATAAGAGTTTATCTGAGCCGTTTTTTAGTAAAAGATTATATTATTTTTATTGCATTTTTTTACACATGGGAACTGCGCAGTACATCCACAGTGTCTTTTCTGTGTTGCAGCAGTTGGAGGTGAAAGGGTTCAGGCGCTTAAAAGTTCACTTCACCAGCACTGTTCCTATGTATTTGTAAAATGTATGAATTGAAACACTACTACTTACATTGTGTTACTTATGATGTAGGAATTTACTTTTTCCAAGCCAAAAAATGGGGACAATTTAAATGATTTAACAACTGTATCTTACACTAGATTAAAATATATATATATATATATATATATCATAAGAGATGTAAGACTGGTGTTTTGTCAAAGAATGATGTAAAACGAAATGGGCCAATAAGGAATACAATTTTCTTATTGAGCGTATGGTTTTGATGTGATGTGATCGACTTAAAAATAACACCTAAGTTCCTGAGGTTCAGCTGGAGGAATGAGCCTAAAGCTCCAATTTGCTGTATAATCTGAGGGATTTTATCATCAGGTGCAGGAATTAGTGTCTCAGTCTTGTCTGAGTTTAGCTGCAAGTAGTTTGATTCTAGTCAAGCAGTCGATTAAGGAGGACAGTATATGAAGCTCTGCGGCTTTGAATGATCAGTACAGCTGTATCATCATCAGCATAGAGATGGTACGATATCTGAGAGTCACTGCGTTTGTCAAATGCATTTAAACTCTCCAATACAATACAAAATAAGAAGAGAGGATAAAAGAATGTTGGCGTATATACTCCCCATCTAATTAAACAAAATAAAATAAATACATTCCTGAACGTACCACATTTTCTACAGCTGTCACACCTCATATTTACTATTGTGTAAGTTTGTAATGTGTAAAAGTAGTTCCTATGTGTTTACATTCTGTATGCGGCCATTTTTGTTGGCTTGTTATTGGTGCCGTACTAAGCCTGGAGTCCTTTTACTCTAAGTGGGATTCTCCACTACCTCTTGACAGAGTCAACCATCCTCCAAACGGCTCAGCCTCTCTCACAGCTCAATTACCACTGAGCAGGGATGGAGTTATAACCGCTGGTGCTTCTCAATGGTGCCCGATACAAATAGCCACAGAAAACTCCAGTCCGATGGCGGACCACCCAGGAAGTGGTGAGACACTCACAGGCTTCCTTCCGCTTGGCCTCTCATGTGATTACAATTAATATTTAGCCGCAGCTCAAGACAGAAAAAGGCAGAGACCCACACACACACACACACACACACACACACACACACGTGTGAAATCAAGCCACATACCCAGTCAGTCTAATTAAACGCTGTGTTTGATGATGAAAGTTGGGCTGCGATGAAAAAAGGTTGAGAGGTGCAGTGCGGCTGCATCTGAACACTGGATCTCTTCTCTGCCGTTAATTAGGGCACGGCAGGGAAGGATTAAGCCCCAACACCTGCGTCTGCTCAGTTTTATTTCACTGTCACTCTAAGATGGGATTGTAAATGTGCTGAAGTATTAATGTACACTATTTATATGGTGAATCCACTGCTTTCAGAGGAAAATTCTGAGCAGTCACTTTATTTGACACTAGTTTACTATTAATTACAGACCATAACTTGACTGCTCCTGCGGTGAAGCTTAAACCTGTAGTGCATGACTTAAAGAGAGTTACAGAGTTTGATTAAACTTGACCAGTTTTTTTTAATTAATTAAATTCTTTCAGATCTTTTACTCATAAAATCAGTCAAAAAAACTGGGGTGTTTTTTTATTGGGTGAAGTGACCCTTTAATAAACTAATGTCCGCTTCATTCAAACCATGGTCAAATTAGTTGACACAATATTGTTTAAGTCTGTCAGGACCAGGCGACTCTCTCTGTGTTTGTAAGTTTAGCGGTGTTTAGATCTGGAGGCAACAGCAACCTTGTGTGAGTAAAGTGAGACGAGTACAGGCAGGTTGGAGTGAGACTGAAGGCACCAAGAAGCGTGCGGGAAAAGTTTCAGATGTGAATTCTACTGCTCGGAGAACGCGGTCGCACAGCAGTTTGGCGGGATGAAAGGTTCTTCCTGATAGTATTGCTTGACAGTTTTCAGAAGAAGGACGCAGAATACAAATAGATTCTGTGCACAAACTGCAGCGTTAAAAGGTGACCTTGCTTTGACTTTAGAACTCCCTGTCCTAGGAGATAAGGCTTACTTACAATAATATTTTCAATGGAGTATTTTTATATTGTATACATTATAGGATCAGAATCCTTTGATGATTACCGGCGCGCGTCCTCTATGTCTATAGTGGATCTGTTTGTTTGCAGCTGTTGCATAATACTAGCTATAACACCAAAGAGAAGTATGTCTTCTCTCGACTTATAAATACTGACTACACATCCCATAAACAGCATTAACAACATTATTCCTTAGTCCATAAAGTTTGCATGCTGATGTTGCTGTGTGTACCATTTTTTCCACTAATGAGCTTGTTCACGTCTTGTTTGCATCTATTTGCGCTGCCACTTGTCTGCATGTTTGTGAGTGGTGTGTTTGATTATCCTCACGTCTTCCGATATTTAATACACTAACGATACTGGAGAGCTCTCAGAGGAGGCATAACATTAATGAGCTTTAACCCTTTAACATCGAATGCTGAGAAGTCGCAAGTCAAAGCCAACACGTGGTTATTATGTTCATTTCACTCACTTTGTTGCAGGAGGCCGACGAATCAGCGTCTTTGTCACCAGAGAGGAAAGAGTTGGGAAAAACGCCTGTACACAGTGTCCATTTTGGACAAAACAAATGTTATTTTAAATATGTTTTATACTGTTCAGATTTCAAATACAAAATCTAGTGTTTATGTACAACTACAGTGTTTTCTTTAAATAAACCATTTTGTTTTTCATTTTAAAATGTTAATACACTATTTTTACACGCAGTATATTGTAAATAACTGCCAGATATTGAAAGTTAATCTGGAAATATGGGCAAAAGCACTTAACTCACTAGACATTTGCTGGTCCTTTTATGTTTAAAATAAGCGGGGAAAAAGTCCAGAATTAAACAGCAGTTTCAATTAAATTATATTCAATTTTATTTGGACAGGCACTGTACATAGACAACATCATCAGTGAGCAAACACTAGGCATCAGTGGAGAGAGAAAAAACTCCCTTTTAACAGGAATAAATCTCTGACAGAACCAGATTCAAAGATGTGCGGCCATCTGCCTGGACCAGTTGGGTTGAAAGGAAACATGGGGGACAGAAAGGGGGGAGAGAAAGAACAGGAGGGAGGTGAGGTAGAGACAGAAGAAAGAGACCAGGAGCAGATATACAACAATTCTATCAAGTTCTAAATTATGTGTGTAGCCTCTTGTAGCGACATTGTAGTTTGTGTTTAAAGTTTGCGTTTGCTGCCAAATTTACAGACCATAAATCTGTCGTATACATAATGAGGCTACAGTGGGATAGTCTGGAGGCAACAGCCTATTAAACACTGACAGGTGGCTGCAGGTGGAGAGAGACAGAGAATGTCATCGTGCTATAATTAAATCAATGATTGATCGTCAATACAGCTGCCAGTGTCTCCCTTTACAGCCGCGGTGTGAAAACACACACGGCCCAAAGACAACAAGCCACAGAGGAAAACCAAGTCTTACAAGTTATGAAATAAAAGGTAAAAGGTCAGTTATGGGAGCACGTTTCAAGCCATTTGCCCTCATTGCTCAGATTCACGGAGTCTGCTGCTGTTTAATGCTGCTGATGTATCTCGTGTCATCTCGTTCCCACCGCTGTGAGTCACCGACTCGCTGCTTCATGATTGTTTTTATCAATGTCAGAAGACAATTAGCTCCTACAAGTGGCACAGTTGGATCGTGTGATGGCAGTCCCCGCCCAGGTGTCTGTGTTTCAATGGCCTAGTGTGCACTTTCACTCTGTGTGAGTGTGTGTGTGTGTGTCTGACTGTATGGGCGGCGTTGTCAGTTTGACTGAAAAAAAATCTATTACTCCATTACTACTATTGTAGTTTCATCAACATGCAAACTGTAATTTGCAACATTTGTCATCCACATATTATCATGCGCTCATTTATTTGAAAAACATCACATGGTGACTCAGTACAAAAAATGCCTCTGTAAATCAGGCCTTATATTTTCTTGTCGGAGCAGCTTCTCCATGAAATATCTACAAAATAAATATTTTTTTAAAACTAAGGGGCAGCCTTGGGCCAAGAGGAAAGGAATAGGCTTTGTGACTGGAGAGTCGCTGGTTCAAATCTCAGGGCTGGAATGCCCCCACTACTGCCCCCTACTCCTGCGTCTGGCTTGTATGTGTTCACTCCTGGTTGTGAGAGAAAATTCTAATCTTCAGCCAACTTTAAGTTTATTTTTAAATTGATTTACTCACATATTCTTATAACCAGACCTGGTATTCAATATACACAGCCATAACTTACCATAAGACACAAACTAGGCACCTTTCAAGGTTCCCTCCAGGCATCTGGACAGGATACACTATCTCAAGGAACACACCTGATTCAAATGGTCAGCTCGTCATCAAGCTCTGCAGAAGCCTGATAAAGAGCCGTTGGAGCAGGGCAACATCTAAAACATGCAGGGCAGTGTTCCCATGAGGACCAGGTTTGAGAAACCCTAAACTAGTATGTATAACACCTGGCACGCTGATGCCCTGCTGTTCAGATGTGAGGCATTGTCTCAGTTCTCCTCAGATCATTTGCAAGCCAGGAGCTGCAACACGCAGTCAACTCGTGTAGCGATGCTTCCTCTTGTTTCCAATCTAAAACACATTCAGTAATTAAACTGAAGCTTAGACTCCGAACAATATCACTATTCAGATTGCAAATTGCAATTAGATACTAAACCAGATTGTTCAGGCCCAGTGAGATTCCTCATGGCTAAAAGCATTCCTGCGCACTCTTTCTCTTTTTTTTTCAGCAAAGCAGCTGAACTTCAGCCTTGAGCAAAGTGAACATTTTATCATCTGTCACTGTGACATGCCGACCACCTCTTCTCCACTTTCCCTCCGTCTGTGAGCCCTTTGTAGTTGTGTGGTTGTCGTCCTTCACGTCCACACACACGCCTCATTTTTATCAAGCCATTCCCCACTTCTTTTCCTCCTCTGTTTGCTTTCCTCTGCTTACACAGTCTATCACATAATTTTCTCTAAGCCATTATCACCATAGCAACTGTGCAGTTGCACACATTGTTTCCCCGAGACCCTCATCCTAACACACACAGACACACACACAGTATGATTCTTGTCTTTCAAGTAGTTTCAGTATTTTGGGTGTGTTGATGTGTTTGAAAGATGAAGTTCCCCGCGGCGATGTCTGGGGACCGTTTTGTTATTGTGTGTTTAGTGCATTAGTTGCTCCACTGACTGACTTGCAAGGATCGGGATTTAGTCTGTGAAGTCTGTTATGAAGGTCCAGTTATGAAAGTACACCATGTGTGTGGAGTGTTGCATGTGAACACTTAATACTCACTACTATACATAATGATACACCAGGAGATCCAAGACACTGTCTGTTTCGTTACCGCTTAATGCTGCAGTTTTTTTGTTTTTTTTTTAAATGGAGCGATGTAGGAAATGGTAACTGAAGGGAAACAGGAAGTAAAGCTACAACAAGAAGTGACGCAGCCCGGGAAAAGCAGCATGTCGCTGACTGCACTTCAAAATAAAAGCGCCTGCCGTTCCATGTTTTTAAAGTAATGTCAAATCACGCACATAGGATTTTAACATCCCTTTCAACTGTTTTAAAGCAGCTAACTTAAATCATATGACTTAATTTTGTGAAACTTCACTTCAAGGCAACAGTGAATAATAACACAACACGACTAAGTCTCCATACTGGTGAGAAGTGACACAGAACAGGATGCAGAAATCATCTTTCTCAGCTTTGCGTCTACTGGACGACCTGTGCACTTGTTTGATGTTGTATTTTGACATTTTTCCTTCACCCCTCTTCTTCTCTCTGATGTACCACCGCTTGAGTTTTCTCTGCCTTCACCTTGTCCTGGTCTCTGCTTGGATGTTGTGGCTTGAGCGGTTGCAGATCAAATCCAATTCTCAGCGTGCTGGAAATAAAACCGGAGGACCATGACATGTTGAGGAGGCATCTGTGAGCCTCGATCGCGTCTTTGAATATTTCACACACACACACGGAAATCGAGCTGGAAAGCACATAGTGTGAACAAGGCTTTATGTACACTTCAGTGGAGGGAGTGCTCCTCATTGAAATCATAACAAATCAAGATTGAGAGGATTTGTTCATGAAATATCATGAGAGGATATTACACTACACATGACTCTTTGTAGTCATCAAGCCAGTTAGTAGAAAGCATGTTAACCAATTCACCTCACATATGAATCACATCGGCCTACTTCACTCTCCCGTTCACATTTTATGGCACTAATATCCCATAAGTGATGAGATATTATTACCGACTTCCGTGGCGTGCCTGCTAATGCCTAACTGTAATTAGCCAGAGAAGTGTTTACCTCGTTGTCCCTCCCTCATCTTTGACTTTCTTCCTCTCCTGCTCGATGTGGCCCTCGCTCAGAGGGATTCAGCGGTGGTATTATCTCGCCTCACTGCAGCCGTCTTACCTCGTGGTTTCGCCTAAGCAGCAGCAGCGCTGACTGTCGACAGTTTGCCCACTAGCATCTTTGCCCAGCACTCCATGATGTCCACTATTTAAATGCCTGAGAGTGTGTTTGATAGATACAGACTGAGTTGCCGTCTTATTCGGCTCTTTGTACATTTCATTTTGAGATAAGCCAGTATTTTTTTGTAAGATTTTCTTTCTTTTTTTTTTTTTTTTTTTAAATTACATTTTACCTGAATTTTCCAGTGCTTCAGCTCCACAAAATGTCCCCTTTGGACCTCACATATTTGACTGTGAGTCAGGCACTCTTTTGTCTACAGATCACACTGGAACAAACCTGAAGGCAATGTGCTGTGGTGTGTTTTTGCTCATGCATGTTTGCATGTGCATCTAAGTGAACTGGCAGGATCGCAGTTGTCGTCTCTGAGCTCTCATTTGTTTTTACTCATGGATGGATCATTGAACACTTTGGACCTGGGGCCCTTTAACCCTTTTTCCGCATTTTTTGGGGAAAAAGTGTGTAGAAATAGGTCGCCCCATGTGGAGATTGTTTGGGCTATACAGATATAATTGAACGGAATAGATTTGATTTCTCTGGCACAATTAGGTTTGTGCTCCGTTTTGGCACCGTGCAACTCGGGCTCTCTGACACTGGTTGGAATAAATCAAAAACATCTACAACGGTGTTCACTCAACCAAACATTTTAATGTAGCAGCAGCGTGGGCCAGAGTGAAAGCTGCCAAGTGTTCTGCCTCTTCAGCCATTTGCACATTTTAATATTGTACATATTATTATGTTTGATACATAATCAAAACAAAGAAAGAAAAGGGCTCTATCTCGATATTTCTTTCTATCTCTCAACATGCAGGGGAGTTTTTTGGGGTTTTTTGCAATCGTTCTACATTTTCTTGTATCATCAGAGCCTGAACGTTGCTCCTGAGGTTACTAAGATGACACGATATGGAGCATAACTTTTCATTTAAGTTGAAGTTGTGTATCCTAAGGTAACACACCATGTATAATCACCTCACGGAGTGGGAGTGCGGTATTGTTTTAAGTGGCTCTGTGTGTCTGTCTGTTTGTCTGTGCTTCCACACTCGCACTTGCCAATATGACCAACAGAGGCCGCCAGAGGCTTGCTGCATGAATGGGGTGAGGTCTGCCACCTCTGATTGCCTTGTTACTTATGGTACACGTTTGCAATGCAACCATTTTAGCACAGTTTTTGTTTTTCTTCTTCACTCATGTTGAATTGTAAAGCCTTTAGCACAGTTTAGTGGTGTAGGCCTGAACTTGATATAATGTAAATGTCAGTTCAGCTGGCTTACATTAGGTCAGACTTCAAATCTCGAAATGTCCCGACTCTAGATGACTGTGAGTGGATTTCCTTACGCATTTACAACAATCGCTCAGAGTGAAAGACGTTTATGATGAAGGACGATACGAGAGAAAGGAGTAAGCTCGGTAAGAAAAGTAAGAAACACTCTTGCTGTCTAGAGACCTGGGAGTGAGGACAGACAGAGGAGAGACACTGGGGAGATGCTATCTCCTCTGCCTCTGTCTGTTTTCATGAATGTTCACTGAGCAACATATTTTTAAGTCCCCACAACTGTTAAGTGAGGGAACGGCCAGGAGAGAAGACACAGGGACCACGAGTACTATCCATCAAACCTCCACCTATTTTTTCATACTTACACTTCCCATCTATGTTTCCCTCTCTTTGCACTCGTCTTCTTCTTTGTTCGTGGTTCTTGCTCGATTTAGCATGTTTGTGTTGATGGAAAAAAGGGCGCTTCTCAGTCAGTGGCCTGTATAATTACACACGGAGTGGCTCTGACACATTTCAGCTCGACGGAGGCGACACTCGAGGTTTATCTGCCCTCATTTGCAGGGCTTTAATTACAGCTGTGTTTGTTTTTGTGGCGGTTGTAGAAATGAGCTTACCTTGGCTATTTGCAGTACTAGTGAAACTTGGCCAGGTAGAATATAAAGAAGATCCCACTGCGTCGTGCGTTTCAGAAAAAAAAACATCATAAGACCCAGCTGTTCTCTTGGAAATCGATCAGAGCGTCAGTTCTCTTCTGCTTACTCGTTTGATTTGTTATTTTTTTTCCATTCTGGCCAAGATAATCAATAGCTCTGTACCACTAACTGTGGCACTACAGGATCACTGAAGTTTAATACCATTTACCATTAAGGTTAAGGTAACTTTATTCATCTCTGTGGGGAAATGTGTCCTCTGTATTTCACCCGGCCTAGAACGAGGAGCAGTCGGCAGTCACTGATTTTTGTTTTTCCTTCTTCATCAGAAATGTTAAGACTTTTGATTGGCAAGACTTATAATTATATTATAATATACCATCTCTATTCTGCTAGATTTGTGACCCTAAAAAGTTAAAGATCTTCACTTAATCAAAGGACTTTTGAAGCAAGAGAAAAAAGCCTAAACTTTGGCACACTTCATCTACTTTTGTTTTGTTTTATAGCCCCTTGTTCCCTCTCCCTCAAAAGGCCCTGCCTTATGCCAAGCCACAGTTGTAAATAAGAATGTGTCCTTAATCTGTCCTGCCTGGTTAAATAAAAGTATTTATCTTAATCCATGAAGCACTTACGGTGACACCTATAGTTATTGTTTTTTCTTACGTGTCTCAAACTTGTCTCTTTAATTCTCTTTAACTCTTCAGTTCCAAGATAAACCAAAATAAAATGTCCCTCCCTCTGTATCTCTCTTGGATGCTCAGGACCCCAGAAGCAAGCACAAGTTCAAGATCCACTCGTACGGCAGTCCCACCTTCTGTGACCACTGTGGCTCGCTGCTGTACGGACTCATCCACCAAGGGATGAAATGTGACAGTAAGTGTGTGACCGTGCGTGTGTGTGTGTGTGTGTGTGTGAGCACCTTTGTCAAAAAAAAAATGCTGTGCTGGTTTCCATCCGAGAGCGGCCTCTAATTAGAACAGATGGGAATAGACTGGCACTGTACTACACTCCCTACATCTGAGGCTCATGCAGAATGCACTGTCCCAACCTGCTGAGTTCTCTCTCTGCTCCTATTCTTTCCACCCACACTCGTCTTATCAACTCCTCCTTTCTTCTTTATCATTATTACTCCACCCTGCACTTTCTTTTCCTCACATTCATTCTCCTTTTAGTCTCATCGTTTATCTTTCTTCCCTCTCTTGACACCCATTAGTTTCCCCTCTTCTCCCACACTTTCTCCTTTTCCACTTCTACATCACAGGTTTTTATTTCCCTCATCATTTTCCTCTTAATTTTATCAGTCACCACCATTCCCTGCTGTCCCCTCTTCCACCATTCCCACTTAATCTCCATCCATCGCACTCTGTCCCTCTCTCCTCCTCTTAATCTGTCTATCATCTGCGCGTCTCTGGTGGTGGCCTCGTCGCAGATGGTAATGGGAGCACACCAGAACAAATTGATGCGAGGAGGCCATCGCTATTACGAGCTGCTTCCCCGCATGTCAGCTTGACAAGCCTGCCGAGTGGAGGGAGGGAGAAGAAGAAGAAGTAGAGATGGAAGGTTGGATGGAAGAGGACCAAAAAGGACCAAAAGGCGGGGGAGGGCAGGATATTCAGAGGGGAGGAAAGGGGGAGGATGTCAGAGAGAAAGTTAGAGGACAGTAAGGGACGAAGGAGGAAAGGAGGGGGAAGAGAAGAACACATTTTCAGTCTCCCCTCTTGTGTGTGTGTGTGTGTGTGTGTGGGAGTGAGTGTGACAGTTCCAGAAAGAGTCACAAGCAAAAAAAAAAAAGAATACATATTTAAAGTATAGAAAGCACTCGGAGAGCATCTGTCAGTATACTTACTTACATTGCCAGGGTAACAATTGTATGAAAACACTCAGTGTCTGAATCAACACACAAAATCAAATCATTTCATTCTTGGGCCAGAACATTTTTAATTCAAATCCATCTTTTACTTTTTCAGTTTATGCTGCTGTTATACATTTAAAGTGATAGTGTTCTCTGTCTCTGTCCAGCCTGCGACATGAACGTGCACAAGCAGTGTGTGGTCAACGTGCCAAGCCTGTGTGGAATGGACCACACCGAGCGTCGGGGTCGTCTCTTCCTCAAGATTGAGGTCAGCGGGGACAGGCTACACGTCACAGGTATATTTTTTTTGTGTTGTACTTCACGCAGCTCAGCCTCAGATTGATGTGAGCTATAGTGGTGCCCTGATATGACTCGAGTGCTTCAAATACAGGTCTTTGAAAGAAAGAAATGTCTGGATTTAGAGTTTTCTCCAACACTTTCATGTTGGCTGGGATGAAACTGTGACTCGTGTTATCAGACGGGCAACCTTCAGCTACACGTTGACAAACGACGTCACGTTGTTGGACTTCATTTATACTTTTATTCAGAAACAATGGTGAGATGTTTCTGCACATCACAGGCAAAAGACTCACCTTGTTTTTTAAAGTTTTATCTATTAGCTCCAATAAAAGTCAAACACTTTCAAACTGTCAAACAAGGTATATGGTCTTCTGTGTGGCGCTAGGAGCAGTGACAATAATCACGCACAATAAATGCAGATGTTATGTGTGTATCAAGTTACTTCTGAATGTAGGAGGTGTAGGTTTTTTTTTTTTTTTTAAATTAAACCAGGGGGTTCGGGATTCTCTGAAATACTTTCTGCCAGTATTAACGATAACAATAATAATACTACATTTTATATATAGGCGCCATTCAGGACACTCAAGGTCACCGCACAAAGTATAAAGACAGTACTGTACGTCTCGTTGTCCTCTGATACATCGTGTGAACACAAATGGGACGTCACTCTCTGTACACTTTTAATACCCTACTTATTATTAGTCATTTATAAAGGTTATATTTGTTTCCTGGCCTCTTTTAATGTTGAATGTAGCATATTGCAGATTGAAGAAATGTGTAAATCTGTACAGTTTGCTCCCCGGCTATACAGTGTCTTACCGTCTTTAATCTGTTTCTGTTTTTCTATCAAAAGAGAACAATAAATCATTAAGAAAATAAATGACCAAGAATATTAATGAGCACATTTTCCAAATACAGGTTTTTCTAAGACTTTAAAAAAAAAGTTTCAATTGTGTCAGCATAAAAAAAATGACTGTGTTCATGACCTGTGTGTATCGCGTGTGTGTGTCTTTGTGTGTATTTTCAACACTACTAAATTATCCTGTCAATCACGAGCAGCACCTGAAGTGCAGAACTGTCCCGTGTTAAAACGCTTTTGGCAGGGAGAGAAATGACTGCTGGGTCACATCCACAACCTCTCTCTCTGTCACACACACACACTCACAGAGGCAGTGTTGGTCAGGGAATATGACTGCTGAGATCCATCAAGTGTTTCTAACTTAATGCAGACCAACCAGGAATAAGTTGGCAGATGTGTTTGCTTGTTTGTTTTTTTATTTCTTTGTTTCTTCATGATAGAAAGACATGGGGAGTGGAAGAGAGAGGTGTTTTTTCCCACAGAAGACTTGAATCCTTTGTTCTCTCGACTTGCATTAATCAGTTTATTTATATTTCGTTCCTTCTTTCCTTCTGTGTCACTGTTGAATAAGCTCGTCTGAGCTGCTGTAAACACCGACAGTTACCTGTTCTGTCTATAGAAGTCACTTCAGAGACATTGGCAGTCTCGTTGGCATGGTTACCTCAGTTGGACAGAGGTGAACGAGAGAGAGAGAGACAGGAGAGACGGCTGTTACCATGTCAAATTGATGTCCCACTAATTTGATGCGTATTTATAGTCGTAATGACCACTCATAGCTGCGTTATTATGCTACAGGTTTGCCATTCACTCATTCATACATTCACTCCCACTTTCATTCAGCATGTAGGGTGTCAAAGGTATGGGCTAGCGGGCCAGAACCAGCCCACAGTGGGTCCAATCCGGCCCCCAGGATGAATTTGTGAAAATATTAATAAAAAAAATATTAGATTTTCAGTTCCAGTTCCCTGTGGTTTTGTACCTTTGTAAGTGGTTATTTAGGCATAATATTGTTGAGATTGCACTTGTTTTTCTCAAGAACTTTCAGGTTGTTGAGTTGTTATAATAAATATATATAATAATAGGTTATTATGCTATTATTTTACTGGTCCGGCTCACTGGAGATCAGATTGTGCTGTATGTGGCCACTGAACTAAAATAAGTATGACACCCCTGATGTGTAGACCAGTGTAGCCGGGAATCTAACCCACAACCTTCCAGTTGAAAGACTACTCGCTTTATCTACCCCCTGACATGTAATTTTCCCTTTATCATTTATCATATTACAGCAGTAGATTACTTTGTATGTCTCTTATCCCGCATCGATCTTTAAACTGTTTGTATTCATTTAAAGTAAATTCAAATTTCAAAAAATGTCTGCTGTTGGACAGTGTGTCCACTCTTCAGTTGGACAGTGTGTCCACTCCTCAGTTGGACACGGTTGCATTGCACTGGCTGTTTGCAAACTCTGGTGACTGATGAGATGAGATGACCAAACCAAAACAGGGACGTTCCGTCATCATCCTCAACGGAATGATTCCGTTGTAGAGGACATGTGATTGCAGTCAAGCAAAGGACACCTAATTATTGCGATATAATCAATCAATATCAATAAAACACAGTATTAATATAGCGATATAATGTTTATACCCCGTGCAAACACAGTGAGACAGAGCACACTATTGCAATTCAATGTTTTGCCCTCAGATATGTGGATCTTTTTCTAAAAAAAAAAAACACAATTAACTGCTTTCTTTAACTTTTGCATGGAGCAAAACTTCCTCTTTATTATGTGACATTTTATAATTACATTCCACAATTCACTACAAATGAAAGACAAAAACCAGGTAGTTGCTAAAATAGCAAGTATGCCAAATTCATGATATTGACAAGTGTTAGGTACTCGTTGCTAAGTACAAAGTCTCCAGATGTGAAGAGAGACATACTTTTTTAAAAGCAACTATGTCTTTATTATTTCTTTTAGCGATGAAAAGAATCCAAGGGAAACTTCATATAAACTGAAGAGAACAGTGAAATGAATGAAACTGGTGGAGCCATTTAGACAAAGCATGTGCTCTGATTGAAAAGAAGACAAAGATCAATACTGAGAACAATGCACAAGGAGAGAAGACGACGGACGTTGTGTGTTCTGCTGCGTTTTGTTGTTGTGGACGTTGTATTTCTCTTGTCCGATGGCAGCAGTCTGTCAGTGAAGCGTCAGCTTGTTCTTCAGCTTCTCTCTGACACCTACAGATGAGGGACACAACCTTTGTGGTTTACCACACCGATGTGGATTAAATATTCCGAACTAAATAAACAGACCTGACTGACAGGCTCTCTCTCTATGACCCCTGTTTTCCTCTGCCACTCTCCATCCCTTTTTCCAATATTGACATTTCTTATTATCTTCTCCTACCTGTTCCTTCAAGACCATGTCTTCTTCTCGCTACGCTTGCTGAGCTGTGTCCATTCGGTCATGTTCCTCTTCCTTAATGTCTTCCATAGGACTTTTTTCCGTCCTTTTCTTCTGCACCCTGTGTCTCTTTTACTGTTTCTCTCTTTTTGTTTGGACTATCTTCTTTGCCCATCTTTCCCCCCCCCCCACTGATTACGATGTTTATTGAGGATAGTTTTAAAATACAAACATGCAAATGTCCCCCTTGACCTGTTTACATAAGCAGACACACACACACACACACACAGAAAGAGAAAGAGAGAAAGAGGTACATCAGAGGCACGATTAAATGTAAACACGTTATATCAGTATACACACTGTTATGCAACATGCTGTATTAATTGGATTGTTGAAGTGTTCTAAGAAACCTCTGAAACCTACTCATTTGTTCACATTACTGTTTTAGCATGTACATATTCAACATGATTAAAACTGCATTATGTAACTTTAATTTATGTCACTCGTTAATTATTCACATTTGTGTTCCCATGTAGCAAATATGACAGTTTACAACTGCTTGTACTTAAAAAAAACCCACACACACTCTCTAACCTCTTAATGTTTACAACAACAAAATAGTTCTGTGTCTGATTCTGTCATACATTTATTATAAATATAGATTCAAGAACTGAAAACAAACCTTTTTGATAGAGCTGTAGACACGATTTGGTACATGGTATGTTGACCCGCTGCCCTGCATGTTTCCCTGCCCCAACGCACCTGATTCAAATAAACGGCTCGTTATCGGAGCCTGATAACGAGCCGTTTATTTGATCAGGTGCGTTGGGGCAGGGAAACCTGTAAGTCATGCGGGGCAGTGATTGAGAAACCCTGCTTTAGATGACCATTCATCTGAGATATACAAGACAATTAACACATTTCGTAGATGACTCTGAAAGTGTTAACTAAAAGCTGTTGTACTTAGTTGTGTTTTTGTTTATATTTAGGAAAAGCAGAGCATTTCACTTCTGTGCGTGGGATGGTTGCAAGACATGCTTTTGCTTCTCCTCAGACACTTGATGCACAAAACAATAACATAAACAACAGTTGATTTTTTTTCCCCTCATTGATAGTAAAAAGTGAAATCTCTACACACACACAAGCAGGAAAGCACACTTACACAATACAGTTTTGCGTAGCTATTCTTCTTAAGACCCTGCATTGACTTCCCTTCATTTTGGATAAAAAAAATAAAATGCTATCCCTTAACATAAGCACAATTTGGCCCTAAAGTTAACCAGTTTATCTGAAATTAGGTTCTGCCTGCAGGTTTTGGCCTCCATGAGGACTACTGGTCCTGATAAGGTCAGTGTTCATAAGACAAAGGGTCCTAGAGAGGTAACAAATACAAGTACTACAAGTACACACACACACACACACACACACATTTTAATGGTAACTATCTCATAAGGAGGAAAGAGTGGGGAGGACATAAAAGGCGAGCAGTTATTGTTGTATCTAAGCAACAACAGAGAGCAAAGATTGTCCTTGATCACCACTGATGGAGATATTTTACTGTGTATGAGAGTGTGTGTGTGTGTGTGTGTGTGTGTGTGTGTGTGTGTGTGTGCACGCACATCTGTATATTGAATATGCTCTCTCTGAGTATACAAAAAGAGTATATTCAATCAACACACACATGCTTTTATATCGTAGCCCCTAAACTAAATGCCTCACCCCCTCACCCTTGACCTCACTCTGACATAATCCTCATTTTAACCCTAATTTGGCATCTTCACCCGTTCTCATGTAAATCCTCACCTCTGCTGGCTGCGGTAGGCGTTACAGGCATCAGTCACTTCCATGGCTATGAAATGTCACCAAAGAACTCCAATGCAACTTCAGCAAGCCTGTAAAAACAATCTAATGAGGAAACAAACAAACTGAAACAAACACACAAAACGCACAAAAAAAAAACATTGAATAAGGACCATATGTCACTGAAGTGTGTGTGTGTGTCTGTGTGTGTCTGTGTGTGTGTGCAGGCTATATACACAATAAATGCACTCTCTCTCACACGTAGAAAGAAAAGTATACATGTTTGAGGTTCAATCAACACTTTACATTAACAGTGTAAAAGCTTCTAGGACACTTTCATTAAACATACAAATCTGAATCTACACTGCCCTCTACAGCAGACAACTGGAAGAGCAGGAAAAGAATGTGACATTGCATGAAAATAAGAAAATTGTTTTTCAGTTTTAAATTATTACTACTATGAAACACATTCATTATTTATCCCACTATTTACTTTTTCTTCTTTTTGTTACTGCTACTCGTACATAGAGGAATTTTAAGGTTTTCCTTTTGTTCCCTCTGTTGTTTTTTATATTTTGTTCACAGAATGTAAAACAAACATGTGCCCAAAGATGATCCATTACAACTGTTACAAGTTTTTTTTCCGATGTCACTTGACACGATATTGTCACATTAGGTAATGAAAGCAAACCAAGATATCATAATAACTACGATTACGTGTCACAAAGACGGAGTGAAATGTGCTGCAGTGACTCCACATGACATTTGTCTGCTGGCTTTGTTTTCAGCCCTGAGATATTTATGCTCCAGAGCCAAAAATCCTTTTTTCACATCCTACAGCTTTAATGGAGAATCTCATCAAACATGTCCTCGTGTGAAAGTTCACACTGACTCTGCAGAACCTTCAGTTTGGCAGCGTGTTTGTTTCTGCACTGTTTCCGATTACATTTAAATATGCAGGGGGGGGAAGCTGCAGCTGATTAACACAGTCGTAGAGAATTAATGTCATCCAGTTGTTTCTGCGTTTCTATTATAGTTTTGTTCTTTCTTTCTTTCTTTCTTTCTTCCTTTCTTTCTTCCTCTCTTTCACTGAGGTCCCTTTCATGTCCGTCTTCAGTCATTGTTTAATCCATGCCGCGAGAATTCCGTGAGAAGGGCCCTGTCGCTTTCGTTTGTTTGTGCATTTACATGACGTTGCTCGGTGAAGCAGTGATGGTGTCGCCTGTGGCCACTTACAGTAGATCTTGTCGCCATGGTGAAGGTGACACGCTCACGACACCACGTCCCCCTACTGCTGTTGCTATGTTACAGGAGGCTTCTTTTTTTTTTTCTCCATTTGCCAGTTATGACACAAGGAAATGTCACACCTCTCTTATTTATTATCGGCTGATCTATTGCCAAACAATGACAGATACATAGATTACACTGGTTATTGTTACACATTGTCTTACTTTACAGTATTTGACTTAATCCACATGTAGGCAAGTTATTCCTTTCAGTTTTTCCTTTTCAGTGCATGTGCCCTAACACCCACCAGTGTTATATTCCTGTTAGTATTGTTTCACACTGTCAACTTCAAGTGAATTTTGACAGTATGCTTTGCTTCGCGGCAGCTGTTAACGGCATATGTGGCGCCTGATTTGTTGAGTCATTAGCTGAGAAGCTGAATACACAAGTCTCTAGATAGATAGATAGATAGACAGAGAGACAGACAGATAGTCTGTCTCTCTGTCTCTCTGTTTAGTTCCCACTATAGTTTCCAGACAACCGCTGTTATTTTTGACAATGTAGTCTATTAAATCTAATTGCAGTGGGTCAATAGTTGTGTGAGTTTAGTCTAATCTTTGTCCACATGTTTTGTGCAGAGAATGTACAATATCGTATTTTCTATTTGAACTCAATTTGGCCCCTGACACAGTGTGCGGAGTCACAGAGTCTGAAAGTCTGAGGCCGAGGACTTACAGCGTGAGACATTTACCATTTCCATGTCATCTTTCCCTCCTTCTCCTAGTGGGTGAAGCCAGGAACCTGATTCCCATGGATCCAAACGGTTTATCAGACCCATATGTTAAACTCAAGCTCATCCCCGACCCAAAGAACGAAACCAAACAGAAGACCAGGACCATCCGTTCATCTCTGAACCCCTGCTGGAATGAATCCTTCACCTTGTGAGTCTAATCAGGTCAAATCAACGGTACATGATTTACACATATATGTGTATGTATATAGTTATATATACATATAACTATATATATATATATATGTATATATATATATAAAATGTATTTAAAGATGATAGAATAGAGCAAATCTGTAGAAAAACAGTATAGAAGTAAACATACTTTTTCTTTGTGTGTGTGTGTGTGTGTGTGTGTGTGCCCAGTAAGCTAAAGGCATCGGACAAGGACCGCCGTCTGTCCATTGAGATTTGGGACTGGGACCGGACCACCAGGAATGACTTCATGGGCTCCATGTCGTTCGGAGTGTCTGAGCTCATCAAAGCGCCAACATGTGGATGGTCAGTCAGTGTCGTTTGTATCTGTCATGTTACGTGCTGGCGCCACGCGGTTGGTGTAGTGGTTAGCACTCTTGCCTTTGCAGCATGAAGACCCAGGTTTGCAACCCGGTCAGTACAAGGGAACTTTCTGCCCACAGTTTGCATGTTCTCCCTGTGTGTGTGTGTGTGTGTGTGTGTTTGTGTGGGTTTTCTGCAGGGTTCTCTGGTTTCCTCTCACAGTCCAAAAACATGCAGTATGGGGATTAGGCAAATTGGACACTGAATGAAATGGTTGTCTCTGTATGTGGCCCTGTGATGGACTGTCCAGGATGACCCTATGTCAGAGGTTGGCACAGCACTCCTCCGTGACCCTCATGTGGAGGATAAAGCGCTAGAAGATGGATTTGCTCAGTATAATTTGTGCGTAAAAATAGAAATTAAACTACATGCAGTCACAGGCCAGTGTTTTCTGAAATTATTGTCAAAGACATTGAAAGCAGTGTAAGCTTCTCTCATCGTTTCATAAATGCATCATTTGTTGTATGTAAATCTTGTTTGAATCTGTCAACAACAGCTCCTTCGTCTTGCTCATTATGTGATGAATAAGTAAGTAATTAGAGGAACATAAGTTATCTTCCCTTTTTTTTGTTTGTTACGTGAAACAGCAGCCTGTCATGCCTCGTTGATGTCGTTATCCAGCCTCTGTTTGGTCTTCATGAACAGAAACTGTGTGATGTTTTTGTGTACGTCCTTCATCTAATTGAGGGTCAGAGGTAGAAGGAGTACTGATATTTTCTACTCAAGTAAAAGTATCACTATTGTACTCAAAATGTACTCAGAGTAAAAGTTACTTTTTAGCAAGGTTGGGGTTCCTCCGTGTGTCGTGCCAAAAGGATAAGGGGACACAAATCTCAAACCAATCTTAAAATGCAGACAAAATAAAATATGTAAACTCATAATGTATCAGTCAAAGTGGGTCAAAGGTCACAAAGGCTTTAACTTTCTCACTCAGGGACCTTAATTAACGCCA
This sequence comes from Solea senegalensis, assembly GCF_019176455.1. Lineage (NCBI taxonomy): Eukaryota > Metazoa > Chordata > Actinopteri > Pleuronectiformes > Soleidae > Solea > Solea senegalensis. The sequence goes on from NC_058038.1 coordinate 12,353,652, forward strand.
ATGCTTCTGTCCCTGGGTTTTCAGTCATACTGTGCTCCAGCCTGTTTACACTCGTGCAATGTTGCAATTCCTGTGTGCAGCGCGGGAATTGATGTCACCAGGAGACACCAGACCTAAACGCCACTATACTGAGGAGCCCAGAGAGAGTCGGTGTTTGGCGTTAACGGGCTTAATCAGCATTGTGTGAACTCATTTGACAGACGTTTTGTTCATATTTAAAAGTTACGCACTTTTGAAACAGTCCTTAAAATTAAAAACAGCTCATTTCACTCTGACGAGCAGCACCTCGCCTCACTGTCTTCACCTGTGCATAAGAATACTGACACAGACCTCCACGGTGCATCTGTCTGACTGTGTCAGTCTGCGTATTGGACTGTAAATTGTGGCTCATTAGAAAAGTGGCCAGAGGATGTTTACATTACAGAGGAAGTGGAGTCGAGATGGTTCTGCTGATGTGGAGCAGACCTGCAAACACTCAGAAAAAGAACAGAAATCAGTTAGAAATACCTTCATTATGCCTTTCAGGAAAAGTTAAAAGCAAACATTCACTGATACTTTGTCTCTCTCTCTCTCTCTCTCTCAGGTACAAGTTGCTGAACCAGGAGGAGGGAGAGTACTACAACGTTCCCATTCCCGAGGTGGACGACGTCAACCTGGAACTCCGACAGAAGTTTGAGGTGAGGACTTGAGTCAAATTATGAATCTGTCGCATTCAGTAAAAGCACAAAAGTGCTGTTCTTTTGCAACAAAATGTGTCCCTCTCTCGTGTAACCATGGCAACCTCATCATATTCCCGCTAGTAATTTTCACTCCGTGTAAATCCGTTTCTCTAGGCATTAAAAGTGAATGCTCTTGATTTGTATCAGTCAAATGAAGCTCTCTATTTTGATACTGACCTGTCATTGTGGAAACTGCAGACACTTAAAACCACGAGGAACCAGAATGCTTAAAAAGCCATTATTAGAATAGCCAAACTGAATAAAAGTATGAACAATTTTCCTCAACAATCAATTAAAATGATGTGTTGTTTTCATTTCAGAGTCACTTTTAGGTCCATCCTGCGAGTAGCTGAAGATGACCTTCTCTCATTTCTGGTTTAATTACTATTTCAATTGGTTTGTTAACACACAGGAGGAATAATGTCTGTCTGTGTCTCTCAATACTAAAACAGCTCTTACTTTAGTACTGCAGCATGTGGCTGTAAAATATAAATCTAGCACCAGTCTTATGATCTAATTCATCAATCAAATGAATCAAATCATCCTGCTCTGACACCGGACACATCAGGAGTCTCCACGTGCTACAAAATCTTAAATCTTAAATATGTGACTTCATCATGTATTAACAATAAATATGTCTACAAATTGTTGTATTATTTTCATTATTATGGATGACTGATCTGATCCAGGTTATGAAAATAATCTATAATGTAGCTCTAATTGCATATTGATTGAAATGGTTTGCAATGAAGTTACAGTAATTGCTGAACTGCTTATATAAGACCAAACATTATGTTTATTGGTATCAAAACGAACGAAAGAATCCATTTGCTGATAATTAAATAAACGTGTAAAAACCGTGTTTACTGCAGCCTTCGGTTCATCCTTTTTTTTGCTCTCCCATACAAATAACACACAGGTCAGATATAGGTAAACATATGGAATAGAAGAAAAGAAACAAGAGTGAGGGCAGTTTTATTGAAGTCCAGGTCCATGTGTGCACACCGCTGTTTTAATACTGAGAGTAAATGTCATCTTCTTCAGTCTCAGTCTGGTTGTTTTTTCCACATTCTGCCTCGCGTCATATTGTACGATGTTGAACGATGACCTTGACTTTCCTCCGAGGCTGCCGTCTTCGCACAACTGTGCCGTTGCCATGGAAACTAGTGTGGCTCGTAGCCAGATGCAACTGTTTTCTTGTCCTGCCTTTGATTCGCTCTGTTGTTAGTGGATAGGTGAACTGTTACATTTGGTGTTTATTTTTTTGGTCATGTTTTGTTTACAGCAGAGACACTCGTCAACTAACCTTTTTTGCCGCACTAACAAGTGAGTCTCTTCTTCCTTCTAGGCCTGCCAGTTAAACATCCACTATCTCAAGGTAGCCCTTCTGCCTGCCTCCTCTCTATTTCACCACCAGCTTGCATCGCACGCCGTTTACTTACTGCTCGGGGATTGTTTGTGGATCTCTGATGTGCTTCCACAAATTAATCACATTTACTAACAAAGGCTTATCTCAAAAACCATACAACTGAAGCAGCTCAGTTTGCTTGTTTGCAGTTACTCGCCAAATTACAGCGACCTGCTTGTCTTCCTATCTCTCTCTTTCTCTAACACACACACACACACACACACACACACACACACACACACACACACACACACACTAACTTTCTCTTCCTCTCCGTCTCTGTCTTCCAGATGTTAATCTCACAGATTAAAGCATGTCTAAATGTGCATACAACTTTATAAGACATTATGAAGTTTTTACAACTGTAGTCACGTAGGTGAAGTCTAACATTTGCAGCAATGGGAGCGATATTATCATGAATATTACATTTAAATGATGATATGTGTTCTATTTTACACACAACAGCATTCTTGTTAGTAAATTTGGGGGCTGTTGAAGCCTCTGGCGGTGTCGTACTCTGTCACTAGCCAGAAGATCTTCCCCTGCTCCTCATTGAATGACAGTGTGGAACATAGTCTGCCTTCTACTAGTCAGGTCTGGACTATAGAAGGCTGTTAGGACATGATGCATGAATTCACTTATTAAGTGTTTAAATGAATGCACAGTCAGGGTCTTGGTGTGCATGCCAGATCTCCCCACAAGGTGGCAGTGTTATATGTAAATCTGTATCTGTGTTTCATTTACAACTCTATGCAAATGGCACACGACTGTTCAACCTTCTGTTTGTTCTGCAGTGGGTAGACATGGTTTGGGCTTTTGTGGTGTGAAGTTTTCTGATTTTCATGTTCAAAATGTTGAAGAGTTAAAAGTGTGAAGATTCTCCACGTGTATTCTGGGAAAAAAAAAACAAAAAAAACACTTGATGTCCACTGCAGTCTAAGGAGTGAACAAACATCAACACGTGTAGCAGATGATGCTGAAATGACGTCAGACAACGACATTAATGTTACGAGAATGTTTAGATGAATAAATGTAATTGCATATTGATCTATAGGACACACACACACACAAACAGCTTGGTCAGACAGATTTTTTTTCCAGTCTTGGTTAAACTTAATCCCTGTGACATTTTATGAATGTTTCATTGAAAGTAGGGACAGTCGATGTTAATGAACATTCACATGTAAATGTAACCAGATTGTGGCTAGAGGCTATACTTAGTAATACACATCAGTGACACATATTACTTACAGCCGCAGACAGAACAATATAAAGTGTCATTGAGGATTTTGAGAAGTGTGATATAAGTGAACCCCAAAAGTGATTTTATTCTTTGTTATTTAAAAGACTCAAAATATCCAGTATTTTACAAAGAAAGAGAGAAACTATTATAACTATCTTAAAGATTAAACCTATTAGATAAATTCAATCTTTTGTGTTGTCTCAGATTTATTAAGAGATTGTGACCTATGGGTAAGTTTAACTACAAGTTAAGCAATAAACATTATAATGAACCCCAGAACAATGGCACGAGAATGTGAAATCAATTTTTGATCCTACAAACGATCACATATCTATCGCCATTACTGAGATGTTGGTGACAATATTATTGATAATATTATGTAAATATATGTATTATTGCTTTTACAAAATCATGTCTTTGATGATGATGTATGTTTATCCTTTTCTTTTTTACTTTGTTTACTTGGTAGCATTCCTACCTGGTAGAGGCAAGAAAAAGTAGACGTAGTGTTCCCATTTTCCATGGAAAATCCACCAGGGGGCGTCTCCGCTGGTTGCAATAAGGAGTCATGGGAGTCAAGGAGCTTATGGGAAAATGAGCCTTGATTTGCTCGGTCAATAAACATTTTCCTGAGGAGTTAATGGTCTCAATCTCTAGGTGCACGGAACATGACGTCAATTTTGTGAACTTTGTTCTCATTTAGACGATAATAGATGATAATGTATAGCATGTGAGTGGACACCAGTGAGATTGACAGCTGGTGTCGTCGGAGTAAGAACCTGGTCGCATCACCTCAACATGGCATCAGTAAAATTGCAATCCAGGACACTCAAACATAGCAGTTTAGATTGTTAGGTTGCCATTTTGAGTCTCAAGGCTTCAGAACGGCGACATCATTACCTGTCGCCGCCTGACAAAGATGACAGCCACTCTCATCCAGGATATTCTCCTCAGTAACTGACAAACCAAGTTAACGTTGATGCTTCCATGCTGTTAAACCAACCTGGCGTTCACACAGAGCCACTTAACCCGAGTCGAATACATTTCTGACATTTTTAATGTCAATTATATTGCCAGTCAAGAGCACAGAAACGGTCGGCCTGGCAACAGCCCCTCCGTACCCTGCCGGTTTCCTCCGCTCTATGTGACACAAGCAGACAACCTCTCGAGCATGTAAAGGAGCCGGCAGGGTCCTAATTGTTCTTTTTTGTTTGAAGGAACTTGGCAGGCCAGTCATTATAACAACAGGGACTCTTGCGATGCTAACAACCCCCAGCTGACTGCCCACCTCGCAGTTTCCCCCACATCACACAGTGATATGCTGTGGAATATGGAAGTACAACAAAGGAAGCAGCATGTTTATGTCAACAACAGAAATAGACTGAAGCGAGAATAGTAATTTATTGATATGCAGCGATCTGATGGATGTGAACGTGTCCATTGGTTATGACATATTCATTGCAAATGATAGTGTTACCAAACAGTTACAGAGGTTATCATTATGTATGTTGAGAATGCATTGACCTTCATTAAAAGCCTGCTAAATGTTATAGTAATGTCATATTCAGTGGTTAAGTTCGAAGACACTTCACCTATCAGCCAAGAGGCTTCTTCAGTTCTGAAAGCTGGTGGCAAAATCCAGGTTTTTAGCCTCTGTAGAGTCATTAAGTTAAACAATGCAGGTCACCTAGGTCAACCTGGAATTTTCCACCAATCATCAGAACTGAAGAAGCCTCTTGGATGAGAGGTGAAGTCCAGTTGCCTACAGTTATCTACTGAAGATGACCACGACCTGGACGACCGAGAACCTTTACAGACATGTTAGAGTAATATCAAGTTAACCATTAAGGTGAGAGATGAAATTTAATATATATCCTTTAATCTACTTTTTTTTTGATGTTGAACTTTGACATGAGTTTACGTTGTTGACGTTGTTGCATTTTCAGTGTGTGTAAGAATTACTGACATCTACTGGTACAGATGGCGACCGCCTTGACTCTCCCTCTCCCATTGGGAAAATACGGTGGCTTTTTGTTATGCCACAAAGGAATCCTCCGCAACACATCGTCCACTCTCTTTGCAGTTTCTTCTTAGTTGGTTGATGTGGGTAGAGCCATTCTGCGTCATTTGTGCAGTAAACCTCTCTTTCAAAACGCCAAACAGATGCTCTGACTAGTTTTTTGGCTTATATAAACATACCGCTGGGTCATTTGATGTCTTTTATGACTTTTTAAAGTGTTTTTGCCTGATATGTTGACTAAATGTCCTCTTGAGTCATAGATGGGAATAGGTATTAAATAGAGATTTATAGCTATAATTATCAATATACAATAACTCTGATTACAGTTAATAAAAGTTAACTGTATAAAAGATATACAGTAACTTTTAATGATGCTTTTTGGGAATACTACACAATGAATGAATGTTACATTTTGTCTTTGTGTGTGTCTCTCTCTCTATATTTATATATATATATATATATATATATATATATGTATGTATATATATATATATATATATATATATATATATATATGTATATATATATATATATACATACATATATATATATGTACATGTGTGTCACACAGAAAGCCAAGCTGGGTCATGGTAAGAAAGTGATCACACCATCAGACCACCGACGGTTTAGTCTGCCTTCAGGTAACATGGACCGGGTCCGACTAAATGACTTCAACTTCCTGGCCCTGCTGGGAAAGGGGAGCTTTGGCAAGGTGAGGGCCACAACATGCTGACATATAACCAGGTACCAGGACATGAATGACCATATGTCCATTTTAAATTCCCATTTTCTCCGTACACCTGTAGGTGATGTTGGCAGAGATGAAGTCCACGGAGGAGCTGTACGCCATCAAGATCCTGAAGAAAGACGTGGTGATCCAGGATGACGACGTGGAATGTACGATGGTGGAGAAGAGAGTTTTGGCCCAGAGAGACAAACCGCCTTTTCTCACACAGCTCCACTCTTGCTTCCAGACTGTGGTGTGTAAAAACTTCTTTGTGATGTCTTAGGCATTCTTTTTCACACTGTTGCCAAACGGATCCTTGCCCACTCACTCAAAAATCACTTGACTTTTTATAATGGGTGCTGTTGTGCTCCTTCATCAGGCATCTATTCAATCCCAAAGCAGCGTGTGTCCCTGTGAGTCTGTCATTACATCTGTGTTTTTCTTTCATAATTTCATTCATCCACGCGCCTGCAGAGAAAATTGACACTGAGATGAAACTGACTTTGAATACTAAATCTCCAGTATGACGTCGACTTTATGCATAGACGGGCCGACTGAAGGAGTCTTTGATATCAACTACATTCACTATTCAAGGCATCCTGACCTGAATAATTCAGGTATATAACCTCACAGAGCTGCTTTACTGAAAGACTGCACGCCTACGTGTTGTGTAATATCGTAATGTAATATGATTTTTTTCCGCTGCAGATCATTCGCTCTGACTTGTCACTAAAGGAAAGCAGATTTCTGGACAATAACCTGTTTGTTTGTTTGTTTGTTTGTAGGATCGTCTGTATTTCGTGATGGAGTACATTAATGGAGGAGACCTCATGTATCACATCCAGCGTATGGGCAAGTTCAAGGAGCCACAGGCAGTGTAAGGACACTACAGGACATACTTTATGTTTTAAATGAGCATATCCAACTGAAAAAAAAAGTTTTAGGCCATCAATCGCTTTGTTGTTGCAAAATGATGCTTTTATGTCTGTGAAATCCTGTTGTTTTTAGCATTTTTAGCATTTTCTATTGACCGTTGGTCTCATATACAGTATTAGCAAGCCTCTTATGACTTAAGCTCAAGAATATAAACAAATCATAACACGACATTAGATTACAGTTTACGGTCAGACCTCTGAGACATCAGATTATTTAGTATTTACACTAGCATCCATACTTACGCTGCGTTTGTGTATTGTTTCTACAGTGACAAAGTTTTATCTGCGTTTTCCAATTTTGCAGGTTTTATGCTGCAGAGATCGCTGTCGGTTTGTTCTTCCTGCACCGGAAGGGAATCATCTACAGGTGGGTGACGGACAGAAGAAAGGGGTTTAACAAGTTTGAACAAAATTGAAGCAGAGGATCGTGAAGAAAGATGGATGTGTGTCTAGGTTATAATAGTTTTTATCGTTTGTAAATACTTACGTTTAGTTTGTATTAGTTTATTTTTTGTAACATGGAATATTTGCCAGGTGCAAGATTTAGAAAGGTGATAATAAGTATTGTGTCTCAAATACAACCTTTAAAAATAAATACACTTCATGTGAACCCAAAAGGATTATGTAGAAAGACCTTGAAAACTTTTACACTACATTAACACTACAATTTTATTGAATTTTTGTTAGTTTAGTAAACACACAATTCAGTTACAGTTATCGGATTTTTTTTAAACTCTGTTCTTTATTATTATTTTTTATTTCCGTTAATAAAGAGGTTTTTAAAATGTTTGTTTTTGTCATTTCATTTAACTGGTTTGACCTCGTTGAAACTGCACACATGGCGTTTAAATCCATAGTAACGACCACGATGCAAATAACAACAAAATAGACAACAAAAAGTAACTGACAGACGAGGTGACTGAGTGAAAGATAAATGAAGTGCTGAGACTCAAAGTCATACAGAGGAAGCAGGATGAGGGAGAACATCTTCTAATACAAGAAATCTTGTTTTTACCTCGTGAATGAACTGTTAGCAGGTCTGTGTCTGTGTTTATCTACTTGTCACCTGAAATCTAGAAATATTCATGTGCATAAATGCTTATGACACCTCTTGGCTGCAGAGATCTGAAGCTTGACAATGTGATGCTGGACTCAGAGGGCCATATCAAGATCGCTGACTTTGGCATGTGTAAGGAGAACATGTATGAAGGCATGATCACGCGCACCTTCTGTGGCACACCAGACTACATCGCACCAGAGGTGAGATACTGTGTGTGTGTGTCTACATGTGTAGATGTGCGAGTCGTATAACCACTCGGGTATGAGTTACATCTCTGATAAAGAGTGCAGCTGTGATTTAGCTTTTTGCTCGTGCGGTGGTTTTATTATTGTTGTGTTTGTGTGTGGGAGGGAGGGGAGGGGAGGGAAGGCGGTGTGGGATGGCAAATTGGACGGTTGGAGAAAGAGCCTTTGTTGTGGAAGCTCAAAATAGCTGCGTGTATTTTAATGGGGGTTGATTTGGTTGAAGTTTATTTGAGAATTTCTTTTTTAATATAATGTCTTTGTGTCACTTTTGCTGCGTAAAATTCACCTTCAGATTGAAGACACTTAAGTTGTTGATAACGACACATTTCCGTCTACAGACGTTGGATTCGTGTCTGTATATGTTTTTAATTAGTGTTGTAACAAAGTACTAATACTTAATTACTCTACTTAAGTACAACATTCACATATCTGTACTTTAATTTGTTATTCATATTTCTTTCTTTTTTTAATTTGGGAGTCTTGGAATTAAACCCACAACCTTCCAGTTGAAAGAGCTACCATGGCTCAATCCTTACTCCTCACTTTTTTACTACTTTAATGTGTAAAACTTAAGTTCATTTCATATCAGAAAATGACTTTTGATACAAAAGTACTGTAAGTGTCATATACTTTAAGACTTTTACTGAAGTAATATTATATAAAAGAAAGCAACTTCAACTTCTACCAAAGTCATTTTCTGCTGAGATACAAGACTGTTTTTAACCTTTTTTGTCTCTGTCAGATTATAGCATATCAGCCCTATGGAAAATCAGTCGACTGGTGGGCTTATGGAGTTCTTCTGTATGAGATGCTGGCAGGACAGGTAATACATTCTATTCAGCTGCGCCAATTGTACTTTACATTTTTTTTCTTACATATAGTTGGGGTTAGGGTTTGGGTATTTTTAGGTGTCACCTTGAGCTCTCCCTAAATCTCTTGGACTTTGTCTTTTTCAGCCACCATTTGACGGAGAAGATGAGGATGAGCTCTTCCAGTCCATCATGGAGCACAATGTTTCGTACCCTAAGTCCATGTCAAAAGAAGCTGTGTCCATCTGCAAGGGAGTAAGACATGTTTCAAGGATCATGCCGTGTTAATGTAATCCATCAGTCATACTGGGAAAAGCATCGACACTTTCTTCAGTGCTGTCGTTGGATGCTGTTATTGTTGTTCATCAATGTAATTACAACTGGTAACATGACGTTTATAGAATTACAATTGGGCATCATTGATCTGTAATGAATTCAATTCTAAATGAAAGTATAATTGACTATGAAAAGATTTCAGTGTTGCGGCCCTGCAAATGAGAATTATAGAGGCGTGTCCCGTTAACTGCGAGCCTTTGGAAAGCTTGTTAAACAGACAGTGTTGTTTTTGTTATTCAGTATCCTTTATTTTCAATGCGACACGTTTGTCTCTTTGTCTTTCACTGGGCATCACTTTCCTGACATCACCACTCTAAAGCAGCATCATCGTCGCTGTTATCACGGTTATTTTCTTACAAGGAAATTATTTTTTACCAGGTCAATTCACAAGGCAGCAAAGATTCAATTAAGATTCAGACCCAATCTGATCCACTCTTTTAATAACAATGCCTGCCTCATTGCCGGTGACAAAAGAGATTATCTTGACCCGCTTCACATCTCATTTTTAAACCTGATTCATGGTTGAAATTAAAAGTAGCTGCTGTATCAAAAAAAGCAGCACAACTGCCTTTGACTTTTAAAGCTGGTTGAGTGACAACGGTTTAAATCATCATTTAATACTTGTAATAATTCTGCCATGTACTGTATATAAAGTTGTTGATTTATATTCTTAGTTTCCTCTCAGTATTTTCTTTCCCCTCAAGGATCAAATTGCCTCTCTTACATTTTCTAACCTGTCTCTCTGTGTTTGTCACCAGCTGATGACCAAGCACCCGTCAAAGCGTCTCGGCTGTGGCCCGGAGGGTGAGAGGGACGTCAGAGAGCAGGCCTTCTTTAGACGCATCGACTGGGATCGCCTGGCCAACAGAGAGATTCAGCCGCCCTTTAAGCCCAAAGTGGTGAGTGTGTCACAGTGGAACCTCAAACCTCAATATACTCATCTCCAATATTCATGTCTAAATGTTTGGTTAAATTGCTTAATATTGCCCATAATATCAATTCCTGGTGTGTTGAGCCCTCAGTCAGTCTTTTACATTTTTAAAAAATGTTTCCATCCAGCTGTTACTCAAATGTAAAGCCAATTTTTTACAAAAATTGAAAAGGAAAATAATTGGTTTTCCATAATCTACTGTTAATTCATATTTTCTGAGGAGAGCGGCTGATTTAAATGGACAGTAAAGTATTAGAAGATGACCATAAAACAGTTAGTATAGTGTTTTATTCCAATACTAAAAATTCACAAAAAAAGAATAAAATCTCACACATATCATTGAAAAACAACTCAAACACAAGTTATGTCTATATTCTCCATTCATCTTTACCCAGTGTAAGAGCCTGAGGTTGTGGATCCCAGCTGCAGCCACACATCAACACTTAAACCTGTTCCTGTCACCACAAATGCTGCTTTTCCGTTCAGAGACCTCTGCATCCTCGAGCCCCCTTTGCTGCCCTCAGCGCCTAAAGCCGCACACTAGCTCTGCCACTGAGGATTAAAAATAGCTCTCTGTGAGCACAGTCGCCTGTACTTCCACACAAGGGCCACAATAAATGCAAGGGGGGGGGTCCTAAAGCAGATCCATCCATTTTAGTGTGTCTTTGCGATGCGTGTACAGTTGTGGGCTCAGGCGCTGCGTCACATATTGGTCTGAAGGGACTCACAAACAAAAGATCCATCTGAGGTTTTATGACTTGGCTTCTGTGATCCTACAGAGTGGCAGGAAGTATACCCGACACACTGATGTGCCTCCTGAGAAAATGTCTCCCTAAGAGCTGCTGCTGAAATCCACCAAAAACACATACGGTTGTGTTTTTGTTGTGAATTACTCTTTCTGAACAAATGTGTCCCAGTTATTTCTAAAAGTACCTTTGCTGTGCTGATGCAATATCACTCTCTCTCTCTATATATATATATATTAAGCTGTCTGAGATGCACATCAGCCCCAAGCAAAGCTACACTCTGAAGCCGATGCCCTCTACTGTGGATGCTTAGGGTCAGCTCCTAATCTAATTACACTTTCTGCCCAGCTACACATTGAACTTCATCCCTCAGGGACAGCTGGAAATCCTTCTAATAAAAGACTCATGAGTAAAAGTCTTTTAATCAGTCCAGAGATCAAAGCGTCCGGTGCGTCCTTCCCTGGTCTAACTAGTCTTCATCTCTAATCTCTTTCAGTGCGGCAAAGGTGCCGAGAACTTTGACAAGTTTTTCACGCGCACGCAGCCTGTACTGACTCCTCCCGACCAGCTCGTCATCGCCAACATCGACCAGAGCGAGTTTGCCGGCTTCTCGTACATGAACCCTCAGTTCATCCACCCGTCGCTGCACAGCGTGGTATGAAAAGGGTGTTCAAGACATGGACCGTCGGTGAATACAGGACATTTTTTCCAGTGTCCAACAAACTGTCCACAAGCTCTTTCTCTAGTGTTCTGTCTACTAGTTATCCGTGTCTGTGTAAGTAAATGCCCGAGGAGAGGTAAGAAGAAGAAGAAGAAGATGTTTAAAACGACGTTAAGTACAATCCGAAGAGAGGAAAAAGTCCATGAAACTATTTTTCTATCATTTCCCCGAACATCTCATCGTACATTCCGCATTCTGAATTTCTATCTGTTTCTCTCAAACCTACAGCCTTTTCTTTTTTAACCGTGTGTGAATGTGTGAGTCTCATAACCTCCCCTGTCCTACGACACAACGCACTGCGATGCACAAGATGAACTCAACATATTTTTCTGCTCTGTCCCGGCTTTATCCACGCGTGTATATTATATTTATATACTCAAAAAAAAGAAGAGGTAGTAAACTGTTACACGAGTGCCAAAGTAGAGGTGGAAGTTCTTAAAAAGTCCTTGTAATGTGTGTGTGTGTGTCCCACCGGCCTTTCTCCCAAAACCCATGAACCGCGACCGTCTGAATCTGTTGTTTTGTCGGACGTGAAACTAGATTATAATCCAGTTCAACATAGACAAACGGATGCACTTGCAAGCTGTGTATGCCCATTTTGGCGCAGTGGTGGGAGAACGCAGTATATAGGGTCAGAAAACTGGAAGAGACCGTATTTTTAAAGTATATAGTCGCGATTTCCATATGCACAAAGCAGATCTCTGTTGCATGCTTCTTTTCTGACTCTGTAGACTCTAGGACGCAGTACACATCTAGTGTCATTGTAAAATGTGTTATTATGATGTAAAGCTATGTTATTTGTTGTTTGTTTTGGGGAGTCAGAATCCCAGAAGAAGCTCCTAAGTGTGAAGACAAAGAGTTTTGCTCCTGTTTTTATGTTTCGCTTTCACTCAGCATTTACGTCCTAGCGTATGTCAACCTTTTTTTTCTTTCTTTTTTTTTTTGCTGTAAATATGTTTTGGAAAAAGAGGAGTTACTTGCAGATTTTATACAAAAAAAAAAACTGAATGTGCTTTTATTACCATAGACAATTTTAACATTTCTATGTTTAGATTATCCCTAAGAAAAGATCTATATATATATATATATATATATGTCTATATATATATTTATTTGGCTGAATCTTTGGTAGCTTTGGTATCAGCAAACCTATGTATTTCCACTATTTATCCATTATTTTCTACTCCGTGTCATATAGAGATATGCAGCACCTACTGTGAGTGAAACATTTGAATGCGCTCTTGCCTTGGTCGTCTCAGGACTGAATCCCCTCTGTAACTGAATTCAAAGCTAAGTGAATAATATGAGGATTTCAGAAACATGTTTTTTTTTTATTATTATTATTATTTATTTTTTTTATTTAAATATATGTATCGTGTGCATGCCCAAGGCGAGGCCTGACTTTAGCATGAGAAAGACCCCTGCATGATACACAGATCCTTGGTGTGGAGCATGGAGTTGCACAGATTGAGAGAAACTAGTCCAACGAGCATCGTTTGCATTTCTTCTCATCGTCTTTCCCCTTTCACTGTCCAAAAGCCCAACTTGTTTAGCTAAAAGAGTTTCAAACAGACAAAACGTGTAATAATTCTCTGTTGGTTTCATGGTGCCAAACTGAGTATTTTTGTTTCCAGTCCAGCTGTGTTTTGTTTTTCTGGGGGTTTTTTTGTTTGTTTTTAACAGTGAGGCTTAATAAAAACTGCCATATTTAGCTACAGAGTTGGTTACTGAACACTAGAATGACCAGCACTCACAAGTGAGATTTATTTTAATGCACAAGACCCCGTTCAGTCGTGGTATCATCTGTCCTGTGTTATCCAATCACAAGTTCAAACCACCTCCCAGTGCGATGGTTTGGATAAGCAAGTGTCCACAATGTTTAAGCATGTTCATTCATTTGTCATTCACCTTCTTCCACTTTATCGTGTTAAGGGTCAAAGGGAGGCTTCAGTCGCACTTACATTCACACCCACAGTGAATAGTCTTTATTTAACCAAATCTGGGACAGCACTAAGGTTTTCATCCTTGTTTGAACTATGGCCTTTCTGTATAGAGTTTGCATGTTCTCCCTGTGTGAGTGTGGGTTTTCTCCTGGTACTCCGGTTTCCTCCCGCAGTCCAAAAACATGCAGAGGTTAATTGGACACAGGAAATCATCCTGGTCCTGAGTACCCTCTGCCCTGCAGGTTCTAGAAGTTTCCCTGCTCCAACACACCTGATTCAAATGAATGGGTCGATACCGCGCTTCTGTCATCAAGCTCTGCAGAAGCCTGGTAACGGCCCATTCATTTGAATCAGGTGTGTTGGTGCAGTGGGCCCCGAGGACGAGGATTGAGTTAAATTGACTTAAGGTATGAATGCGAGAGTGAATGTTTGTTCGCCTCAGTGTTTTGACCCTGTGATGGACTGGTATCCGGTGAATTAGTGAATTAGTCCAGTGTTTCCCAACCCTGGTCCTCCGGGAACACTGGCCTGCATGTTTTTAGGTTTCTGCCCTGCTCCAACACACCTGAGTCCAATGGTCAGCTCGTCATCGAGCTCTGTTCATCTGGATCAGGTGTGTTGGAGCAGAGAAACCCATGATTTAGTCTACTCTCCCATTCTGCATGTCTTTGGACCAGCTGTGCGGTAACTGATGAGAACCCACCCCACATACACACAGGGTAAACCTAGGTCTATTAGTCTAAACTGGGAGCCTTCCATCATGCTACTATGTGACTGTCATGGTCTTTTTGCATGTGTGAAATGCACAAATTCATCCTCTGCGTTATCACCCGCCTCCTCCGCTGACGTCCTCTGATCAGCTGCAGTTTCACAGTGAACCCAAAGTATTTTTACACTTCTCAGGGCCCGTAGGCTAATTTATTTGTAGCCACCACCACAGTATTAACACTGATTGCCACATTATTTGTATTTTTTTTTTTATTCCATTTTACAGCTGCACCAGTAGTGCTTTGATTCACTCCACACTCTCAAGTCTTCTTTTCTCTCTCGCGCTCTCTTTCTACACGTCAAACACAAACACATTAATGCAGTCAGACTGGTTAAAAACGTCAAGTCATGTGAATCTGAATCATCGTTCTCCTGAAGTCACGGAGTCAGTAGTGACTGATGAGAGAAGAAATGCACGAGTCCAGCTGCTACTGAGCTCGGTGACTTTTGGAGAACGGGTTAAATATAATTTTGCTCTCGTGAACAGACTTGACGTCAGCACAGAGAAGTGAGAATTTAATCAGAAGTGATCACTTAAGACACGTTTTAATGCTCCGTGCGAACAGTTGCATACCAGGTCTGAATGGGGCCTTAAGAGAAAAGTGAACGTTTACTGTCTCACATTGAGAATCTGTATCAGAGGAGAGGTTTGACAGTTAAAAATGAAACACAGAAAAACCTCAATTAATCAAACGTCGGGGGTACAATTCCACTGCAGGTTGAAACGAGAGCCACAGTGATGTTTGTATGTGTTTCCTTTCACTGCCCCTGCTTTTGTTTACCTGATTCTTCTTGTTCCTCTGTTCATTGTGTAATGATGCAGTGCATAAATAAAGTATGAAATCTATTAAAAAAAAACATTGACATGCTTTGTTTTTTTATTTCTGTGTGTTTTAAAAGTGTAATCATTTTAGTGCTCTTACAACACACGTGTAAAGGTCTAACGTGGAAGTTTCACTTCATCATGCTCGGACAGGGCTCTATAGTGCCCTCCTAAGGTGAAAGGCAAATGGAGCAAACCAAAACTAACTTGCATCGAGTTTCACAAAACTTGGTAGGGACACGTTATCGCCCAAGACGAACAAAAAAGTCAAAGGGGACCACTGTCTCAACTCAACAGGAAGTTGGCCATTTTGAATTTGGCGTTCCAACTTGGAGGTTTGCACATTTTGTAAATGAACAAACTCATCTGTGCTCGTTTATGGTTCCAACATTAAAAAAAATATGTCCATTTGTACATATTATTATTATTTTGTATTGATTGTTTATTTATTTTACATCTTATTATTATTACATAAGGACTGTACCGTGCATATAAGACAAGCTTCACTCCACGTCCACCCCTCCTCTCTTTGTCTCTCGCTCTCTCTCCATGGCTGATGTCAGAGCTGGAGCAGTGTTTACTTCAGTTCGTTCCCTCTCTGACTCGCAGCTTCACTGTCGTCTTGTGCTTCACAGTTTGCAGCTTGACAAAAGCAGTGATCAGTTAAGACGCAGCAGCTTCATCACATCCTCATTCGTCCTCAGCCAAAGAGCTGAGCTGCAGGATACAAACAGGTGAGGATTTTATTTTATTTTTATTTTTTTTATTTTTTTAAATAAAGTGTAGGAATGACTCCTAAAGGTGACATTGTTTATAATGAGCAGGACTTGTCACGTGTTCATATTATTATTATTATGCTTATTATGTTTAATTAAGTTTTGAGTTGGTCACAGCTTTTCAGTAATGCCCATACGTAGTATTTCTATGTGGAATTTCTACAAAATTATGAAACTGTAATAAATTGGCATGCAGCTCGTGAAGTGATAATGATCTAATGTGGTGACTTATGTGAGATATCTTGTCTCCTTTGTTTGATGAGGCTTTAGTATGAGGTGTATTTGTATATAGTATATTTGTGACTGGTTTCGTGAGACGTGTGATCATCTGCATGTAATTGATCATTTTCACAGCTGCATGAAATCCTGAATTTTTACTTTTCCAGTTGAATTTGTCATCGTAGGGGACAGGTGTAAGATTTTAGACGAGTCTCCAGAGGATTATTTTATGTCTGCTCAAAATATGTGAGGATTGAGATAGTGGTGGTTGGGGAGAAATATTAAATGGTTTTAAAGTCTAAATCTATCTGTCTGTCTGTCTGTCTGTCTGTCTGAAAAAAAAACAGTCACAATTAATTCAAGATCAGCTCTTGTAAAAATTAGCTATTCATTAACGACTGATGAGATGATTTGATTCCTTCCTCTGTCCCAGTGCATAAATCATTCCCAGGTCCTGGTGATGTAAATCATCACCCTGTCACTGCTGATGATGTCACACCACAGTCATGTGATCAGTGTGTGAAATCCACACTCTGACTTATAGATGCCTCTATGACTGTTTTACCTTTCCCTGTTAGAATGATGGCTGTGGAATATCAAATCCCACTTTTTTGTGTGTGTGTATTATTCTCAGTACATTTTGGAAACCCAGAGGTGTTCCTGACTCAGATGTCATTCATTTGAAGGGGCGAGACAGATGTAGCAGTGACGTGGACTGAAAAGTTTCATTCTAGGGAATTGAAAAACAGTACAAATAAAACACACTTATGTGAATCTGTGAGTCAAACAAAGTTGCATTTGGACTGTATTTACGTGAGACTTTGAAATACATCACAACAAGTGATCTGACTTTGTAAATCTGGAGTAGGTGGTCTGTTTCTCCTCTACATCTTTTCCCTTTTCCTCAGTTGAGCTCAGAGAAAATCTGCACACACACACAAAATATGGTTGCCATGGCATCAGAGGACATTACATTCCCTGGAGATTTACTTAACCATAAATATGGCTGACCTCAGCCTAACTTTAAAACATGTCTTCACCATAAAATGTAGTCATTTACATTATCGGGATCTTGATTTTTGTCCCCATAAGGAGGACAAGTCCACACAATGTGACCTTGTAGGGTCCCCACAACATAAGGAATACCTCACACACACACCTTCAAGGTTATTGTGTAAAACACCCCAAAGTTGATTGATTTGGTTTGTTTACATGATGCATTTGCACATGTTAACCTTGTTCTTCGTGTTTTACAGCAGTTGGCATCCAAATTGTTTTCTTTTTCTCATTCTTTTGCCCTTTATTCTCACTCTCTTCCTCCTATCCAAGGGTAGAACAGAGCTTCTAGAGTCCCTCATTTTTTGAATGCCTCTTTCTAATCACAATCTGTGTCTGTCAATCAAGACCAGCAGAGGTGTCTATGGGATGTGTTCTGCTCATCGAACATCTGACTGCTGTTCACATTATGGAATAGAAAGAATAACAAGGGAAAGTCCTCACATTGTTCATGGGACCTTTTTCTTCTTTTAACCACAGATCTCTGGAACCCCCACACACACACACACACACACACACACACACACACTGTCACCATGAGTGCGTGCAGCAGGAAGGCCCTGACTTTGCTCAGCAGTGTCTTCGCAATCAGCAGCTTGGGTCTGCTGGGAGTGGCAGTCAGCACTGACTACTGGTTGTACCTGGAAGAGGGCGTCATCATGCCTCTGAACCAGAGCACTGACATCAAGGCTTCGCTGCACTCGGGCCTCTGGAGGGTCTGCTTCCTTGCGGGTTGGTAACAGTTGGACGTGACACATTTCTTTATTTAATCTCCCTCGCGCAATTTGACGACAAATCATGTAAATTAGGATCGTGATCGAGATGCCGGTGTCAAATGTTAAAGTGTTTGTAGAGGTTCTAAATGTGGCAGCAGAAGCAGAAGCAGCAGCAGCAGCAGGGAACTGATGCTGTCACACTGATATATCATCACTGCGTCAGCCACATTTGATATTCACACAGAATGACATTCACAATTACTACTTCGGTGTGTGTGTGTGTGTGTGTTTTCCAAAACACAAACTCCAATTTAGGTGAGGGTATTAAATTATGCATTTATGAAAGGGTGAACTCCAAATGACCATCTTCTCTGTAGTTACAGACCTATTTCCCTCCTGATCCTTTATGGATTTCCAGTTTCTTACAAAACTGAAAACCACTGCCCTTTGATTTTTGTTCATCTGCTTCCTCCGTGTGAGTGTGTATGTGTGTGACTGGGTGAATGTTATACGTCTGTGTCTTTAGTGGGAGGATGAGGAAACAATTGGACGAGAGCATAATTTATACTGTGTGTTATGAGTGATGTCCTGTTTTATTATAACCCATTCTCAAGTTCAAGGTCAAATGTATTTAGAAAGCACATGTAAAAGTCGTTTTACATGCTTGAATCAAGTTAAAGGAATCAATACTATTGAATTAGGAAAGTCACAAAAAAAATGTGTAAAACATGTAAAACCAATAAAAAATATGCTATACAATATCAAGAGTAAAAACATGACAACATATTTCAACCACCAACACCCCAGGGATGCCCTAAAGAAGGCCGTGATGGATGATTCCTGTAGATGTCATTCAGTGACCTCCATGAAATATTGAAGGCGTTTTACTGCCATAAGTGTCTTGCTGTTTTTCATTTTAAGTTTAGGATTTTAGTTTGTATTTAAACAGTTTTGTCTGCGTTATATGCATTCAAACCCACCACATATTTCACAAAGCTGTTATAGATTCATCGGGTGATGAACATTTTTAAGGTTTGGAAGTCATATGACCTCAGGACACACGGAGGCTGCACCAGTTTTCACTGTGTGATTTCTCTATTTCTTTCATGGTCCTGTCGTCTTGTCTCTAAATCTGTTCCTGTCCTCTCCAGGTGAGGAGTCTGGTCGGTGTTTTACCATCGAGTACATCATGCCCATGAATGTCCAGCTCACGTCAGAGTCCACCGTGAACATGCTCAGTGAGTAACTACATCGGAAACATCCAATAACAACAACAACAACAACGTCGGGCTTGAAGACAGCATTTTAGTCCAAACTCTTGTCATTTTCTCTCCCACTGTTCAGAGATGATCCGCTCAGCCACTCCGTTCCCTCTGGTCAGCCTTTTCTTCATGTTTATCGGTTTTGTCCTCAACAACATTGGGCACATTCGTCCTCACCGCACCATCCTGGCCTTTGTCTCTGGAATCTTCTTCATCCTCTCAGGTACATGTTTACTACTCTTGTTTCTTGTCTTGTTTCTCTCTTCATTTCTTTTGATCCCACATGTTTCCCTCTTCTCTCTGTGTCACAGGTCTGGCTCTGGTGGTGGGTCTGGTGCTGTATATTTCCAGTATAAATGATGAAATGTTGAACAGGACTAAAAGCAGTGAGGCCTATTTTACCTACAAATATGGCTGGTCCTTCGCCTTCGCTGCCATTTCCTTCCTGCTCACCGAGGTGAGCAACAGACCATAAACACAAATGACGGCTGTCCAGTCCTGCTGTCATATCAAATGATTTTACCCGGTGTCTTTCATTACCGTCACTCACAATTATTGGCAACCTTTTTGATGATGTCACACGGCGATGCAGTGGCTAGCATTGTTGTCTTACAGCAACAAAGGTCACCAGTTTGGAGCTTGGTTCTATGTCTTTCTGTGTGGAATTTGCCTGTGTTGACCCGATGACCTGTCCAGGGTGTGACCTGTCTTTCACACCATGTCAGCTGGGATTGGCTCCATCATCTGCCATGACCCTCATGTGGAAGATAAAGTGGCAGAAGATGGATGGATGATGTGCGAGACTGTAATCCTTCAGTTCTTCTGACTGTGTATCAGACAAAACTAGTGGCCTAAATCTGTCATGCTGAGTGTTTTTTACCATTCAAAATAACATTGCATATACTTAAAGAATTCAGTTTAATCTAAACCAAAACAACGTCCTTATTAAAATATAATTGAGCAACAACGCTCCCTTCAACCTGAGGTACATTCAGCCATCTTCTACTGCTTTATCCTCCACATAAGTGTCACAGGTGTTGCCGTGCCAATCTCAGCTAACATAGGGCGTTAGGCGGTGTACACCGTGGACAGTTTGCCAGTCCATCACAGGGCCACAAAAAAACATCCATTCTCACACTAATTTATAGTGTCCAATCACCTTTGCCTAATGGAGATTTTTGGAGCAAAAATGGCTCTTACACTGAGCTTTAGGAAATTATAACATGCTTTTATGCTGTTTTTACACTTTATTGAAAAAGATAATAATGATAATAATAATACAATAAAAAAATATTAGAAAAATACTCAATGAGGTGAGCTGTCCTTAGTTGATTGGTTAAAATATTTAATTTTAGCGAATTTACTTATGGTATCTCTACCATAAGTACATTTGGTGGTCAATTTCTGATGCAGTTCACATGCAGTGTGTGTAGTGTCATGAGATTCTGCTGCTTTCTTGTGGTGGCAGAGTGAAACCGCAACACAACCGTTTATGAGCAAATCCATCCAGACAACCATCCACTCTCACGCCTACAGTGAATTTAGAGTGCCCAATTTGCCTAATTCTCAAATCTGCCTGTTTTTGGACTGCGGGAGGAAACAAACTCCATGCAGAAAGACCTGCAAGAAGAGTGCTAACCACTGCACCAAATGTGTGGCCTTTTATGAGCAAATGTATTCTTACATTTTACGATGTCCACCTTTGTTTCCATCTCCTGCATCCTTCTCCTCTGTAGAGTGCAGGCGTCATGTCAGTGTACCTGTTCATGAAGCGCTACACAGCAGAGGAGATGTACCAGCCGCGTCACCCCAGTTTCTACCGCCCCCGACTCAGCAACTGCTCTGACCACTCAGGCCAGTTCCTCCATCCAGAAGCCTGGTCCCGTGGACGTAGTCCCTCAGACATCTCTAGTGAAGCTTCACTCCAGATGAGTGCCAGCTACCCCACACTGCTCAAATGCCCTGACTATGACATGGTGTCCTCTTCACCCTGCTGATGATCGAGGTCAGGTGAAGATATAAATGAAGAATTAAAAGGCAGAGTGAAGACAGCGAGGAAAAACCCTTGTTTGGACTGTTAAGTGTAATTATAGTCAAACAACGATAATAAATCAAGCTTTTTGCACCGTTTACTGTCATCTAAGTGTACAGTTAAACCCTCAAAATGTAAAATACTTTGGGGAATTAATGTAAAACTATAAAACCACACACAGTTGACAATACTATACCCTGGTGGGTCCTTCTATAGGAAAAACGTCCAAGGACCTTGTGCTGCACTGATGATGTGTCCTCAAATTTTCCTTTAATATATGAATGAATACTTAAAAATAGCAAATAAATTATTTAACAGAACAAGATCTGTCTGGTTAAAATTAGTAAATAAGAAATTCAAATATCATTTATTGGGGATATCTGTCAACCCCTAGTGGTTGGCAACCGATATCTGACCTGATGTGGAGAATAAAGTCTAGTTCATGTTTGAAATTGCTCATACATCACAATGTTTATGTCACAATGAGTCAGTCATTTTTTTCTTTCAATGAAAAATCTCCATAGTATGTGATGTAAGTTAATTTGATTCACATTTTATTTCTGCCTCTGAATGAATATTTAAGTATTTCTACAAACTGAATGTAAACAAAGTCTGTCCACATCAAGAATCCCTTGATGTGGACAGAAAAACACACAAATTGCTGTCAAGAAAGGAAAACAGAATCTTATTCACAATATCCCATTCAACAGCTGATTGTAATATTCAGTCATGCTTCCACTTGGTCAGCCATTGGCAGAAGACGGGTGTGAATGATGTCTCTCCAAAGGAAACATCTTGTCCTGCTGATGTGCTCTTGAAGAAGATAGACAGTGTGGTCACTAAAGTTAAACATTTTCATTTCAAAAATGTAAAATGTTCATTTCCATCCAGTGTGAGAGAACCAGGTATTGTAGTACAACAAGAATGAGCGAGGCACAAATGGTATATAAGATATAAAGTATTTGGATATTAAATTTGTGTTGATGTGAAGACGTTGGGGTGAATGACTCGTTGTGCTGTAACATTTAAAATGTGGACGAATCATCCATGCAACAAATGTCTAAATTAAATAGTTTGGTGCTGCATTGACCAGTGGAGAGGACGCACAGTATATGGTCTATTTATCTCTGATGTACAGCACTTTGCTGTTGTTGGTTTAAAAAGTTGGATTGGATTGGATCAAAGTGTCAAAAATGCCTCTGCCGCAATCATTGGCTTGTCCTTGTTGACAGTGACTTTTTGCATTACCAGTAGATGGCACTCTCTCCTCAGTCTTCCACCTCCACATGCATGAGTTTTCTTTCACCACAAACCTTCTCTGTTCTGCTTCACTTCATTTCACCACCAGGTAGCATTATCCCTGCATATTATCCATTGAATGAATGAATGAATGAATGAATGCAACACACATTTGCAGTAAGCTGTATGTGTGTATGTATACTTTATATATTTTGTGATAAACACTAAACATAAACTAACATAAAAGCTTATTTTTATATGTTGTATAGAGACGTGTTCAAGGATCATAGTTAACCTCTTGATGCTTGCGTTTATGTGAGGAAGACAAGTTCCCATAATGTGACAGATTTAGGGCCCCGCAATATGAGTACACACACACACTGGTTTCCATGACTTCAGAGGACATTGCATTGACTTACATTCATTTCCTGGAGACTTACTCTGACCTCAGCCTTAATTACTACTGACCTAATCCTAACCCTTAAACTAACCTTAACCCTAACCCCCCTCTGAACTTTAAAACACCTTAAAATATAGTAGTTTATGTTTTAGGGACAAGTATGTGACTGAGTAAACAGATT
Source organism: Solea senegalensis (assembly GCF_019176455.1). NCBI lineage: Eukaryota > Metazoa > Chordata > Actinopteri > Pleuronectiformes > Soleidae > Solea > Solea senegalensis. The sequence goes on from NC_058038.1 coordinate 12,376,967, forward strand.
TAGGTCCCCACAGCATGAGGAATACCAGGTACACACACATACATACACATACACATACACACACACACACACACACACACACACACATGCACACACACACACACACACACACACACACGCACACACACACACACACACACACACACACACACACACACACACACACACATTGCTCTCTGTTGAATTTCTCAGGCACACACTGCCGCCTTTGTGCTCAGTGAGCAGACGCCAGATAAAGACTCTACTCATACATATCGCTGAATCCAGAAAAATTCACCTCAACTCTGATCAGGTGATGATGATGATGGTGGTGGCAGGAAAGAAGTGGTCGAGACAGAGAGTTGCACTTTTTAACCCAGAGAGGGAAAGAGGAAATCCTGCCTCCATCCATGACCTCGGCGACAGGAAGACGGTGTAAAACCCTGTCACGTCCACTGGTTTGGATTTACTATTTATACGGTCAAATGCTGCTATAACACAACTTTCCCCCTTCTTTGCAACACGTGAGCTCCTCAGATCCACTTAATATTCAGATTTTATAAATTAGCCTTTTGTTATGTCAGGTGATGTGGGGGGGAGAACTGCTTACCTGTCTATATTAATATTTGTTATTTATTTAATTTATTTTCCCCTTTGGCTTCAGCATCTCTAGGGGTTACCACAGCGGATGATCCGCATATTTGAGTTGGCAGACTTTTGTATGTCGGATGCCCTTCCTGATGCAACCCTCCCATTTGTCCCAGACTTGGGACCAGCACTAGGAGTACACTGGATGTGGCCCCCCCTGTGGCTGGGGTCAATTTAGAGTGTCCATTTAACAGTGAGCGATGGGGATTGGGTACATTGCTCCGGGGCACTTGACCTGGTGGGGACTTGAATCAGCAACCCTTCAGTCACAAACAAAAGGAGTTAAAAGAGGCATCTTAATCTGAATACAAAACAGAAAGATTAAAACCAATAAAAGCTATAACATAAAAATCAAAAAGATCAAAATCATGACAAAGACATTGCACCGTGAAACCGTTAAAGGGTTTTGAATTGTAAAATTCCTATAGTCCTATAGTCCTATAAAAGCACACTAGTAAAAGTGTGTCTTTGATGGGGATTTAAAGAAGGGGAGGGAGAATAATCTACCTGACAGGGCCTGGTCACCCTTGGACCTCTGCTGAGTGTGAGGAATAACAAGAAAGTCTCTCACTTAGGACCTCAACTCTATATTTAGGTGTATGTCCAGACTTAAAATGAACCGTTAAATCATCTCTTAAATGCATTGGAAGCCAATTGGGCAAATTTAAAATAGGAGAAGTATGTTCTCCTCCAGTGGTAAGAAGTCTTTTGGACAAGCTGTAGTTTATGAAGACTCCCTTGGCTCAGTCATGTCAACAGGGTGAGGATGCATAACAGTTTTCTAGGTTTCTCCTGGATAAAGTTTTCTGAGGTGGAACAAACAAGACCTTACAAAAGAAATGACACGTTGTTTGAGATTAAGGGTATTGTAAAATGTAAGAATAAAATGTAAATGTAAATGTCAAATGTTTCTACTGTCGTATGTTGTATGGTATGGTGTAGTGTACAGTACGTGTGGAGTGATGGGTCGGGGGCATCAGGAGGTGATCGCTCTCTGGAGCAACTGAAGTAGCATGACTGCTCAATCAGGTCACGTGAAGTCGGTCAGGGGGAGAACCACAGACGTTTGTCATGATGGCCGGGCTAATCTGCCAGGCGTGCGACTGCCTGAGGGTGTGTACCCTTATTTGCACAAGAGACACGGAGTCAGAAAGCTTGAAATCCCCCACTTGTTGGGAATGTGAGCTCTTTGTTCTGTGGTTTGACCTTGTCTCGGTGTACAATAAACTCTAAAATGACTGAGCCTAATTGATAATTTTCTGATTTGAAGCCTGAATGGTCTCAAACCTGCATGTGCTCACATTCACTCTGATCACTAAGGATATCTGGGCCACATTTTAAGGTTTATTCTATGACTCAGAAACACGTTATGACATTTGTGAATGTATGGGTTTGCCTCTAATGGATCTTGCTCTGACTCAGTGAGGACTCTGTGCTTGATCAGATCCAGTGCTGACATAAATTAACATTAACAGTGAACCATATTCCAAAAGCTATCACCAAAATAATTCATATGACCTATTTTCCCTCTTAGAGAATATTCAAATAATGGCTCGCTCTGTGTCCTGACTGCTTTGCATGGATCCATGGATTTAACCGTGTGTGACTAAAGTGACTCTAACTGCAGGGTCTTCCTCAAGATTCCCCCTTTGCTATACTCTCTATATTTTGCGTTTGTTCCTCCTAATTACCCACAAAATTGAAGTTCAACCAAAGACTTGAAACATTCTCATTCTCTCTGTTGAATTTTTCCCTTTGATTTTTTCCCGGCTCAACTAATGCCACACACCTTTGGGAATGAAGTTTCCTCTAACGCACATGGTTAGGTCATCACATCTGCCTACGCTTCATGCCACAGAGTGTAGAGAAAACAAACAGTGTCTGAATGCATGGACCCAGTGCTGTAGTCACACGTTTACCCAGGTGTAACTTTAGTGTCCTCCTGCACGCCTCCAGTTTCTCTTTTTCTTGTCATTTGGCACCAAACTGCACCTGACTGGATCGTGCTAGATCAAGGTCTTTTGGTTTGTGCTTCGTGTTATGGTCAATTATGAAGCAAATGTAATGAAATTGAGATTAAATAGAGCAGCGTTTAAACGATAGACTTTATTATTAGTCAATCAGGCCATCTAAGTGAGACTGGTAAAATGCTTTTCCAGTGATATAACACACACACACAGTTTGACTGAGCATGAGGGAAATCGTTTGCTTTTCCGTACTTAACTCAAACAGATATTTGTGTTTAGTCTAGAGGACATCTCTTTGTTTAGATAAAAGTACTGAGAGTGAAACATCTGTCCACGTATGAATAAACAAATGAATGAATACATTAAAACATCTGTTCATGCTTGACCATTAGAATAATCCACACAGGAAGTGAGACCCCTTCCTTCTCTTTGGAGGCAGGAATGTTATAATTGAAACCACGTGTGAGACAAGCTCTCTTTCTGTGTATGTGTGTGTGTGTGTGTAATATTCTCCGTTCCACTATTTCCAAACCTGGTGTTTCTAGCTGCTTACATAAGAGTTGAACCAGACATTGGACTTTCATATTTTGCATTCTTGTGTCATTCCACACGCAACATACTATTTGCAGCTGCGTCAGTCAGTCACTCCACTATTTGATTCCATAAATCATCGTTCTTGCACAGCACTGACCAGCAACCTTTCTGTTTAGAATGTGTTGCATGTTTAATGGTCCCCCACTCCCCAGTTTTTGCTTCACTGCATGGCGAAGAACTCATCACTCAACTAAAGAGATGGGACTGGATTGCACAGCTGAAACCCTGCAGGAAACATTCAGTATCTGTGACTAACTGTGGAAAAGCTGTACTTCAGGCACATAATAAACAGTTTCACTTTTCATTTTCTACCACTTTGTACACTAAAAAAAAGTTACTTCAAAGATACATTGTTGTAAAATATAAAGTATAATAATGCATCGTAATTAATTTATTGGATATATTTTCTATAAAATGAGTATTGGTACAAACATTTCAAACCTACTTTACTTTGTTTTTTATTTTAGTAGTAGATATTGCATACACTTAAATGGCAGTTTAGGTCCTCAAAATGTAAAAAGGCACTACAGTATATACTGCACACATATGATGAAGTACCCAAACGTTTTCAAGTTTATTGAAAACGTTAACAGTAAAAGTATTAGTACATTTGTTTTTAGATTAGTACTAGATATTGCGCACACTTAAAAAGTAATTTAAGTGCTCCAGTTAATTAAAGCGTGAAAAGGTACCATATATACCGTACACAAAGTTTCCCAGTTTACTGAAAATTCTTTAAAGTACTAGATATTGCACATAATAAAAAAGTACCCAAAGTCATCCACTTAACAAAAAACGTATAAAAATAGACAAATTCATAAAAGCACTAGTAAAAGTACCTTAAGTGATCCAGATGATTAAAACCACATAACAGTACTATGCACACGAGACATATAAAGTATTATTATTATTATTATTATTATCTAAAACTTAGACTGAAAGGTTGAAGATAAAGATATATAAAGGTATTGCACACACTTAAAAAAGTAGTTTAAGTATTTAAAAAAAGAGTACTAGACATTAAACATTAAACATCACGTACAAGTTAGAATAATATATAAAAAGTGCTAGTTTTATAAGTACCTTAATTTATTAAAGTTGATTAAAACCACATAGAAGTACTATGCACACACTTAAACATGTATAAAAGTACTAGATATTGGCCGTAGGAATAACATAAAAACACAAACACAGACATCTTTAACAACTGTAGCGACAGGGCGAAATTCAGAATAATCAATAGCAACAGGACCGATACATGTGATTGGTATAAACCCAGGTGGAGTCACGTGAGAGTTGAGTAAAAGATGAATGCTGACGCGCTGTTGAGGCCGTTTAGCGGAGCTGGGATGGGATTAACCACAAGTGTCAAGTTTGACAAAAACGTGACGCCATTTCTCCGCTTGCACTTTCAAAATAAAAGACGCGGCTTCCTTTTGGGCTTGACAGAGCCGCGAACCCGAGCGTTGCTATTTTATTTTGGAGGCACATGTACCCCGCTGTGGCTCGTGTGTTCATCACAATGACGCAGCCATGTCAACTACTCCGCCGCCGACAGACTGCTGCTGCTGTGGGCAAATGTGGAGCGATAACGACAACACGCCGGGCCACAGCGGGCGAAGACACGCCGCCGTCACGGAAAGACACACCGCACAGTAACTGGCTCGCGATAGTGGGACGTCAATGTTCCCTACAAAGGAGATTCTGCATGTGAGACAACCTGTGCGTCCTGGAAATCAGGTTTACGTGCATTGGCCGTGAATTAGACGTTTTTCGCTCCACGGAAGTTTCCCTGACCGATATTTTTTTTTGGGATTTCGATTTATCGGTTGCCGGCATGGACGAGGACAACCAAGGTATGGAACAGTCTGTGCCTTTTGTAACAGTGATATGTTGCTGTTCCACTGTATCCACTGCTCATTAATGTCATGAACAGAGACTCTGCTCTGTAGTTTCAGTCATTTTCTTGTCTTGACATGGCCAGTTCAGGGTCATCTCTCCAATATCAGCCTGTGCTTGTGCTGACATAAAAGTTACCTTTGTCACTAAATGTTGCTGTTTGAATGATTTCAAGAGAAGCAGTTTAAAGGACTAGTGCTGCAAGTGCTGAGGTGTTCAAAAGACTGACCTACACCGAGGTTGATGACGAAGACGCAGGGAATTTAAAATGGATCAGTACGTGCAGGACTGACATTAGTGTCATCAGTGCTGCAGCTAGAGGATTTAGGGATAGGACTATTTAGCACGATAAAATCGTTTGGTGAATTTACAGTGTACGGGTGCATTTAGTTTCACATAAGCGACTTGAAAATGCTGTCTCGCATGCCAATTTAAAGGGGATATAGGTAAAATATATATGGTGTCGGTTAAAATGGTTGCTGCATTCCCAGTTCAAAACACTCTGTACATTTACATACACAGTTTAATCGAGCTAAGACCATAGTCCGACTAAGACAGGCAATTGGACTGCTTGTCGAGTCTGAGTATATGCCGAGGAGAAACTCTATTTATTTATTTATCCTGTAGGTGGCGCTGTATCTCTCTGGAAGCTAGTGTATATTGAATCAGTGTCCTGTTGACCTTTTACATAGCAGAAAAACAGTAAACGGTGAGATGGATCGTGCTGTGGTTCTGCATGTTTCGTACCTGCTGTATATGTTAATCGTGATACAAATTAGATCGAGCATGACTCCTGTGGTTGCTGTGTTTTCCAGAGAAATACGCCACCGCCGTATGATTTCCGGCAACAGTATTGCAGTTTATACATTGTCTCCTTCTACTTCTGGGGAGTAAATTTTGGTGCATGTGCAGAACGGCAAGTCCAACTCCCGACCGACTAAGCATACACATGCAGGCGTAATCGGACTATGAATCACATTATCCAGGTGTGTTAGTCCGACTATAAGACAAGCTTGATTTTTGGACTGAAAGATAATAAGGAATCCTAAACCTCAAGTAATAGGGATAGGGAATGTATGGATTGTGGTTCTTGGGATTAACTTACTCTTAACCAGTCTATTCAGTGTTACTGTTTATCCAGGCTACTGAAAGAGATAGGATAGTGTCGTCCCTTTGAGTTTCTTTGCGGTTAGTTTACATAATTTCTTTTCTTTTTTTGACTCTCCTTCTGGTCATTTTGTGCAACTCTCTCTGGGGTTGTTTGACTTCCCTACAAGAAAATAACAACGATCATTTCAGAAGCTCTGGTCTTGGGCCTGTGGGCCTGTACCTTGTTGCCTGCTGATTCTGATTGGTCACTCACCTGGGAACCCACTGGTCCCACGTTGGATTTGGAAAAGCCTGTTGATAAACTGCACAAACTCACTCTCTTAATGTTTGTCAGGATTTAACCAAGGGGCAACCGGCCGTGACATCACCCATAAGAATCTGAACTCCCGTTGTTAAAGAAGACCCAAAACTAACAATGTGACTATTAAATCCTCAGGCTCTGTCTCGTAGACTTCCTTCAATATACTCCTGTGTCCTGATTGGCTTCACTGAGAAAACAGAGACTTATATCGAACTTACATACAGTTTATGGATTGACGATAACTGTCTTACGTCTGAGTGTCAGCGTTTTTCAGCTCCACATGTTCACTGCGCGTGGAGCTGCAGGATGTGACTCTTGGCCTGAAAAGTGCATGCACGGTGTGTGTTCGGGCATAAAGCTGTCATTGTGCTGTGTGTACAGCCAGACTGGCCTCCAGCGGTGGCACACGTCAGCACAAGCACACAGACGGACATATGGTCCAGTGATAGCTGACAACAGCCAGCAGCATTTAAACACACACACACACTTCAACTCACAAACATCCGTGGCTGCAGAGTGATACACACACACTCACACAAATTAAATGTTCCCTTATGGCACTGTTTGCCAGCTAGATTGTTTGTTGATGGATGGATGAATGGATGATGACCTAGACTTGTGTGTGTGTTTGTGTGCCCATGTGTTTGCGCATGTGAGCAGGTTTTGAGTGTGCTTGTGATTTATGCCACAGTTGGTCTGGAAGAAGTAGAGTCCTGGATGCTGCAGAAACAATGCTGTTTAAATTGTTTTTGTTTTATGTTGTGAGGATCTTTAAAATGTGTACAATTTGAGAGCGTTAGACCACACACACACATGAACACAAATAAGAGGGAGAGGACGGACAGAATGAACCAGTGAGACAGTGATAAAGGTGTGAGGAATGGGAAGAAAGTGTTGCAGCGAGGAGAGACAGTCATAGTAGCAGCAATGGTGTGATGTCTGACAGGGAATGAGAGATGGAATGTGTGTTTGGAGGAAGGGGGTGCAACGAAGTGCTGGACCAAAGTTGGTCACTGTCCAAAGCTGTATGGAGCAGTACCAGGGACAGACAGACAGTAGTGAGTGAACTAGATATTCTAAATAAACTAAATAAATTCTTCATTGTATTGCCTGGGTTTTACTCTGCAAATCCACATTCACTGTCTGTCTGTAGAAGAAGAAGAAGAAGTAGAAGAAGCTTAAACCATCAATAGGAATACTAATAACTTTATCATCAAGACAAAATCTAATTATGTTCCCAACAGTTCGAGCTTGACCTCATGTTTATGGTGTTGGAAATTAGTCTACATTAGCATACAATTTCCCCCATATCAGTCACTTTCCTCCAGCTTATGTTGAAAGAATACTTGGACATGGTTTTGCACAGTTGGCCTTACAATACAATGCCTTCTGCCCCAGCATTCATTCAGTGGACAATGGACCAATGAGCATCCACTGCATTTTTGCTTCAGTTCAACTCGTCTGACTGAGCAGACTGACATATTCTACATTTCCATGCACAGTTAAATCAAGCTACAGTTGTAGCTATGGCTGTAGCATGGCTGCGCCTTTGAATTGGGCTACTGTCCTTGTCCCCAGTCTGCCTCCACTACACCAGGTGACAAGGTCCCCTTTCAGCTTGATTGTACTTGGCAGTTTTCAGTTTGGCTGGCAGATAGTTCTGAGTCTTCCTTCCCACCATCCATGAACCTTAAAATATTCAAATCTTGATGGTGACAGAGCAAAATCTGTCTCGTCATCAGCTCGACAAATTTACTGTGCAGAGTTTTGTTTGTCACAGTTTTTCTTCTGTGTATCATCTTCTTTCATTATTTACAGGTAAATGGGGGGAGTGTAATGCACAACAGCCAGGTCAGCTTTTGTCTTAATCTTGTCTCCCAAACACGTTATTGTTATAACGACATTTCAACGTACAGTCCATCAGATGAACACCTACAGTATCTCTGCTTCATTGTAGAATGCAATTGTAGTTAGCTGGTGAACTATGTACACTGTGTTCAGGGATGTCCATATGATATGAATCATGAATTATGCCAAATGATTGCTGGTGATTGTGGTTACAGCCATTTGAACTTGGCCGTTCTGTGTGTATGTGTGTGTATGTGAGATTATGGCACGCCACAGCACAAATTAGCCGCGGAGAGACTCACGTGGTGCGTTTGCTCGCAGAGATTGTGGAGCCATTCATCAGCCAAATGTCCGACAGCACCAGCAGCTTCCTGCTATGTTCAGGGTCTGTGTTTTTCTTTGGAGTAGATTTGCAGCTGCTGTCTTTTCCCCACAGCCCACACGTTGTCGAGTGACTAAGAGAGGAGCGACATGGAGCGTAGGAACAAATCCTGCTTTATTAAGACATACCTCTTAGGGATAACCAGACTGAATACCTTCCTTTCTGATTTGACTTTTTGAGTGGGGTCACCTGGCTCGCTCTGTACTGGTCATATCTCACTAAAGTGGAGCTCTCAGAAATCCACTTGGTTGTGGATGTTAACTTCCAGCCTGAGGGGGCTTGAGCGGGCTCTAAGGGTCTGTATGCAGCCTTTGTGACAGTGAAGCACCTGAGGGTCTTGCAGGAAGTTAGGGGCCAGCGGAGGGATGGTGCAATAAAGGCCAAGAACTCTTCAGATGGGATAACTCAGTGTACAGTCTGCTGTTCTGTTTGATGGAGTTAAAATGTCCTGTGTATTCATGTCATGTTCTTTCCTAAAGTCAATGCAGATCGATTTGACAATTAGACCATTGAACACAGAGACCCCTTGTTGAGATTGCCTTCCCAGAATATCAGATAGTTCATATTTACCAATGACATCCTTTCCATGGTTTAAGTTGGACTCTGCACATCACACAGTGGAGGTCAACGTTCTGGGTTCGGATTGCTGCTTGCATCAGTGAGTTTCAAGTGAGCATGAGTCATGTGTGCAAATTCTCTTGGACCGCCACTCTGTTTTCTCAGCCTTAAAAACATGTGAGGTTAAAGTAGTTTTATAAGTGCCTGCATAGCTGATGGCAAGACTTAATTTTTGCCAGGAGCAGAGCAGGGAAAAGCACAAACACACGGGGCTTTTCAAGAAAGTATCCAGTTTCCTCTTCATCTAAGAGACAGCGCTATGTGCAGTTCAACGGAGTCACAGATTGGGATCTGTCTTTGTGGCGTTAAGAGTGTCAAGGGGCTCATGGAGGGGAGACATGAGGCAAATCAAGCTATATTTCTCCTCTTTGGAAAGAAAAATCAGAGCGTGCCAAATGTCCCAGGAGTCTGAAGCCATGTGCTGAAGTGAATTTCAGTCAAAAGAACGTCCTGCTCCACTTGGGCCTTTGTGGGAGTCTGGGTTCATGGTTTCCCTGAGCACAGTGTGTGTGTGTGTGTGTGTGTGTGTGTGTGTGTGTGTGTGTTTGTTGTGAGTGGTGGGGGTGTCAGGTCCATCGGAAAAGGACGGAAGGGAAGGGGAAAGGGAGGGTTGGAACAATTATATAAGTGCACAAAGATTGTTTGACCTGGTGCAGATGCAGGAAAAAGGTGTATCCCCCTCCGGCTGCCAGTACGTCCAGTACTTCCCACTTTATGAAAACACAGCACACACTACAGTGGCTTGTAGTAGCCTCTTCTGAAGTATGATGTGATACACAAGTTTATAATGCTGCAGATATTCTGGAGAAACTTTGGACACCTAATTATCACCCTGTAAATCTTCTTCTTCTTTTTTTTTTTACTTCAAGTCACTTTTGAAAAGGTTTCCACCTTCCTTTCCCCCCACCAGCGCTGTCTTTAAATGCTCAGAGTTTTACTTGAAACATTTAATACTGTTGTTTTTTTTTTAATCTTAGCTTGGAGTTCAAAGTTTTCTGATTTTTCAGCTTCTTAAATGTGAAAATTGCTTGGTTTCATTGCTCTGTTAGACAAGGAAATCATTAAAGCTGACAACATTTGGTTTGTGGACAAAAGAAGAACATCTGAGAACATCATCATTTCCTGCTTTGGGAAAGACCAATCCACATTTTCCAACATTTCCTGACATTTTATGGACCAAACAAATACTCGATTACTTAATAACTGACAGATTGATCGATTCTTAGCTTTTATCTTAGCACATGACAGCAGCACAAATAGAACTGCAACAATTACCAATTAGCTGGTATACTACCTTTTATTAAATGTTGTTTCTTATTTCTTATATGTTTGAGTTTTAGACTCTGGGACAACAACCTATAATTGCATGTTGATGTTCTAAAGCTTTAGTTTCTTCTTGGCTGGTCAAACATCAGTCTCTCCGTTGGGTTTGATTGATTATTTGTTATGAGTAAGACACTAGAACAGACAATATCAGTTGGAAACCAACAGCGGGAACTGCAAGGACATGAAAATACGATGAATATCCTGTTCATGGTAACTGAACATTCAGATGCAGGTTTGATTATTGACGACAAACTGTTCAGTGCATTACTGTGTGTGTTTGTGTGTGTGTGTGTACATTGAGCATCTGGCCAGCCTCCAGTCTCTTACATCCTTAATCCCCCACCGGCTCATGGCACTGCCACTTCAGTGCCAGCCCTGCTTTTGAGAAGGAATTTGTAGCACTGAGTGAGTCACTGCAGGGGTCAATATGTCATGAAACCAATACAGCAAATCCTTCAGTTTTTGCTGTCTTTTTTATGTCAATATTTCTGCCCCCTTTCCCCTGTTTTTTTTTCTGTGAGATGCTGCTGTATCATGCAAAATTCATTCTCCCACAGAGAGAGAGAGGGAGAGGGATCTGAGCACTTACTGCTCCTCTGGTGCCCTGAAAAAGGCTGAGGTTGTTGCAGTCACGTTTGTCTTTTTTCATTTTTCAGATTCCTAATCAGTTCAGAAAGTTCATTCAGTACGGTCATACAAGATATTGAGTGTATACTGTATATATTTGTGTGGGTACAGTAAGTGGGTCTTTGTATATGTACAGGAGTGAGAGACGAAGACACGCAGCCATGGCACATATTCAAAGAGCGACTGATAGGGAGCAGGGTACACTGCACTGTGTGTAGTGTCAGATGCTTAAAGTAGGTTAGTAGTGCAACGCTCAGCTGTGTATATATACACCTCATGCTTGTCTACTTCCACTGTTTCACTTGTGGAGGCACTTGTGCGTGAGTGTGTGAATGTGTGTTGATTATGTGCACTGTCAGTGAGTGCATCTCTTTACATGGAGCGCATGCACGCTCACACAGAGTATTAGTGTGAGCTATGTAGACAAATGGAGATCAAGCGGGGAGGGATATGGATGACAGTTAGGGGATTATGGGTCAGGGACGCTCACTGTCACTTTCCTACAGGAATGCAGGGGGGAAAAAAAACATGAATATATAGTATACTGTACAACACATGCTGTATGACAAAAAGGAAGAAGAGCCTAAAAATAAAAAGAGAGACGCTCTCTCTTGTGATTTACATTCTGATGTGTCACCAGGATTTTCTGCTCCTCACGTTTTAGACTCTTTCCTTCACCCTGACCCTTTAATGGGATAATTGTTTCCAGACATAGAAGGCCTATTGTTGCCTTAGTGAGGACTGTGAAATATAAAATGAACGGCCTTGACAGCAGGTCACCGTGACAGGATCCAGAGAACTCGACAGGGGCATGGAAAATGGTTCGCTTGAAACATGGCTGTGCTTGAGGTGCTTTCACCCATACTGTTGTGAATGCACGCGCCCAAAAACACAGGTTTGTGCAGCTATTTGTCTTAGGACACGGCACTGACTTCCGTTCATTTGGACAGCCTAAACAAAGCATTAACCTTAACCAGTTAAATGGTCAGAAGGTGATTGATTTGCAGTGGCTCTGGGGTACAACTTCCTGCACTGATGCATTTAATCTCCCCAGACCCGTGTCAGCGTATACATGCACTACATCTGACCTTGAAAAAAAGAAGAAGAGAAGAGTTGTCTGTTGATAATGTATGGTGGCTAGAGGGAAATGAGGCAAATCATTACCGTCCTCCTAAATGGACTCAGTCAGTCTGTCATTAAAGTGAAGCAATAGTCAGTGACTCTGAAGACATGAGCAGCTCTCATGTGCTCATGCTCTTTGGAGATGTCTTACAGTACATGCCTGCAGGAGGAAGAGGAAGAGAAAACCAATCGGTTTCAGTTTGATCATGGCTCCAGATATTCAAAAGTGTGACATTGGAAAACACTATGTAATTATATGTGAAGAGGAAGTGCAGGGCACTGATAAGTGTTCTGAACTGTCGCTTCATTTGCGACTAGGCGTCATTTTCACATCTATTTCATGTCATATTTTCCACATTCCTGTACGACTCCTGTTCCTGTATGGATTTCATGTAACACTAAGTGAACTCCACCCACTTAAAAACCTCAACTATGGTCTTTTGGACTTAAGTCAAACTTTGGTTATGTACATTGTTGTTTAAGTAAAAAACAACAACAATATATTTCCCTATCATGATATTATCGATACGCCAAAGAAAAGGCTCCTTTGTGCAGATGCTCATGATGTGGAAAACACCTTTGCTTGAAACCTGGTAAAGATTGATGATTAGACCTGAACCACCCACACTCAGTGTAATAAAGAAATCCTGGCTCAGGTTTTAACTCTATTATGAACTCTCTTTTTTCCTCTCTCCTCCTCCACATCTGCCTTTTTTTTTTACTTCCTGCTGTCTTGGAACAACAAAAGGAGAAGTGAAGTCCCATCTGGAGCATCTCTTCAAGGCCCTGTCTCCTCTGTCTCTCTTTCTCTGTCTGTCATCCATCGCTGTCTGTCTCCCCAAAATTGAAGCTGTGAGCCTGGTGTAAACAGTCCGCGCTGTTGCCTCCTCTTTTATGTATTTATCAAACTGTACAACTTCACTGTTGAATATCTTGTTTATTATCCCCCACATGTATCTTTATCCAGACACCAGAGAAATGACAGATATACCTTCTTTATGACATTACTTATCCCTACTTACTATAACTTATGTATAGTAATATATAATAATATATAATAAATCTATTTAAATATAAATATTGGGGAAATTATCTCAATTTATCAGCGTATCGATGTTTTTTTTCACCATTTTGAACAAATATATAACAATATTGTATGTAATATAATATGTAATTCTCATACTGTTACATCCCAAGTAAGTATATTGGTAAAAACATGTCAGAGCAACATGTTTCTCCCTCTGTGTGGATTGTATCTAGCTTGAGTTTAGTTCATTTTGTCTTGTGTTTGCCATGAACACACTAATAATTGGGTTAATATAGGTATGTAATGTGAATTTTGTGGACACACCAGGCTGAGATCTTCTTAATCAAAAGCATCTTACTCCTTTCTGCCAAAGATCAGGTCTATGGGGTGTGATAACCGTGATGTCCTATGATTACTTGTTCATGCTGGTAGGAAATAGTGTGTAGAGCGATCGCAGCCATTTCACCAGATCCGACTGTAAACTTAGTAAACATAAAATTCCTGAGGGCTTAGCTTGGTCCCACACATGCAGTGTTCATGACTTCGGTGTAGGGGTTGTTGTGCAACAGTTGAATCCTTGGTCAATTAGGAAAGATCTTGTCTAGACAAAGAGTGAGATTACAAGGAACAAGGTGTGTGCAGCAGGATTTAGAGACAAAGCAAAGCTGTACCGTCACTGCGAGTTTATAGATCATTTAGGTTAAATAGCAGGCCGTCGTGAGCACCAAGGCTGAGCAGGATGGAAACAGTTGAGATAAGAAAATGTCTTGGTTTCTGTGGAAAAACAAAGGGGTGACAGACAGTTGGCCCCATTGTTTGTCAGCGGCAGCATGCATGATGAAACCAGTTTTAGTGAAACATATTCAGAAAGAATAATCCAGCATTTTATTTTAGTGGTGACAACACAAGGTGAGATCAACAAGCATCATGAAAGACCATCTCTACACACAGTTGTGCTTGTAATTGACCAAAGATAAAACAAACATGGAAATCCTCCTGTCAAAACCACTTCAGAGGCACTTATTCAAATCCAAAGGGAAGACGGAGTGTTTCCCTGTGAGTGTCGGAGTCTTCAGTAGTTTCAGTATTCAAACACCTGAGTTTGATGTAGCCTCTGATTTTTGTTGTGATTTTTATGAAGGCAATGTTTTCTTTGTCTCTTCTGAGATGAGCGTTAACAACAAACGGCTGTCGCAGTAGCTGAAAGTTTTCAGTCATTTCTTTGAGGCCAAGAAACCTTTGAAAGAGGGTGAATTATTTGTGTTCGACTGGCCAATAATGGAAAATCCCATTTAACTGTCATTGTGAGGATCATGCTAATATTAGCCTTTAGCACAAAGCAGTGTTTTGTACTCTCTTTGTTGGCATACAGAGTATGACTGCTGGATCTATTTTGCACCTGGTCGAGTGCGATGCAAATGTTTGTTTTCAGATTACTGGAGTTGACATTTCCCTTTCAATTTCCTGCGTCTAAATGGGAAACTTTTAAAATGAGCTTTTGGAGTCGCATAATCTCAAGAATAGCGATTGTTTGGAAGACCAACAAAAGCCTGGTATGAAGTGAATGGCACAATATTTCACTGTCATTTTAGTAATATATGGTATATATTGTTTGACTTTATTTACACTTTGATATTTAAGCAGTCATTCTTACTTTGCAGAGAAGCATTCTTTATTAGTGCCGTTAGATGGCAACACACACACACACACACAAGTAATTAATGCACCTGGTGTGGTGCTCTCTTTTCCGCCATTATAGCTAAATTGGATTTGACACTCCTTGAATACACTTCTTCTCTGTACTTTATCTTATAAAATTAAATTGGTTGATTTAACTTGTTTTTCCTCTGTCTTCCATATTATTTACACATTCTCTCTGCTAATGTGCCAAAAGACCCCAGCTGACCTTTTGTAAAGATGGAATAGCAAGAGAATATAACATCCAAGAGTTTGTTTGGTTTGTAAATTAGAATTGGATTTTGCCTATTAGCACACACACCAATTAGATATAGTGAATTTGACCTCTGCATTTAACCTACCTCTATTCAACACCAGTAGTAAACACACAAACCAGATGCAAGAGCTGTGGGCAGCACTTGGGGAGCAATGGGGGATTGGGTGCCTTGCTCAGGGGCACCACAGCCTTACAAGCCCAATTCTGGTCCTCTTTAAAGATGTAAATAACATGTTTTTATACATGTTTGAAATAAATTAATATGAGTAATTAAATCCAATCGCACACGACAAATGTAGTAGTATTGTAGATAGATTGGTAAAAAAAGAAAGAAGAAGTGATTAGACCAGAGGTGGTGTGTGGAGAGCTGGTTTGACCAGACTGGGTGGTTGCAGCAGGAGGAATGTGGGCAGTTTTCTTGTTTCTGTTGTCATCTGTCAAGAGGCAGAAACTGTCAGAGGCTGTGAGTGTGTATGTTTGTGCTTTGTCTGCGTGTTCCTGTGTGTCTGTGCAAGCTGAGAGTGGTGAGTAGGAGTAACACCACGGGGAAAAAAACAATTACTACTCACCACAATTGCAGCTAACATGAGCAGGAAACTCACACTGCCAAGTCGGTAAAGCTCAACTACAGCACTGACAAGGACAGAGGAGACGGACAGAGACATCTCTGCTGATGGCATGTCAGTCATCATGGGAACTGGAGAGAGAGAGGGGAGAGGTGGTATGTACTGTATGTGTTTCAATCAGGAAATGAGGTTTATTTTGTAAAAAAGGATGATCAGATATAGATCTTTAATTTTGAACATGATGGCATCGTGTGGACAGTCGGGAGAGAAGGGAGGTGTCTATTACGCTGCGTGTCCCTGATTGACACTCTTACCAGCTTTCTTGCATCATTCTTATCTCAGCTGGGTTGCACGTATTTGCAGCAGCCTTGCCTGTGTTGTGCACTCCCAAATTAGCCTATGGTGGAAATGGCCAAGACCTGTTTACATGGTTGCTATTGTTACGGGAAGGGTGGTCCTAATTACATCAGACACCCCCTCCCCCCCTTGTCTCACTCCGCCTAGTGAAAGTGAGGAAGTTTGTCACTGACTTTTTTTGTTGACTTGAGTGTAGTTTTGAACTTGGAGCTGAGCAGGAATTAGTTGCCTATACATGTTTTTGATACATTTATTTCCATTTATTGAATTTAATTAAATGATGTTGATTATGTTGAAAAATTACTATTTAAATACCAGTAATCGTTCATGTTGCTGTTTTTTAATTTAATGACAACGGGACTAGATGAACTGTTTGAACGCCCTTGTATAGCTTAGCGTATTACTATGGATATAGCCTTATACTACATGCAGTGTCTCATGGCAGCTCCTCGACTCTTTAAGCTGAATGTTCAGCAAAAATCATTCAATAAAACGTGGGAATCGATACGAAAGTCCGCCTGCTTGGCTTCCCTTCGTGCCACAGATGCTGGAAAGATGTGACTATCTGGTGTTTCATCATCTAACCTTGTGATCTGCTAATCAAGACCAGACAGTCACATGAATCCGATTCCAATCTGTCCTGAATCTTCACTTGTGTCAGATAGTGAACTAACTGGAAATCGGAGCACGACGGTAAATGAATTAGTTAGTGAATCAGTTGATTGGAATGGACTCTAAGAGCAGCTCCAACCTGTGGCGGTGGGTCAGCGCAACATGCACATCGAACCATTTCAATGCGTCGCTTTGTCTGTGCTCATTTAAACCAAGATGATGTTAAATGGCTCCAATAAAAAAAGACCGAAAAGGATAATCATTTGCTTGTGATTTAATTATATTTTAATGGTCCCTATGGCTGTGAAGAGCAGGGCAAGTCATGTGTTACATTTAGAATGGAGTCATGAGACGTCGCCACCAATTGTAACTAATTATACTGTTAACCAGCTGCGACCATGTCTGAAAATGACCGGAACACTATAAACTGATCTAATATTAGTTTTGTTTTAGATTTCAGAAACAAACACGCACTCCTTTAATCTGTAAATGACTATGTATGTAGGCTTTTTATCTGGATCACCTGCAGCTTCACATCTAATGGTTCTACGTGACTATTTCCTCCTTGAAAAAGTCAAGTCGTCATGCCCCTATGCTTCATTTTTGTTAAAGGTTTGTTTTCCCAGACACATGTGCAATAATCCTGGCAACAGTGAGCGACTTGATTTCCTGTTCTCAGTTATATTGAGAGAGAGAGAGAGCGCAGGAGCAGACTGTCGAAACAAACCCTGTGAATATGGCAGCTTTGATCCAACATTAATTGTCGAGCACTTTCACTGCCACTACAACTGTTTCCTGTTGTTCGTGTTGGGGTGAGAATGTCTGTTGAATGTAAATACGCTGAATGACTTGCAGATGGCACACTCGTCAACATTATCATAAATTAGGTTGTAGTGTTGTAGTGAAAAATCCTGAGGATTATCACTGAGACTGTGTGTTGTTACATTTACTGTCTGTGTCCCATCTGTCTCGCTTGGATCACAGACTGTCTCAGAATACTGTCAGGTTAACGCTGCAGTGTTCTTGCTCTCCTTGTGGCTGGATTTTGTTCATGACTTTTTCCCTGACCCCCAAAAGATTGCATTGACCAAGATTACACTTCCCCTACAAGTCGTGTTCGTAAAATGTGTCTGTGATTGCTTTTTCTGAGAGAGGTCTGAACATCATGTCTTGGCACATTATCAGTTACTCATCCATCCATGCATGCTTGCAGGCCAAGGGTGGAAAGGCTGTTATGATGATGTATTGATTATAAATGGAACAGCAGCATCCTAAGTCCTATGAAAAGAGTGTTATTGCATTGGTAATCTATGTGGATGTGCGTGGGGTTAAGCATGTATATAGCTTTATATGGATTTTACCTAAAGGAGGGCTGCTGTCTATGGAAATACACATACATTCACACACGTTCATGCATAATGCATCAGATGTCCAGTCAGTAGTAGTAGCCCTCACTATGATATCTGATTACTCTGCTTTTCCCACATTGCTACAGAACATACACAGTGGGGGAACTGTTGGCCAAAACAGATTTTGTCCTCACAGACAATTTGTCCCATTCTCTGCTCCAGCTAAGCTCTTCCAGTCGGAGTAGGAGGGAGGGAGGGAGGAGTGTTTTTGCGCATTACAAACGTAGGTTGCCTGCAGGGTCTCATTGCTTTACAATTATTGCTTTATGAGGTTGCTAATCTGAAGCCAAGACCGAAGAGCGAAGGAGTCGGGGAGAGTGGAGACGTGTGGTGCGCTGGTATCTGTTCCGACATCACTGTTGAGTTCTGCATTTGCATGCATCCTTTGGTGTCCTTGTTCGTCTGAAGACGCAAACCTTGTATCCCCCACTTTTCTTTTGCTTTCGCTTCTTTATCTTCTTTTCCTCAGCCTCACATACCCTCTGCCAGGAGTCCGTCATTATTTTGTATCCATTCATAATGAATTATAAAAGAAGACAAGTAACAAAGAGAGATAAATGACTTTCCAAGTCCTAGAAGCTGACATTCGTGTGCATGTTCCACTTTGATTGGCCAGTGACTCAGAGGCAATGAGGCCAGCTTCCTCCACAACCTGCTGCTCTTCTCACATGAAGAGTAGAGTTCTACAGTATTCTATAAAATACATAACAAAATGCAAAATCCTTTGTCCCAGTTTTCAGATGATATCTGTTCTTTTCACTCCATGATGACCAGATTTGTGCTCCTGCCGTCATGTGTTTGGAACAACAACAAGCACTTTTGATGTGCAGTGTGGTGAGACGACATGCTTCGAACCTTGTTCTGAAAGGGTATAATGCTGCTCTTGTGCTATCTGTCCTTTCATCTTTGGGCCGGATCATAATTTCCCACATTGTGTACGCGGAGAGCAACGTTGCATTCTCACATGCGCATACATGCCTGCGGTTCCCGCTTATGATAAAATGAGGGTCGATCTCACATTTCATTCCAGAAGCGGCAATTTCTCTTGTGTCTGATTTGACTGAAGGAAGACAGCGCCACCAACTGGACTGGAAAGCGTACACTCTCCCCAAACTCAAACTTTGGCATGGGATGATTTCTAAAAGTTTACGTTGCGATTATTGTGACGTAGGGCAGAAAGAAACTATTTTGATAATCAATTAATCCATTAAACCATTAAAACCAGACCTGATTTTAATCATTTAATCATTTTTGGTTTGTGGACAAAACAAAACAAGAAATTCACCCCTATTAACTCACTGTAAGTGCTTTTAATCCCCACTTAATGATTAATGATTACGATAATGATCGTATATTTTCATCGCTACTCAAACTGGAGGTGTGCTCTTTGTCTTGACCTGTGGGGTCAATGGGGACCACTGTGGAAAAAGGAGTTCACGTCAACCACTGTGGACACGGGGGAGAAAGTATGACTGCATAAGCAGCATCATACTGTGAATGATCAAAAGATCAAAACCACCAAACCAGCTTTCAAATTTACGTTTCAAAAGTGACATCATGTGCAATTTTTTTGTGTATGTGTGTCTTTTGCAATGTTTAGAGAACTAACATACAATTAAATATACGCAAAACCTCAAAAGACGAATATGGGGAAATCAATACCCTTTCCAGACATCAAAGTCACTTACAATCCTATACTTTACAGTAAAGATAATTTACATCATATAATTAATACCAACTGTGTGTCCTCATTAGCTTTTATGATAAATATTAGTTAAAAATGTATAATATAGACAATGTGATCGCAATGATCAACGATCTCTCTCCTTTATGTCTGTTTAGTCAAATCATCTCACTGAAACTCACACATTTAAAAAAAAAACATCTTCCACCATCAGGTTCCCCGCTCTTTTGACTGGCTGCTCGTCTGCGATGCCATGAGGCCTCTGCCCCCAGAACATTATAACTTAATGATCCTTGCTGTGTCTGTCACTTTCTGTCACAGAGTACAATGGGGAGAATGATTCATTTAGAGAGAGCTGGAGAGAGAGGAGAAATAACTTTATGTAACAAAAAAAAAATTTAATACTTTTGTGTTTCCACATAGTTAGGGGGGAGGAAAAAAATGACTGAATTGCAAAGCTGCTTAGTGATACAATTCAGCTGAGGGGTTTTTGTATCTGCTTTCACCCTCACTTCCAGCACCGGGGTGGAGGCGGACAGCGAGACAGAGCGAGATAGAGGGGGAGTATGCTCGTGTGTATGTGTGCGAGAGAGAGAGACAGCGTAGGAGCTCCATGTGAAAATGACCTACTTCCTGTCAGCCTGCTCTCAAATGGATTGCTGTTTTCTGATGTGTGGAGGAAAAGTGGGGGAGGTCTTCCGATGAGTGGGGGGGGGGAGATTTTTGACATGGCCTGGCTAAATAAAGGATAAGTAGGTGGCTCTGGGGAGGTCCTTGGCGTAGAATTAAATACATTTCAGTTGTGTAAATTCAGCACATGTGTTTAGTGTATTGTGTGCACTCACCTGTGTATACAGTACATGTGAGCTCGTGCAGTAAAACGTGCATTTTGTGTGATGTGATGCACCGTCTCTGCGGAGGTAATTACCTGAAATGAGGACTCGGCGAGAGTTGACTATCTGAAAGCCAATATTTGAGGGGGTGGGTCATGCCAGATGCTCAGTGGATGCTGCTTGTGTGTGTCCATGGAAGTTGTCTTGCTTTTTAACTGGGATGTTTCTGTGGTTTTAATTTGGTTTGAAAGAAAATTCTCATGCCAAGCTTCAACTTCATATGTGGCTTCTTTGCCATCTGCTGTGTTTCACCATATGCACAGTACTGCGTGGTCACTTTGCTGATTACTGTGCGATAGGCCACACCGTTGGTGTAGTGGCACTCTTGCCTTTGAAGAAGAAGAAGACCCTGCATGGAGTTTGCATGTTCTCCCTGTTTGTGTGTGGGTTTTCTCTGGGTCATTCCATTCCATATTTAGTGCAGATCTGTGAGAAACAAAGATGTTCTCTTCAGTCTGTAGGATAAGATGTGTGTACAGATCAAGACAGCAGTTAATCTAAAATTATATTTTGACACACATCAGCATCACTTTTTTTAAACATGGTCTCCTTGTCCAACAAATGTAGTGGCCTTAATGTTGCCATGTTTTTATCACGTCTTATTCTTTCGTGTAGCAGCTTCTTCGATTATTTCGAGGGATTTTGCTGCTAAATGCCGACGCCAGCTTGATTCAGACTCTGGTCCGACTGAAGGCAGTAGTAACTCGACTCCCAATCGTATTATCAGGGTGTTATCAGAGTCTGATTTTGATTTATTTATTTATTTTATCTTCCTGAGGAGTTAGAAGAGACCGCAAACCACAACTATTGTAACTTCCATTTGCCAATACGCTTTTTTAAATAAATTACATCCGTTTCCGCCTTTCTCCTCAGTGAGTGAGCTGCCTCATTTGACAGCTTAAACCAGGCAGTGCTACTAAAGGCCTCTTCTATATTCCTCGTCTCTTTGTGATTTATTGTATTTAATCCAAGGTGTTAAAATGAAACGGCACTTCTGTCTGTTACTCCGTTAATTTAGGTCATGAGTTATGTCATTGGATTTATTGAATAGGAATGCACTCTGAAGCTTAATCCCTGTGACTGGCTGGATGGAAGGTGAATTAATTTAATCCATCCTCACAACCCTGCCCCTCTTCCTCTCCGTCTCTCACACATACTCATATTTCATTTTCTATTCTCTCTGTATTTTCCAGTACCTGAGGACCTGTCGCTGGAGGAAAGAGATGAGCTGTCGAACATACGACGAAGGAAAAAAGAGCTTCTGGATGATATTGAAGTGAGTTATAGTTTGTTTGTTCCAACATAGACAGATATTGTTAAAAGACCGTATCATTCTGCTAAAATTGCATATCAGTCAAGTGATATCAAGTGAATGAAATATAATCTGAGAACTCAGTTGATGAATTACTGAACAAATGTGACGTTGATTTGATTAATGTGTTTCTTGTATGATCTAAACCACATCGTTCCAGCAATGCGGCACAATACCTCTCTAATAAATCTCAGCAAATTAGGATAATCCTAAAAAACTTGTTTTTTCCTGGTCTGACTATTATTATTAGATGTAGAAAAATAACACAACCTGACTCATTTTCTATGTTTTCTTCTCTGCAGCGGCTGAAGTTTGAGATTGCAGAGGTAATGACTGAGATTGAGCAGCTAACCTGTGTGGGGGAGAGGTGAGTTTTCAATGCATTTAAGTGTCTCATTTCTTTTATTTCTTTTTTTTTAGCCTGCTCTCCATATTGAAAAGTGTTTATTTTCTTCACTGCAATCCCAAAACTCAAAGGAGCTAAATGAAAAATCAGTGCAACTGTGCAATAGAGTTTAAGATGGATGCTGTAAATCCGATTCCAAAATAACACATAAAAACGAGGAGCAGCACTTGTGTTACCACACATAAACCTGCACATGCATATTTATTTTTTTATAAACATCATGCTCATTTGGTTCATGTTTAAGTTTGCAGGCCATAAATGAAAATTCTGACATTTTTCCCTTTAATCTCTTTTGACATTTATTATCTTAATGTGCATTTAAGATATTGAGAGCAACAGATTTGAACAGTTAGTGTGTCATGTCTGTGGTTATCCATCTAATTTAATCTCTTTGAGATTAAATTAGAAATCATCCCATGCCAAATTGAGAAATTGCATAATTGGCATTATCATTTGATTTTTA
The DNA here is from genome assembly GCF_019176455.1 of Solea senegalensis. Taxonomy (NCBI): domain Eukaryota; kingdom Metazoa; phylum Chordata; class Actinopteri; order Pleuronectiformes; family Soleidae; genus Solea; species Solea senegalensis. The sequence continues at coordinate 12,400,071 of NC_058038.1, forward strand.
AGATTATGCACAAATAGATAGGGAATATTCTACAGTAAGTTAATAATAGTGATACAGAAATCACCTGGTGTTGTTTAAGGTATTTCATTCAGGTAATCCCACTGTACGCAGAAAATAAACCAGTCACAATCTGACCTACTGAAGAAACACGACAGCCTGGGGACACCACACCACACCGCACCCTTAACTGTCATGTGACGGATGTTCTTGTGTTTTATTTAGTTTTGTTTGTGTGGTTTTTTTTCTCTGTAGCAAAACCACACAAAGAAACAAACAGATCGCCATGGGGAGGAAGAAGTTCAACATGGACCCTAAAAAGGTCAGACCATGACTTCGGCTATTAAAATCCTAACCGACAAGAGGCAACTAAAGAGTAAGTGTGTATTTTGACAGGGGATCCAGTTTCTTTTGGAGAATGATCTTCTACAAAACACCCCAGAAGACATTGCACAGTTCCTTTACAAAGGCGAGGGGCTCAACAAAACAGTCATTGGGGACTACTTGGGAGAACGGTGAGCTCTCCAGTTTTTGCTCTGTTTTCTTTCCACCCCCCCCTTCTAATTTTTCTCTCAGATCTGCTCTGCATGTGTTCAAATGTGGGCATGAAGCCCTAGGAAATTGGTAGTCTGGATTTATGGAGCAGCACAGCGATGGGAGACAGTGACAATAAAATAACTGAGTGGACATGTGGTTTTTATCAAAGACTGGTCTGTGAATACAAGACGGTTGTCGAGCCCGCACCGGTACTGTCTGTGTGAAACGGCTGCACCGTTTCAGTTTCCACCTTGACCCCACAGCAGCACATTTCCAGAGAATTTGAGGCCAGTGTCTGTTTCTGTTTGGGAAGAGTCGTTAAATGTGTCACCCGTGTCTGTCCTCTCCTCCAGGGATGACTTCAACATCAAGGTTCTCCAGGCGTTTGTGGAGCTCCATGAGTTTGCAGACCTCAACCTTGTTCAAGCTTTAAGGTGAATAATAAACTGTTTTTTAACACAGTGGGAATGTGTTAAGTCGGCATTATCGGCTTCAACTCCAATCATTATCAGTTGAAACTTAAGACCTGGGTGAACTTTTCTCACTACGACATGCATTCATGCTTAGCATTAATGTTTGTAGGGATCCTTACCTTTAAAAAAATTGGGACAAATAGTCAGTGAATCAATTATTTCATCAATCACATGATCTAAATGATTGATTTAAAGAAACATTGTCACTGAGGGATATGGTGGTAGTGTTGTCTTTTCTAACATTTAATGAAACAGCAGATTCATGTTGTAATAACACCAATTTGAATGTATTTTTTTCATTTATTCTACAGTTTCCCTCATTTATTCCATTGTAGGATTTAAATTACAGTGCATGTGTGTGTGCTATACTGTAGTGTGTAATGTCATTAAATCATTGTCTCTCCCTCTTGTTGCTGTCGCAGGCAGTTTCTGTGGAGCTTCAGACTTCCTGGCGAAGCCCAGAAGATTGATCGTATGATGGAGGCATTTGCTTCCAGGTACTGCCAATGCAATCCTGGCGTCTTTCAGTCCACAGGTACGACACACACACACACACACACACACACACACACAAGAAGCTGATACATGAGACAGACAGTCCAGGACAGTACACATGGGCCAACTAGACCACCTCAGACTCAGATCAATGCTCTCTGTCCTGACCTGTATGTAAAGCGTTTAGCCATAAATGTAAATACATGAACACTGCTGCATTTTTAGAGGATTTGTTTTTATTCTCTTAGTTCACCAAACAGTCTGTTTACTTCTTTTTTTCCCTCTGTAGCTTAAAGCTTGGTCACTAATTGCACTGTGATCAGTATCCGTGTCTCCAGCAGGGTAATGAAATTGATCACTAGTCAATAGAGTTTGTTAGTGAAGTCGCGGCCCATTTCTTTGCTGCTGCTGCGAGTGAGTGTTGAGGACACAGGTGACAGCTCAGGTCATGAATATTGATGTCGTGCAGTGGAGACACACCCAGACTTAGTTATTGGTCATCTCCCTGAAGTGGTGCACTCGCGATCATAAATTACAGTACAGAGGATGTTGACTGGAGCAGTTAGTCTGCTGGATGGATGGAAGTGGAGGATGGTTTCCAGGAGTTATGACGCGTTTGTGTGTGTTTTCCTGACTGCAGGGACACTCTGACTTCAATGTGTGATGGCCTTGGAGTGCAGTGTGTGTGTGTCAGTATATGAGGCTTTTTGTCTTGATTAAATTCTCCGTTTTATTGGAATTTTGTAGTGCCTTAAAATTGAGTGGTGAGAATCTATTGATATATTGCACTCTAATGAATCAAAATAGTTGTTGCTGTCATGTGTAAATTAGTGGAATACCGTCCACATGTTGTGAAATAATTTGCCTTCACATTGTGGATATCATTCAGATTTTAATTTATGTGAAAGTTTTTGAAGATTTCTTTTATTAGTTAATAATAATAAAAAAAACTTTTCCCAAACCAAATTTTGAACTGAAAAAGTTGTTTCCCAGCAGGAATTAAAACGTGTTTTCCTTGCGAGCCTATTTGTCAACAGTGGTGCGTGTCAGTGTAAACAAGTAAGAAGGAACTAGGAGCACATACCGGTGAAAATGGTGAGGGAAGTGAAGGAATCCTTAGTGGTGGTGTAATCTGGATTGACGGATACACACATTCCTGAATTAAGAAGGAAAGCTCACAGAAGCTCAGTGTGACTGTCGTGCCACTGTCGCATTTACTTCCTTCATGCAGTGCATCGGCCAGCGCATGCCATCGATGATGCCATCAGGACGGAACTAGATGCAAAGTGCTGCAAGAGATCAATATTTTTAATAATACAACTTCTAGCAAGAAAAGAAATGTACTCTCACACACACACACAGATTTGACTGTGCTGTATTTCAGGCTGAGAACTCGGTTGATAAATTACTGGACAAATGTGACGTTGATTTGATTAATGTGTTTCTTGTATGATCTAAACCACATCGTTCCAGCAATGCAGCACAATACCTCGCTAATAAATCTTATCAAATTAGGATAATCCTAGTAGTAACTTGTTTTTTCCTTGTCTGACTCTTTTTATTAGATGTAGAAAAATAACACAGCCACACTCTGTATCATTTCCTCCACAGACACCTGCTATGTCCTGTCATTTGCCATAATTATGCTGAACACCAGCCTGCACAATCCCAATGTCAGGGACAAGCCCCCTGTGGAGCGCTTCATCTCCATGAACAGAGGGATCAATGAGGGGGGAGACCTCCCAGAGGAGCTACTCAGGGTGAGAGCTTTGTCTTTATTAGCCCATTTAGCTTTGACGAATGTGTCCAATGAAGCGCACGTTTGAAACGCTGTGTTGGGTAAACATCTGTAAATGAGATCTGGACAATTTAAAGTGTAAAGTACAGCGTTTTATGGGATGCAGGACATAAACGAGATGCAACCCTTGATGCACCCATATTTTCTTTTAGAAGACTTGTGTCTGTACAAAAGTATTCTTGGCAACAGACGGATTTTTGTGTGTTTTTTTTGTCTATTTTTGTGTGTTTCCTGTTTGTTAACTGCAGCTGTTGCAAGACACCAGTAAGGATTCAGGATGCATCAGTATAATATTCACTTTTTGTGTCTGGTACTACAAAATCACTGAATTAGAAAGCGAATAAAAAAAGCACAGACTGTAAAATGAGACATGCATCAGAATGTCAGTGAGGCATGTTTGTGTGCCACGCTGCAGTGATCATGTGAGTTATATGGACGTATTTTAAGGTAAATGATGACGATAAAAGCAAAACAGATGTCGCACATATTTCTGTATTTGTCGATAGGACAAAGTACTTTTCCTCAGAGCTGTTGTACTAAAATAACGATTCCTTTGTGAAGAAAGATGATACATTCTCGTGAACCAATATAAACGTGTTCAGCAAGATTTTTTTTCTCCTTCTCGGTCTCTCTCTCTGCAGAATCTATACGACAGCATCAAGAGTGAACCCTTTAAGATCCCAGAGGATGATGGGAATGACCTGACGCACACGTTCTTCAATCCAGACAGAGAGGGCTGGCTGCTCAAATTAGGTTAGTGTGTGCGTGTCTGCACATTCTCCTGCTAAGTTAAAGCAAAACATCCGGGCTTCATTTAGCTTTATTTGATTAGTCCTCCATTTTTTCTCCCTACAACTTATTCTCACAGTGGTGCAAGAATTTAAATAGCAGGATGCAGACTGAGGCCAGTGTTCTCACACTGTTCTTTTTTAAATAAACTGCATATCACTGTGAAAGTGGTTTCCACGGCCAGAGTACAGCTAGACTTAAATTGGTGACGATTCATTCATTGAGTACCTGACTAAAGACAATTGAACTGAATGCTAATTTGCATAACTACTCAAATCTATCAGATTTGGCTCAATCACTCCATTAGACAAAGTTTAAATATCAGGCCTTACAAAGTGCCTCATACATACAAATACACATGTTTGTATTTGCTGATAAGTCGAACAAACTGAGGAAAGGAAATGCCAAGCACATGTTTGAAATCATTTAGAATATACACACCAACACCACTTATTTGCCTTAAAATGATTTCACCTGACCTGTGAAAACTAGACATGTGAAACCTATTTCCTGAATTAAAAACCTTAAGAACCTTAATTATTTGTTCAGGATGGGTTCGGTTCTGCGTTTACCTGTGTTTTGCGGCACCGCTTGCGTGTTTTTGCTTTGGATCTCAGTCGACCGCTTTGCATTTCACGGCACATATAAAAATCATTTCTTACCTGCTGTTCCTAAAGTCTTTACAAACCCACGAAGCATCTTATCATCTTCCATTTAAATGCTTCTAATGATTTACTCATAATGTTCAGATATCATGAGTAATTATGAAACTGTACCAAATGGTGTTTGTCAAATGTTAAAGAGCAAAGTAACTGGCAAATGATTAAGTTTGTTACCATGTTTACACACACACACACACACACACACACACACACACACACACACACATACACACACATCTACCAGGCTTTGACCTGCACATTCCTCTAACTCTGTGTAATGTCTCTCTAGTCTCACTAAACCTGTGTGTGAGACTGTAAATAGCTCCATTGTGGCTCACAGAACTAACATGATTACATTTTAGTACAGTTCCTCCCTGGAGCCCATGTCCCTCACCAGGCATCAGAATAGCATAATATTGTTGACGCTCTAAAAATAAATCCTCAATGATGTGCAGGAAGAAATGCCCTCTATTTTTAGCAAATCTCTCTCTCTGTGTCGTGTGGATATTTGGCCAAACCCAAGGGCTTTTATTAATTATATGTGACCTATATATTGCTCATGTGAGGCGCCACAAAAACAGGGAAGGAAATGCTTCTGCGATGGGTGTTGTGACCTCAAGGAATTCTCATAACAGAGAGGAACTCAGCAGGGGTGTCAGGTCCAAGCACACACATGTGGGAAAACCATTAGCGACTGCTTGTGCATGCTCATGTGCACATCTTCGTGTTTTGATTCATGATTGGGCCGGGTTCTTCTACGTGCATTTACAAATGTGCGCTGTGCGCTCCCGTCGTCACCCACCGGGAGACGCGAGCACAGTGCACGTGTCTCCCACCAGGAGAGCTTCCTCAGTGTCTGCTTTACATCTCTGAAGCAAGTGGTGGCTCCGAGATCACTGCCAGAGGCTTCAAACCAACACACATTCATTATGTCTTTGGTTGGTTTTGTTTTTGGAATTAGTTGCTCAAGTTAACACGTGAGATAGTGAACTTGCTCTGGAATCTGTTGTGTGTCTGATATTTGGTTGATTTTCTGAGAGCCAAAGACGTTTGATCCTGTTGCTTAAAAATGAATGGGCACAGTCAGTAATAATTTATCAGCTGTATGAGTTAGTGACTGTAATCACCTGCTGGGTTTGCTTAAGTTTGCTCCAGGACATCTAAGTGAATTTCTCTTCATGTGATGTTCGTATTATTATACACACACACACTGACGGGACACCCGTCAGTGTGTCCCTGTGTTCTTTGTGTCACTTCCTTCCTTCCTCTTGTTTCTCTGCCAGGCGGCCGAGTCAAAACGTGGAAGAGAAGGTGGTTCATTCTGACGGACAACTGCCTCTACTACTTTGAATACACAACAGTGAGTCTCACACTCAAGATGGCGGTGTTTCCCTTAATAAAAATGCCTTTTTTTGCTGGTGTGGTGGTGAGAGTTTAAGGCCTATTTGTTGCTAAATGATTTTGGGTACCCGTATGTGATTGTGCTTATGGATGTGAGCTTCTCACTGTAAGACTACTTTTATTTGTTCATACTCTTAGATTTGTTTTCAGCGCCTCTCTGTCCCTGCAGCATCAGCACTGTCCGCTCCACCCTGGCATTATCCTTGAGGACACTATCATTATGTCCTGTCCTCTGTTCTGACTGCTTTGTGGAAGAGCTGCAAGGATGAGAGGACAGGGGGAGCAAAGTTGATTTCCAGCATTTGCTCGCAAAGTGTCACAGTGGAATTTAACCTCTCTCTATCTCTCTCTCTTTCTTTGTGTTTCTTTCTCCTGTGATGCTAAAATGTACGGCTTCTCTTTCCATATCCCATCCCCCTTTTCTTTTCCTTTCATCACCCCTATCCTTGCCTATTTCTCTGCTCTAATGTGTCTGATTGTTTGCTTTTACACTTTGCTCTCTGTCATGTTGTCTTGTGTTAAGCTCGGGTGTTTTTCGTCCTCTAATGTTTCTCATTCTCATCCCTCTCTCCTTTAGGATAAGGAGCCCCGTGGGATCATCCCACTGGAGAATCTCAGCATCAGGGAGGTGGAGGAGCCCAGGAAACCTGTGAGTAACCCCCGGGTTACTGTGTTTATCACAAGTTCCGCATGTAGGGTGAATGATCTGACAGTGTCACATTATTGATGCTCTGTGTTTTGTCCCTTCTGTAGAACTGTTTTGAGCTCTACAACCCCAATCACAAGGGCCAGGTGATTAAAGCCTGCAAGACGGAGGCAGATGGACGTGTTGTTGAGGGAAACCATGTTGTGTACAGGATATCAGCCCCCACACCAGAGGAGAAGGAAGAGTGGATTAAATCAATCAAGTAAGACACACAACCCCCTCCGTGTGTAAAAACAAAAATGGAACATTTTACTGTTGCCAGTCTGTGTACTAAGGTTATTGTTGTCCGTGAAGAAAACAGGACCAAAAAAAATATCCCTGACATACAGACCTCTCACCACAACGATTACGGTCCCACACAACTAAACTGCAAACTGCATTATGTATCGTTAAGGACTGTGTTTACTCGCGTTGTTTTTGCCGCAATTTAAAGCTGCATTTGTACCCAAAGGTGGAGTGAACAGCGGGGGTCAACAAGGGCTGGGTTATTGAAAATCATTCCTCTTGTGGTATCGACTAAACCTTGGGCTGGGTGTTGAAGCTCGATACTTTTGTGCAATCGACTGGGTATCGAACTTCCTCTTATATTGAAAATGCATTATATTGAAAATGCATTTCATTCAATATCGAATGACAGTAGTTCAAATCATCATCAGCCTCAGTGAGGCAGTAAGCACAAGACAGTGCACGTGACTGCCTGTGTCGAGTAGTGCAGGAAGTTTACGACCACAGATGGAGCTCGTTCCCCAAAGAAGAAGAGAATAACGGGACTGAACACATGTGTCTGTGTCATGTTTTCAGTGGTTGGTGCTTGTTTAATGAACAATGGTATGTCAAGAATAAATATGCGAGTTGAAAAGGTGACTACAGTTTGACAGCAAGAAGATGACCAGGCCAGCTAAAACTAAAAAACTACTATACTCTAATACTGTAAAGTGTGTAACAGATTTCATACAACTGGTATGAAAAGGGTTTTCAGGAATCATAGTGAAGTCCAGATATCAATACTAATACCGTATTAAAAGGTTTTTAATCAATATCCAGCCCTTCACCTACCAAGTATCAGACCACAGACCAGATCAGTGGACATCCAGGGTTTATGAGGACGTCTGACGCTGTGCTTTAACCCTGACAACATTTAAGGAGAAGACGTCTCAGGAAAACCTAACCAGTGGCACAAAATAACCGCATTCATAACCAGATGCTGCAAGCAGTTAATACACTATCACACGATTGCATATAAATAATTCACGTCATTCCCGTTCACAAGAAAACGTCCCTCACAAAACATAATTGGGAATGTAGTTGAGTTGTGTGGAAATGTGGTTTTCAGGAGACAAGGTTACCCCCTCACAGTAATGCAACAACGTTGCCGTTTGTGACCTAAATGCTGGATGCGTTGTGTTGGGGCCTCATAAAAGATGGTGCAATGTCAAAGAGAATTGGCTCAGCAGAACAGTGCACTTGTATATATAGTACAGTTCCTGCTCTCCCTCCCTCCATACTCTAAATGAGTATTCACAGGGGAAATGATGTGGGATTAGTCATTGCTTAAAACACCCCCAGGGGTGAACCAGTAAACCCAACGAACACAGGAGATACAGGTCCTCCATACCAGGTTGATGCATTCATACTAACATGCATTTTACCAGAGGGTCCAAGAGGACTGGTGGTCTAGAAAGATAAAAGGCTTTTTATGGAAATGATGATTTTTTTTTATCTATAGTAAAGATGATCGGAGAAGAGCTGCTCTTTCTGCTTTTCTTCAGAAACACATATGGCAATAAATTAATTCATTCATTCATCCATTCATGCACGTTTCTCTGAGAAGCATGTGGGTGTTTTCTATTTTCACTTCCATATTTTTAAGGATGAACTGTTATATATTGCCTGGATTCGGTGACTGCGGGAGTCCTTTTTGTTTCATGACATCGGTGTTGTTGACTGGGACAATGAGCAGTATGAAAGAGTCATCGTGTACATTCTTCAGTGCGCGGCACTATAAAGGGAATCAGAGATATCCGCAGTGGGGGGGTTGAGCCTCTTCGTTCTTTGTGCCGGTGCTAACAGGATTTAGCAGCCGTGAAACTGGGCTCCTCAGTTGTAGCCCATAATGGCTTCCTGAGTCACTCAGTCATACTCTATGTTGAGCACCATCGGCTCCCTCAGAACTATCAAACTGCAGAGTGTGATTGCGTATTTTACCTAATTTCTCGTGGAAGTGGGAAATCAGCGAGAGGTTCCAGCAAATGAGTACCAAGAAAAAACTTGGGTATAGGGAGGGTTTCTCCTCAGAAACCATGGAAACCAAAGTAGGTCATTGCTCAAACTTTTTTTTTTTTTTTCTGATCTAGTTAAGGCAGGGGTTTGTATCAATGTGTCCACATTTCCATATCAAAGATGCTGGAGACTCTCTCCTCTCATGTGATGATGTTTATTTCATCTGTGTCCTTTCATTGGCTTCTTCTCCAGGGCCAGCATTAGCAGAGACCCCTTCTACGACATGCTGGCCACCAGGAAGAGACGCGTCGCAAACAAGAAGTGAAGACGGACAATCTTCATCCTTCAAACTCCGCCCCCCCTCTCATCCTTCAGTCCATGAACACATAACTCAAAAGCTGGTTCGCCGCAGAAATGACTGTCAAGAGAAGTCTTTGACCCTCGGGTTTTCCTGCTGGACGGTCCACAGGTCTGTGACATCACACACTACTGAGGAGACAGTAGCGCTTCAGGAAACTCTTGCAAAAAACTTGCATGGAGCAGCAAATGAACACACAACTCATCCGTTTTCTCCCCTACCTCCCTCTCTTTGTCTTTCTAGGTTTTGATAAAGCACAACTGCCATTTTAGTCCTTTGTGTGTGTGTGTGTGTGTGTGTGTGTATCCGTGCACACCTAAGTGGGTGCCTAAGTTGAGTGTTGTCCCTCCATGTTGCTTTTTCAGGAAGACGTTGTACTAATTCAGAATTGAGTTCAGATTCAGTCACATGGGGCACGAAACAAGGTGAATGTGGGGGGGAGGGGGGGAGAGAGGAAAAGGGGCAAACAGACAGAAAGAAGAAGGGTTTTAGAGTGTGGTGGTTGATTCTGTGCCACAGAGCCTCACCTGTCGTCATCTCACTGTGGTGCTGAATTATTCTCTCCAGGTGCGGCGCGGCTGAAGTCCTGCTCAGAGAAACCTCAGAAAACAACAGTGCTGACTTTCATTTAAGTTCCTTGCAGTCTGGAGTCAGCTGGGCTGATATCATTTTTTTTGTGTGGATCTAAGATTTGTGAGATGTGCATACTTTTTTTTTAATTTTTAGTTAAATAGTAAAGGTGCAGTTGCCAAGGCATGAGATGAAATGTACTTTATGGACGTTGAACTTCTCTTTTTTGGTTTAGGTTCTTTATTTAACTGTTCACTGTAGCTGGTCCTTCTTGTTACATTATGCCCATAGATATGCTAAAAATTATTAGCTTTTGTTAACCAATCTCTGTCAGCCCATGCAAGACATATCCTATGTCTTCATCACATTGTGCAGCTTTTGCCTGTTTAACACTCGGATGCGATTACATGGAAATGTTGGATTTATATTGGCAGTTATTTTACAGGTAAAATTAAAAAGAAAACAGTTAAGGTTCGGCCAGATTGGATTTCCTCTCAATTAAATTATGAGCAAATCACAAAGAATAACGGTGAAAGACGGCAACATTACATTTTTGTAGCCTGATGCATGTGATGTTGTAGAAACACACTGGAATGATCACATTCGTTGCTGATTGAGCAGATTCAGCTTCATTTGGTCAGAGCTGAACTTATATTGAACTCAGAGGTGGAAAGTGTACTGAAATATTCTAGTAAAGTAAAAGTACCACTGCTGATAATATTTTACTTAAGTAAATGTAAATGTACCTGCAAAATAAAATATGTAAACACATAATGTATCAGTCAAAATGGGCCAAAGGTCACTCAGGGACCTTCATTTTAAAATTGACACAAAAAAAACCCCTACTCAATTACAGTAACGCGAGTAAATGTAATTCATTACTTTCCACCTCTGTGTGAACTTTTTTTTCCATTAAAGTGAAACCAGGTGAAAATTCTTAGGACAGTGGAGCAATGTGACCATACTTGATACCTGATTAGAAATATCATATGTTTCCTTATAATATTTCTAATCAGGTCCTAAAAATAAATCCCAATTTAATTAAAGCCCTGAAGGTTACCAGTCTGATTAAGCTTCTTTTTTTTTTTATTGTTCTCCTCTCTTATCTATGGCCGGTGTCAGTGAAGGTTCCATATATTATTGTGATCCCGTTCCCAATTGGTTTGTAATCCTAAAGATACTTACTTGCTTGCTTTTGTGTTCTTAAGTAGAAGAAGAAAAAACCCAGAATAACCAATTATCATTTTGTATTTATTTGTGAAATGGTTCAGTACCTGTAAATGTTAAACAACCTATGTTTAAGTTATGTATGTGTATATAATGTATAGGGTTTTTGGTCTCTTTGTTGTTGTATGCACACTCTTGAGTAACACATTTGCATCAGCTGAAGTTTGGGGTCTTCTTTACAAAAAGCCTTAAACATAATCATAAGTAATCATTAATTATATATATATATACATATATATACATATATGTATATAAACTCTCATGATGATTAGAAAATATTTGTCTAATGTGATGATGCTGTTAAAAAGCCATGATTTTATGAGTGAGAAAGACGGTTGTATTTATGATGATGATGATTGAAGTTTACAGTGAAAATGAAGTTTGAATCTAGTAAAGTGATATGATTGATTATGATGTCAACAACTATGAACACAATAGTTTTCTATGTGATTGTAAAATAAAAGAAAATGATCTTCTACTGCCCCGTCTGGGCCTATAGTTACTTTGACCTTTATATCCTCTGTAAAATCTTTTGCACAACTGGCGGCGGCAACAGCAAGGCAAGACTGACGCGTGTGAATTCAATTAAACAGCGGTTTAGTAGTATGCCCTGCCGCTGTATACACATGCATGCTCCCTCAATCAGGTCTGATAGACCCAACAACAAACATCATAACACTGCAGCTTTAAAGAAACTTAGCAATGGTTATTGGTGAAGCTGCATGCTGCAACATGACCTGACCCAGATCTTGATATGAATATAAAAGTGCACTGAAAAGCAATAAATCATCCAAAATTACAATTAAAAATGTATAATATTGCATTTAAAAATAATTTAACCTAAATTTTACACACTGGGCCTTTAAAGCAGTGCTTTCCTGACCTATTTCAGTTTGACGACATGACAGTGGCAACTGCAAATCCTCCTCCTCCTCTTCAAGCAAAACCTCAAACTGGGGGTTTAAAAACTAATGCATCAGAGCTACAATCACGTGGATTAATGTTTGATTACATTTGGCATTCGTAATCCATTCTCTATGCATGGATGCATGGTGTATTATTCATGTGTGTCATTAATACCTGCTCACACTGCTTGTAAACTGTTGTGATCTCCCTCTCGGGCAGTTTGTTCTGATTCCAAACAAGTTAAATCAGACCTCATTTCCTGTTGGCGTGACGTGCACAAACGGCAAAGGTAGACGGTAATAAAAAAACAAAAAAAAGATTGGATTTTTGGATTCTTAAAATCAAGTGTGACAGAGCCCAGATCTAAAGTTTAAAATATGTGGTGTGGAAAATTGCATTATGATTGGTCCCGATTTTCTGGGGGAAGTTGAAAGAAAACTGATGAAACTTTGTTATTTGTATTTCTAGCAACTTTTACTTTTATTCCACTACATTTCCTCCAACTATCTTTGTTACTCCCAAATAAAATCAGAGGAGTTGGTAAAGGTCTGTATTTATATAGAGCGTTTCTAGTCTTGATGAGCTGCTTTACATTATTGTTTGGCCATTCACCCATTCACCCATTCACAGGCTTCAACATGGGGTCAAGTGTCTTGCTCAAGGACACATATAAACTAGCAGAGCCAGGAATTAAACCCACAACCTTCCAGTTGAAAGAACTTGCCCTACCACTGAGCCACCATGGCTCAATCCTCACTTTTAGTACTTAAACTTCTAAAACTTAAAGGAATACTTCACTGATTTGCATTTAGCTTTGTATTACTAAAATAGGGGTAGTATTTTTGAAAAATTGTGCAGTTTCGCTATAGTTGAGAAATATCTTCTTCCTTTTTTTTGTTACGTGAAAAAACCAGTGACACTTGGTGCGAGGCTTGAAACTGCAACGCTAATTCCACACTTTTTAGACCCACTCGTAGGGGGGCGGGGCCTCATTCCCAGAATGTAAACAGTGTCCGCCATCTTTGCTAACAGTTACGCTAACAGGACCAAGTGACCAAGTATTCCTTTAAGTACATTTTATATCAGAATTTTGATACCTAAGTACAGTAAACGTCATAGACTTTTACTTAAGTAACATTATAAAAAAATGACTTCTACCAAAGTAACTGGTAACGTACTTTTACTCAAGTATCCCTTCAAGGTACTTTATACAAGACTGCCATCTATGATAGCTACACAGTCTTTAATCAAACCTTCTACTGAGATTTTGATTTGTTGAAGGCTTTGAAAAACTGGAGCATCAGAGCGAAAAATTTGAAAAATGAGACAAAAGAAAAAAAGGGGACAAAGGGGCTTATAATATTAGAATACAGACAAGAGTATGGCTGAAGTGTGAATATTATATGGACAACTTCAAATATACTCCATTGCAGCTTTAATTGAATCCCGGCCATTTCCATTTGCAGCATTATCTCTCTTAAACACACGTGAGCCGCTGCAGATGCCAAAGGCTAAAACTCTGTAATCTTTTACCACACGACCTGTGGGTACAAAAGGAGTTTGGGAAAAAAAAAACTGGGTGTCTGTCATCTACAAATCTCTCTCATGCACTCTGCCACTCCTCTGTCATAACCTTATTAAAACTTTATCCTCTGACCCTGAGAAATAAATAAATCCCCCCACCCCAGAAAAGGCAGGAGCATTTGTCTGTCACATGGAGAAGTCAGTTGCCTTGACAACGCCTGGTGGTTTTTTACACTGCAGCCTGGCATCAGAGCAGCTGGTTAGAATAAGTTTGCTGGGGCCTTTTTTTTGCGAGGATGTCGGCAATTTGGAAATCTACTTAAAGGAAGTGCACATCCAAGGGAAGTGCCAAACCATTCTGTTGGCCGAGGCTCATTCAGCACAAGTGCTCGCTCAGATTTCTTTAATTTACTGATTGTGGATCAAAGGAAAAAAAGCAAATACACATCACAGTGCATGCAAAATTTGTGTGTCATGAAAATTCCCAAAGTGATCGGATCAACTGTACGGGTAGAATTCTTGATTTGAGGACTTTTGGAGAAGCGTAAATTGGCTTATATCTTAAAAGAACATTCTCATACAGTGGTGGAGAGAGTTGTCTTGCAACTTGAAGGTTGTGGCCCCACTAGTCTACATGCCGATGTGTCGTTGAGCAAAGCACTTAACCCCACGTTGGTCCTGATGGGACGAAGTGATAAAAAGATGAAAAAGATGTGCTGTATGAAAGTGTGAGTGAATGGCTAAACTCTGCTATATAAAATACAGACCATAACTGTGTACAATTATTATTATATTGACAAATGAAACATTAGAAATAGTCACACAGCAATAGTCAAGTGTGAGATGGGATAAGTGACAGGCTGCTTCCTCCACGTGGGCACATGTGGTACTGCAACACATTAGACAGACGTTTGCCTCTGACAGGGCTGAACTAATATCCACATGTTTTCCCATCAAATGATGTTAAAAACACATTAAATGGGACATTGAAACACATTTAATGATGCGTGTTAAAAGAGGGCAAAGTGTTTATATCAGTGTTGTATCTCTATTGACATCCTCAGTCTCTAACCGACGATTTATAATACCTGGATTAAATGTATAATTTAGCCTTTTCTCTTATTGGAGAAAGGCTGATTGGATCATATTCAATTCACAGACAGCTACTGTAGGGCTGCAATTTACAATTATTTTCATAACTGATTAACCTGTTGGTTGTTTTCTTGATTGTTGAGGTGCGTAAAGTGTCAGAAAATGTTGAAAAATGTCAATCAGTGTTTACCAAACCTGGAAATGATGTTCTTGAATCTTCTTGTTTTGTTTCCACAAATCAAAGTGATTCAGTTTGAATGATTTCAACAAGCAATAATGAAATAATAAGCTTCATGAATCGATCATTAAA
This sequence comes from Solea senegalensis, assembly GCF_019176455.1. Lineage (NCBI taxonomy): Eukaryota > Metazoa > Chordata > Actinopteri > Pleuronectiformes > Soleidae > Solea > Solea senegalensis. Next base: position 12,415,136 of record NC_058038.1, read on the forward strand.
ATAGTTGACAATTCATTTAGTTACTAACTAATAACCGAAGGCTCTTTCAGGGAAATGCTTCACCAATTCTAGATTTTAATGTAACTGAAATTCAATCGTTATCCAATGTCCAATGACTTTTACAGATTACACAGTACATGGCCATTATTTTGCTTAAACAATTCAACTTTGGAGAAATGTTCGAAGCTTGTGGACTCAATGTGATAGAAGATAAATGTGTGGTTATATGGGGGGGAATCCTTTTTCCTTTAAGTTTGAAGTAAATTTATTTAAGTAAAGGTTGTTAATTTAAGTATATTTGTTACTTTTTAACAATAGGAGGGCAGTGGATATCTCTAAATGCAAAAAAGAATAAATTCAAATGTTTCAAATAGTTTTCTTGTTCATTATTTACTGCAGTGGTTTCCAGGGCAACGAGCAGTCAATGTGAGGCTGACATTTTCTTTTCTTGAGTTTTTTTTTTTTTAAATGTGATATTTAAACTTTTTTTATTTTTTTAAAAAGTAGCTATAAGAAAACTTCAAACTAAACATATGTAAGTAAAAATGATTTTAAAAATGACATAAAAGATTACAAGTAAGCAAAATACAACTCTAATTTCCACCTTTGGATATACTGTATGTAACCTCTGTAAATACAAGAGGGAAGGGCTTTTCCACAATGTGCTGCTTTTATGTTCAGAGATAAAATTGCATTAAGGGATAAATGCCAAGTTCTGAAGAAACAAAAATCTGAGAATAGTGATTTCATTTATTTATTACTTCTTAATTTTTTAATTCAATCATCCTTATCCTCAGTTCGGTCACTTCAAAGGCCAACATAGACATTTAACGCAGAAATAAACATATGCAACAAATGCAGCTACATAAATAACAATTCTTATGGGACCATTTTTTTCATTTTTCCAGTGCCGGTGATGAAACATAAGTGTGTGTACAACCACATAGAAGACATGCAGTTGTTCCCTTTGAGACTGCATGTATTGACAGACTATAAATTCCCAGTGCAACAGTTGAAATTATTGTTTTTTCACCAAAAAAAACAAACTGTACCGTTGATCCAGCAAACTTTAGCTTCAGACAAAGTGTTATATAAAGTGTTTTTAAATAAAATGAAATTGTTCCAGTTTTGTGTCTGAGAGCTCTTCATGCCGAGCACCTCATGAGCACACACATCAGACACAATGAGCAGAAGCGACACAGTTACAATCCACACCAGCAGTCGTCGCCATCCAGCGAAAAGGCCGCGTCTTAATCTGACCTTCACCCGACACATTCACAGAAGGGATGAGACGCTCCCGGATCTTAGGTGGCGAGTTACAAAGGTCGGGAATCATCTTTCCCTCCACCCTCACATGCCACCGCTGACTTGACCTCAAGCTCACTGTTCTTCTCCCTCCGTGTTTGAGCTCATGTGATGACCACTTACCACACAGCAAGCTGTCACATTATTGCACTGCCACACCAATGTGTGGCATTAAAATCCCTATCCAGCTTCAGCCAGGACTGAAACATGGCACACAAGTTTTTGTTTTGACTCCAAACGTCGACGACAGGTCAGTGGATTTCGATGTGGACCTGTGAAGAGATGAGGCTCGGTTATCTACTCCTGGCAAACAATTAATGAGCAGCAACCAAAGCACAGTTTTTTTTTTACATACATGTACAATTTGGAGGCGTAACTATATGAAACCCACTTACGGAATGAGTTGCTCCACATAAAAATCACCAGCTACAATTTTATCAGCCAATTATAGAGCTGTAACAATTAATTGATTACTAAATAATTTGTCAGCTATTTTGATAATCGATGAATTGTTTTTTTCTCTGATTTTTCAGCTTCTTAAATGTGAATATTTTTTGGTTTCATTGCTCTGTTTAACAAATAAATCATTAAAACTTTTGTCGACAAAAGAAGACATCTGAGAACATTGTTTTACCTCCAGGTTTGGGAAGCGCTGATCAATATTTTCCAGACCAAACAAGTGCTCAGTTAATCAAGAAGATAATCGATTACGAGAATAATCGTTACTTGCAGCCCTTGTCAAATACTTTAGCACTTTTTGAAATACTGTAGATTTGACTGTTCAGATGTAAACAATAAAAGAGAGTAGTCAGTTAGTCATGTAAACAGACACAGCAACTAAAAGAAGTGTCAGTTAAAAATCTCCAGTTGCCATTTCCTTGTATTAACTCTTTAATTGTTCAAACAATATCACCACTTTTGAGATACAGGTCAGATAACATTTCTTTTCAGACAAGGTTTTGCTCCTGGATGAAACTGAAAGGCAACTGTAGTTTGTAAACTCCTTTATGGACAGAACAAAACAAACATGTGTTAAACAAAGAACCTTTCACACATCTGAGGCAAAACAATGCTGTTGTGTGTCTCAAAATGTGCACCAACATTACATTGATAAATACTGAACCTTAGTTGTATTAATACTAAGGAGAAGACACATTTTTGACTAACTAGTTTGGTATGTACAACAATTGTACAAACATAAACACAGACGTAGCAACAGAAGAGTACAGTAAATACAGTGTAAACAAGCAAAAATATGCAACGTCATTATACAAAGAAAAAAAGTCGATAAGCAGTAGAGAGTAGGCAGTTTGGTCTGTTATGTATAATTCACATCTATTTACATTCATACCTAATATTTCCTCACTGCCTTTCAGTTGAGGAAGGAGAAGTGTTCATAATTACCTGTAATCTGACATTAAACATCATCGAGGCGACGAGGTAGATATAAGGGAATCTGATTCGCAGTCGCCATGCCAGATCGAAAAATATCAACAAAGTCCTCGTCAAGCCTTTGGAAAACACCCCGTAAGAGCGACCGGCGGAGCCCGAAAACCGGAGCACCAAGTGAGTCAGACCCGCCATAAAGGCGAGGTCTGCCCCGGCGCTCTCTACGGTGACTGCTAGGTCAGGGAGTGATGAGGAGCACAAGACACAGAAGCGGAGATTGACGTGTGAAATGTCATGTTTCTATTGCTGTCCACCTCCGGGCTCCATTTTTCTTTCAACACTGTCTACGACTGCTGTGTTGGTTAGTGTGATGTTGCGCTCCACCCCGACAGCTCCTCTCTGCCGATGCTCACCCGGATGAATGACGGTGTGACACATGGAAGTCAAACTACAGAGTCCTTTTCGCCCTGAGTTTAGACTCTCAGGTTATCATTTGCATTTTGTATCGTTTTGTGTTTTTGTGTGTGTAATATTTAAAATAATGTTTGTATTCTATTGTCATATTTACCATATGTGTATTTATGTGTGTATGTATACACACACAGCTTTTCCTTAATATGATCTGTTCCTTTTGAATAAACATGGAACAATAGATGAAAACATAAACCTCACACAACTCATCAAGTAAATGTGAATATTACACATACACACAGAATGAATGAATGAATTAAAGTTACACTTTATTACAACTCAAATAAAAGGACTCCAAAGCACAATGAGGTTCACAATAAAAAGTGACTTGACTCTATACAGGAGCCATCCCAGAAGCACACATGAAGAAAACTGTCATTTGACACTGTTTATATTATACATTGTATATTTTTGCTGTACATAGTATTTACATTATATACTTAACTTATTTATCTTCATATTCATATTGAATGAAAGTATGAATTGATGATTTAATGACTACATTTTCATTCAGACCAATTAACATCAAATGCTTTTTCAGTTCAGTTCTTTTTCATTTTGTTTTGTTCAGTTAGACAGATATTGCGATGTATCACCATATGATTGTCTTGCAATATATCGATTATCACAGAATCATTGTATCATGATATTATTGGTATCATGGACCATGTATCACGTATGGTTTCATGAGGTAATAGGAAGCATATGAAGCCACACCTTTTCCCACTGGTTTATTTGACAAATGTATCTAATTGTCAAGGTATCAGTTTGGCTAACTCTTGGTGTACCATCTCATTTCTAATACAACATTTAATGTAAATTTCAAAATTTTTATTATTAGTAGTAGTATCGTTGTTGTTGTTGATGGTATATTGCCTGTAGGTCTAAATCGGGGAACGAAAGCATCTAGGAGTTTTATTGCGCTGAGTTCAGTTCGACTTTCTGTGTCACACTTTAACTAGTCCGTCTTGCTCTCTATTTCCAAATATTTATTTTGACCGGCTGAGTTGGGATATTCATTTAAAATCATAACACAAAAAGAAAACCTAACCCATGTTTACATGATTACGTTCACTGAATTAAAACCCCAGTGTTTGCTCTGAGGACGCCTCAGTGGGCGTGTCATCTTCGGTGAACACAGGGTTGTGGTGTCGAGCTTCATTTTTTCACTTCGGGGTGGTGGCCGCTGTTTTGCTCCAGGACTTCCCGGTGAGCCTCTGAAAGCATGGGCGTGTTGAGAGGGGATTTCTGAGCAAACTTAGGAAAAAACTTCCGGATAAGTTAATACAAGTTCGTTTACAAGCTCTTCCACCTCCCAGAAGCTCCACTGTGAAACTATTGGCCGGTTAAAAAAAGACGTTGTTTGGGACGTTTGAGCAGCAGCGAGCAAACCCGGACAAAGAAAACCAGACGTACGAGCTAAGGTTAGCTGCTGGAGCTCTGGGCTAACTTAGCATTCCTCATTCCTGCGCCGCAATGCAAGCCATAAAGTGTGTCGTTGTCGGAGACGGGTGAGTACACTGTTAGTTTGTGTTCGTTTTTAAAACAAAAATGATGAAATGGAACATAAGCTGAAAGAGATGTCACGAGACTGGCCAAAGTTAAGGGGTTTTGCTGCAGATTTCTTTAACGTTACCTGCGTATGTTACGTGTTGTATCTTTCATACACACACACGCCCTTCGTTATTGGTACACCTAACCGTACTGATGTGTATACATATATGTGTATATATAGCCTTATAAAACAGTGAGTATGCAAGTGGTTGGTTAAACATTTACATTGGTTTTCCTCACACTTGGATGAGTCATTCTGGCACCACAGGTAAGGTTATCCGTCCCTTTAGACCTTTGTTTAAATGTGTCACTAGTTACTCATTAGTCTATTGAGGAAATGTGTAGAGAAGTGATTCCCAAAATATGGGCAGTGAGAGGTCATTAAACATCAACACATATACCAGTTTTTAGTTTTCTTTGGCTGTGTAATCAATTTCAAATCACCGTAAAATACATTCAGTAGTAGTAGGATTAAAAGATATATAATGTGTAACATTTCCGCATTCAAATATAAAAAAAATATGACACCAATGGTATATTTTATTCAGTAGTGTACTTACATCAGCCAAAGTGTTTCCAGTTAACATTCTTTAAATCAACATAAATTTGTATTTTTATTCAAAGTAGCAAACCGTTTAATTATGGTCACTTTGAATGACGTTATCTCATTTAATTGTCTCCACTACAATACCCTGTACAACTCCATACTCACTCACTCATCTTCTACCACTTTATCCACATAAGGGCCACACAAGCTGGCCCCAATCTCAGCTGGCATAGGGCAAAAAAGCGAGGCACACATTGAACAGGTAGTCACTCCATCAGAGAGCCACATAGAAGCAAACAACCATCCACTCTCACTCCTACAGTCAAATCTGCGTCTTTTTGGACTGTTGGAGAAAACCCACGCACACACAGGGAGAACATGCAACCTCCATGCAGAAAGGCCCTTGTTCTGAACCTGAGTTTGTGTGTGTATTTAAATATATTGTATTCCTTTTATATTTGGTAAAATTGCAATATGCAATAAGGTTGAATACTGCAGCAATGTTGTAACCTTTGATAAATTAACAAATATTTGAAATAATGGTGTTAATGACTTTCTGATTTGGATTCACTGCTAACATAGAACCAGAAGTGAGAAGCATATCCAGATCCACTGGGGGGAAAATAATAATTTTTCCATTCCAACAACATGGTTTTATTAAAAAAAATCTTTCTGTCCCCGCTTTCATTTTCTGCTATTCTGAATAAATCCCACATACCCAGATTTCAGACATTTATAAATAAATTGTTTTAAAAAATGTTAGTTTAAAGATTAAAATGTAACATTTCTGCTTGGATATGTCAAAAATTGAAACAACTGCCCTAGAAATGCATGTTTCTATTCAAGGTAACAAACGGTTTCATTTTGATCGCCTTTTATATTAACAATGTAATAATGTAACCTGTTTTTGCCATAATGTCTGGGGTAACTACCTATGAAACACTCGAGTGAGGAGGGATATATTCTGTACTACTAGAGTGTTTGTCATTAATGGATCACGAAAGGTCATTGCTACAGTATTTGCTGCACATTACTGCATTCCCACAATTCTACACTCTTTTTAAACACCATTAAAGTATATATTTTGCTATTGGTTTCATTTTGAGACCCACATTGACAGAAATTACTTACTGTGTGTTAAACATAATATTTTATATTCATCATATTAACACTTGAGCGTATCTCTTGTACTGTAAGTGGCGGCGGGCCATAGCTGACGAGACTTTTATTACGTTGTGGTCAGCCATGATAGATTGCTGGCTTTGAGGTGGGGAATCAATAGCATCAAGTTTTGATGAATGGTTGTGGTCATCTGCAAACAATTTTCAGAATTTAAAATGGTATTTTTCCGTTTGGGAATGAATGGTGTAGAGTTAAGCACTTGTTTCATATTGTTGGTGTGAGGTACACATGTTATGCATAAATTCCACATGCTACATGTTTTTATCATCTTGAAAAAAAAAATACAATGGCTTTGCCTGTGACAGTTTAAGATTGGTAAAAGATTGAAATATGAGCATAAACTCACTTTCTGATGTATGTGGCAGATTGACTCAGTTATATTGGTTAGGGTGTGGTGAATACCACAGCAGCAGAGTCACAGATGGAACTATGATTCTTTTAAGTTTATATTTAATTTGAGCAAAGGGAACTACAGCTTGGATGAGATTTGCACTAAACAGTACAGCATTTAAGTTGTATATTGTCACTCTATTGCAAAAATTAAAGTAACCTAACAGAATGTATTAGTGGTAAAAGGCACTTTACATAAAAAAAAGGTTTGAATCTTCTCAAATATAAACATTTGCTGTTTTTTCTGTGTTACTTGGGATCTTTGGGTTCTGGATCACAGATTAGCCAAAATAATGAATCTGAACATGATGGATGTTGGGGAAACTAATACTGGACATTCAACCCTAAAAGTCCAGTTGTATAAAAAATGGAACTATGTCTCTGTGTATTCAGAGCAGCTTAATCCATCTCTGGGATGAAAATATTAACACTAACATTTTCACTGTCCATTCAGAGCTGTGGGTAAGACCTGCCTGCTCATCAGCTATACCACCAATGCCTTTCCTGGAGAGTACATCCCCACAGTGTGAGTATCTGAATTATTCATTTATCTATGTCAGTGAAGAACTCGGTCTCCACCCAGTTTCTTGTTGCATTATTAAGTTGACATCTTGCTTTTCAGGTGTTTTTTAAATGGCTTTTTTGCTTGTAAAACAGGTTATAATTAGCCATGGAAAGTGTTGTTCTTTATCTGTCTAATTAGTCTACATGGACTGGCATAGCAGGCAGTTAATAAACAAGTTTCTGGGTTGGCCAGAGCGGGATTTAAAAGTCAATGAGTTGGGAACCAAAGAGGCATGGACGCTCCATAAATCTTTTTTTATTTACTGTGGCATGTCTGTATTTTTCAAACTGTTTATATTGAACACATCTTATTCTCACATCACCCCTTCTGTCAGGTTCGACAACTATTCTGCCAATGTTATGGTTGATGGGAAGCCTGTAAACCTGGGCCTTTGGGATACAGCAGGACAGGAAGATTACGACAGACTCCGCCCTCTTTCCTACCCTCAGACGGTACAATAAACTGTTTGACAATGCTGTATTATAATGTAACCTACCCTTCTATTTCACATATGCCATTTGCCCTGGGAGTATGTTTTGATGCTGGCACTGTCCTTACATAATCCACTTGAAAAAACAAGGTGCTTAAAATGAATGAGGAAATTTGAGAGAAAGAAAAACAAAACGCCTTCATGTGACATGACTAGGAGAAGATTCTGTCTTCTGTTCCTAACAGTAATTAATTGTTATGGACATTGATTTCATTGTTTGCATTCTTTTCAGGATGTGTTCCTCATCTGTTTTTCACTTGTGAGTCCGGCTTCTTTTGAAAACGTCCGTGCCAAGGTGAGTTGATGCGGTACCTGTGTGTGTGACATAGTGGAAGGCTGTAAATGCATTTACAGTTACGGTCTGTTTAGTGCATGATGATAGAGATACATTTTAAATTTGATCTGGTTTTTCAACAGATAAAATTAGGTTTCTGCTAAAAATTCTAATTGTTTTCTGCATTATGACCTATTTTCAGCCCTGTGACTAAAGTGTTTTTTTCCTCACGTTTAAGCATAAATTATACAATTAGAATGTTATTGTATTTATCAGTCAATACCAAAAACTATTTATTTACTTTGGTCTGCTGTTAAGATGCGCTGAACTTGTTGGTAGGTGGCGCTGATGTGTACCAAACTAATAATAATATTATTTTCTGAGTTGTCAGGGAAAGTTAGAAACCACTTTGTAGTGTTTTGTTGCCTGATGAAGTTTTAAACACATGTAAGTGTCACTGGACCTTCTTGATTGAATTTCATTGTCTCACTGGTACAAGTGGTATGTTCCCACTGCCGCAGCCCCTGAGTGTTTTTTGGTGTGAATCATCTCTGCCGTTCAGACATAATATGGCGCATTTCCACCGGCTCTACTCGCCTCGCCTTGCCACTGCACGGTTTAAGTAGCATTTCTACTAGCCTAGTAACTGGTACCAGGTACTGATTTTTAGTACCTGCTCCAGCGAGGTTCCAAGCGTGCTAGTAGTAGGTACTATGCAATGACTGGCCAGAGAGCCGTCACAGGAAGAGACCTCCCACCCACAAATCAAGCAGAACAGCGCGAACTGTAGATCATTAAAACTACTTAACAATCCTAAAAACCTGGGTTAATCTCCAACAACTACCAGGGAAACCTCTATATTTAACAGGAGTCTTTTAAAGTGGAGTGGTGTATTTAGGAACAGCGCAGGCGATCGCGTGCAGCATCACAGAGCGCTGCCGCTGTAATCTGTGGAGTAGGAGGCTGTACTAACAGTGCCGAATTGTAGATCAGTTAAAATTACTTAACTAACCTAAAAATCCTTCTTTGTTCATGTTGTGAGCTTCTGCTTCATTGTACAAAATATCTAGCAACATCGAACACGGCACAACAGACCACAGCAGAGGATATCCAGCAGCTCGTTTTTTCTGCTCAGTTTGTGTTTTTTTCTCAACAAGACTTCAAGCTTTGTATGAGAAAAGACTGCGGGTGTTGAAGAAACACTGGTCGCAAGGGAGGGATGTTTTCTGTTGCCCAATCAGCCAAGTGCCTACCCGAGCCGTACCATTACTCTGGTACCCCAAGGGAAATGTACTTAAATGGAACAGTTAGGGCTAGGTATTTTGGTACTATTCCTAATGGAAAGTGGAATGGTTTCCCAGTAAGTTTCTCTGTCACTGGACCCTTGCTACTTGATGACATTTTCACAGTAACTGGCTACACAACTTAACAGACTTGAAAGCGGGTCCAATAATTTCATTTATAAAGGCAGTGGCAAGTCAATGACACAAATGCCCACATATACTCTTGTTTTACAGCTTCAGTTCATTTTCACCATTCATAGTATTGTCTTTTCAGCTTGCTCATACTAAAAGCAGACACAAACGGTAAATAATTAGATGGTGGGTGCAGTGTAACATATCAAAGCTAAAGTTCAGACCTGAAACATTTACTCGATTAATGGATTATTAATCGATTACTAAATGAATCGTCAACTATTTTGATAATCAATTAATCGGTTTGAAGCTTTTTTCATGATTAAAACTAGATTTCTGATGGTTTTAGCTTCTTAAATGTCAATATTTTCTAGTTTATTTGCTCCATATAACAAAGAAATCATTTTGGTTTTGACATTTGAGAAAATCATAATTTCCAGGTTTGACACTGATAAACGTTATTTAACATTTTCTGATATTTTATGGACCAAATGATTACTTAATTGACAGATTCATCGATTATGAGAATAATCGTCAGTTGCAGCTCCACTAAAGTGTCAGATATTGTGCCTTCTTGAGTTTTAAGAGACCAGCAACTGAGTTAAAAGAGTCTAAATCGGATTGTATTTTAAATTGACTATTTTCTCTGTTCGAACACTGTTTTGTTATGCATTTACCTGCTTATTAGTGTATCTATAGCTCGCTTAAATCTCTTATCTCTGTCTCGTGTTCTCTGTGCAGTGGCACCCTGAGGTGAACCACCATTGTCCCACCACTCCCATCCTCTTGGTGGGCACCAAGCTGGATCTTAGAGATGAAAAGGACACCATAGAGAAGCTGAGGGAGAAGAAACTTGCCCCGATTACCTATCCTCAAGGACTGGCAATGGCCAAAGACATTGGTAACAGCCTGTCTTATGACCTTAAACTGTCTCTGGTGTTTTGTGTTGAAATATTGATGTGTATTAAATGTGTTAAACCACCGGCCTTGTCTGTGCTCTTCCCTCAGTTGCTGTCAAGTATCTGGAGTGCTCAGCTTTGACTCAGCGTGGCCTTAAAACTGTGTTTGACGAGGCGATTCGGGCTGTTCTCTGCCCTTTACCTGCCCCTAAGAAGTCAAAGAAATGCCTTCTTCTCTAAGACTTCCACCATTTGAGCCGGTTGCAGTGGAACATGACTGCTGTGGGTAGCTAATCACACCAGTGTACACACAAAGCAATGTACTTGTTTCTTTCCTTCCATGAATATACCCACAGTACAGCAGTTACACCAACCGTTACCTAGAAGACCTTGATAAAGGGTCCATAATTGGAGAAATGTACCGTGGAATGTTTTCAATTTGTTGTTCCACTTTTTTGTTTACACTCTTGTTTGCTTGTTTTGAGTGAAAGTAACATTGCCAAATATGTTATGCACACATTCTGTATTGTAGCAAAAAAAACAAAACCATTGCTTTAGTGTTTTAAACCTACAAAACAAACAAAACACAGCCAATGACTTGCTGCTGTTTTTTCAGCTTAATGGCAGATGGCATTCCATTCATTTTATGGTAGCGTCTGTGAAGCTTGCACACCTCATGTTATTGTAAGTGTAGAGAGTTTGTTTTCAGTCTTTGCTCATGAATTATATTAATTCCAATTTCATGGTCAAATGTTGCATAGCACACGCTGAAAATCCACTCTGTGGAAAGGTCTGCTGACTCTAACACAGCTAATAATGTCTGAAAAACCAAAAATGATCCAGTATTTGATGTTTTGGACCTGTCAAGTTTATTTTCTTTCCGCTGAAATACCCCCCTAGAAATGTCTCAAATGTATGTAACTGCCAGGTGTGCACAGCTGAGAACTTTATTAGATATTGGATTAAATCTGTTTAAATTGGTGGTGGGGATCAAGAGCACCTTTATGCTCTGGGAATTTTTCAATAACATTTTGTGTGGCACATTTAATTCCCAACAGCAACACTACATTCATGCCGTTTAACAATAACAGTAGTATACGGTGTATTCATTTATGTTATAATCATGTCACTGACCATTTTGTATCTTCCTTCACAGAAGTTACATTTCACTCACTGTATTGTTTAACTAACACTATCTTTTGCTTATTACCTCTACACTCAGTGCTACCTTAATCTCTCTGCAAGCCTCGCTTTTTGTATTTAATGCTGACAGCCTGTATGCGCAACGTAAACTGAAAACTATGGTTAGAATTGCTGCAGTTACATATATATACTGTGTATATATATACATATATATATTTGCCTATTCACAAAATGTATTTGAACTACAAGATCAGGGGTACATGATGTTTGTCAGCATTGCATTCAGACATCAAGCTGTGCTTTAATTCAAGCCAATGTTGTGGGACTTTAAGTTTTATGGATAAAAACTATTGTCACTTTTTAAAAAAAGCCAATAAATTCAAGAAGAAACAGACTTTCAGGAGAACTAACCATGCGTTTTTCTTCATGAGATTAACATGAACAGAAAATATGGCATTTCAGTCAACTGGTAATGAGTATTTTCCAATGTCATGTGTCAGACATGATGATTAACAGAATATCTTCAGAATAACCTTTGAGAACATCACTATGGGCTTTAAGAAAGTATTGTGGCCACAATACATTCGCAATGAAAGTATTATGCAATGATGCAGTTTTGGTCTCAAAATTATGAATTATCCCCTTCTACTTTATCTTAAAGAGGTGGTGGATTCTATTTTTAATTGTAAGCATAGAGTACAGTTCACCTAATAAGTGTTCTCATTCATGGAACTGTTAATCATTGATGCTGTAACTATATTTTGGTGTTTCTATTTTTTGCTCATCTATATGTGAAGAAGTGCAACTCTGCAAAATACACACAGTTAAATTATCTCTCTACAGTGCCCCATTCTTTTATTTTTATATATCTGTGTAGCTCAGCAATAGGTAAAGCCCTCTGTGTCAAACATGACACAGAGGGCAGATGTGTTGATATTTTTATGATGCTTCCAAAAAAGTAAGTCACAAATGAAAGAAATAATAATCTTTATTACAACATAAATCAAAACCTGACAATGTCAGGTCAAAAATAATGTCAATTCATAAACCTACAAGGTTTTTATACACCATTTGGCAAAGAATCAAAATGTAAAATCTTACATTCATTTACTCTGTCCTCAAACACAAGCCTTGTTCAGGTAGTGCACCTTCAAATCTCTGGTCCGCTGACGACAGACTGGTCACACTTCCTCATGATTCAACAAATCGCAACAATGCCCCTGAGGTTGTAGGTATGCTGCAAAGAAAACAGAGTTCATTTAGTACAATAAGATGCAAAAATAGGCTAGGGTTCCACAGGTAAAATGTAACATTGGTCCATTTTCCATTCACAGCAATGAGATTAAAATTTAAAAAATGTTTTATCACAGTTTAGATGTATTAGGGGATTGAGCTGGTTTGCTTTTGTGTCCAAGCATGTAACAAAAGCTCTCAATAAGGTTAGAGGATCATAAATCATAAACCATAGGGGTTTACTCTGAAAAACCTCAAATTAGGAAACAAATAAATCCAACACTTTTGCATTAGCATCCAGCCTATAAACAGATGTTACCTTTCCACCAGATCTGCACCAACAATATCATGGATATGATATTTCATATTAAATTTCACTTGTGCAATGGTCCGCCGCTCCTCCAACTCTGCCTGCAGGACTTCACTATATTTGGACTTCTTCACCATACCGAGGACAGCTTTACGGCCTAACAGGAGAAGGCAGAGAGGTAGTCTCACCATTTAATACAGGATTGTCAAAAAAAATCTTTCCAAATTGAGCATATCACATGTGACATCAAGATAAAGCACAGATGACACTTTCCAACGCTCACCTTGTATAAAGTACTTTGTGAATTTGCCAGAGTTTGGAATGGAGAGCCACCAGCTGCCTGCGTCCCTCACTGTCAGGACCCCTGATTTCACCAGCTGCCTAGGAGGTGAGAAAATAAAGCATGTGCTCAAGCTTTTTTATAACTTTCACACCCTAACATCAATAGTGAACGGTTTGTGTTGTGATTTTGGTAGATAACTGGTCAACTGTGAAACAAATGATCTTGCTTAAAGGGTGGGATGATGAAATAAACATTTTTATAAAGATGAGGATCTTTCATACGTTATCTCTGAGTCGGTGAAGAGGAACTCCCGGAGCATTTTTTCTTTGCTGAAACTCAGGTCAGTACACGACGAAGTCAACAATTTCTCCAAGAACCTTTCCACCGTTGCTCGCGTCACCTTGCCCTCTTGTCCTGCCAGCACTTTGGCCTTGTAGTCTGAAATGAAAGTCAGCCCAAAAGCTTCTGTATCGAACCCGAGCTGGAACATCAGCAGTTCCGCTTGTTCTCGCAGTTTGTTCTGTGAAGCACAAACATGACATATAACAATGTAACATAACATAACAATGACAAGAATATGCTTTTTTCTGAGACTTAAGAGCCATCTTACCACTTCCTTGTCCACTAAGGTCTTGTCATTGTGTAGGCTGTAGAGTTGATGCTTCAGTACAATTGTAGGCAAGGCGTCATTGAAGAGCTTCCTGGGAAACAGTGTCATGAGGTACTCCAGGCTAGATTTGACGTCAACCGGCCCTTTGGAAATTACGATATGAATGGTAACTTAAATTAATTAAAAGAGGAACATAATCCTCAAATGAGAAAGATAAATACTGCCACACACACATACCATTGCCATTACAGACAACTCCAAACTTCTCTGGGCCATTTCTACTTTTCTTCACTTTGAAAGTGTCTGAAATCAAGGCCCGTTTCCTGTTCATAACTAGAAGACAAAATAATGACAGATGATCAGACTAAATATTTGTATGGCAACACTGACCACAGGGGAGACCAACAGAGAAACATGTCAACAATGAAACGGTTGTTTTAAGTTTGGTGATCTGTGGAGGTTTTGCAGACAGGCCTCACAAGGGGCTATACAAATTCTTACATTCATCAAATTAATGTATTAGTCCCCGGAGGAAAACCTAAAATAAAATATATGAAAACATGTATGATTAAATTTGATGTCTCAATGTGTAATTCATATTTTATTTATTTGTTTGTACCAAGAACATTGGGCTCCTCAATTATTACCAATTTTCATGGAGATAATTCATTGGTGATAAAAAATATATTTTCATTATACTAATTCAATGTCGTGCTACATTCTCGCTAATGTAAAAATCTAGTTTTTTAGTTCGTTTATTTCGGTATTCACGGATAAATGCAGATACATTTGTTTTGACACATACTGAACACACATTCATATAAATTAAATAAGAAATATCTGTCTGCGCGTGACTTAAAAAAATAAATAACAAATAGACAAAGACCCTTATCTTAACTTATAAGGGGCGCACACCTGTGATGATTTGAAGCTCCGTCCGTGATACAAAATTTGAAAGGTGTCACTAGTTCAGTCTTTTTTTGTTTGCTTATTGCGGGGCTAACTGCTAAATAACAAAACACTGAACACATAAGCAGATATTTAACCATTCAGACTAGTTCATATTCTTACCTGATTGCTACTTGCTACAATAACACATTTCAGTCATGTTTTTGGTCGAACTCTTACAGACAAAACTCAGCTGATCGTTCAACCGTTCTTCTTCTTCTTCTTGTCTGTCGATTCTTCTTCTTCTACTGTCATTCCGACTTCCTGTTTCACAGCTGGTGGAAAATCATCATCGCCACCCGCCATATTGGAGTGGGAACATCAAACTCCTCAGTGAAATAATACAATCGAATAAACCCTTTATCGTTTTATGTGACGATGCCCTTGGATCTCTATGTGACGTGATAGAAATGGCTTTGGGGTCAAGTGTTTGTAGTAGACTCGCTACTTGTTGTTGGTTATCGGTAGTAGAAGTTGCCACGGCTGCCACCTTGCGGACCGGATGAGAAACTGCTTGCGGAAACAACGTTAGTGTTTTGGGATAGCATACCATGTTACTACAGGCGTTCACTTTAGGAAAACAACAGGCATTATCAGGCTGTTAACACTTCTGCTGTTCTATTCCTATCAAAAACTACGCAGAAACATTTCGTATTGGCCAATTCACGACGTCTGGTTTGCGGTTGTTGCTAACTTAGCGATGTAAACTTGAGGTTAGCTTAGCTGCGTCTGTTGGTCGAAGAAGGTAGGGTTTCATATATTTACTAGTAATTTCCGTTTTAAAACTCAAGCTTTTGATTTGGAAATATTCATTTAAGTGTAAAGTTGCATGCATATCCGTTTACCTACTAAACATGCACATTGATACACGACAAACAACACTTGCATGTTGACGTGTATTTACAGAGGCCACCATATAATGGTTTAATTAATACAAAGCTGAATAAAGCCACCTGTAGTTCAGCATATGCCAGTGCCACAGCAGCCCAAAAAGCAGTACAATTTAATTTTCACAACAAATTAAATTAGGTGTCTACTACTGCAATAAAATATCACTAGTATCATCTATTTCATACAAGAAGAGGTTAAAGTAACTCAAACAAAACCATTTAAATTTCAACCCCTTGAGCAGTGGAGATCTTGGGAATGTTAGATGGTAGTTCTTTGCCAGAAGGAAATAATGTAATTAACTTAATTTAGTTTTCTCCATTTAATACCAATTTAAGTTCAGTTAGGTCGGTCTAAACAACTTCAAAGGCAGATAGCAGGTATTCCACAGTCTTATGCTGAGAAAGAGGAACAGTAGATGACTGTCATCTTCATAGAAATAGCATCTGATAAATTGTTGTAGAGCAGGGGTCTCAAATTGGCGGTCCGGGGCCCACATGTGGCCTTCCAATCGATTTCATGTCGCCCTCCAAACAATATCAAGTTGTAATGAGTAATTTCTATATGTTTTTATTTTTAAATTAATAGATTAATTTTGCATTATAAATATGTTTTTTTATGATTTCATATTAAAACAACCACTTATATTTTGAAATGATCCAATCCAACTTTATTTGTAAAGCACAAACACAGTGGACCAAAGTGCTGTACAGAATATGGATAAAAGACAGAAGAAGTAAAAGACAGGAAAGCTCACACAAGGCAATAGAGTACATATACAAAAAGGAATTAATACACCATATTGATGATATGAGCTCATAACATCCACAATCACTTAAAATGGACCACGGTCTTACATATAGAGTGCAATTTTGCAAACTACACAATAGCTCCGCTTCTACAGTGACCATCAGTGATGATTACTTTGTGACAATCAAAAACAACTGAATCATCACTATTTTCATTGCTCTTCTGCACATAAGGTAACAATGGACCACCACCGACTCCACAATCCCACCTCCAGCTACCGCCACCACCAGTCTGCATACAAGAGAGAAAGAGATGACAGCTGGAGAAGTACCGACGAGAACAAACACTTAAAATTAAACCCCCACCACCACCATCACCACCAACATCAGTCTGGATCAACTCAAAACCCTGTCAGCTCCCGGAGTTTGAGCACCAGGCGGGAGCTTTATGAAAGAGACTTTCCTGTGTACAAACAGCCTGTCGAAGTAGGATGTTTTTCCCTCGACTCTGAGCGGAGATTCTTCAACGATAGAAGACAGATGAGGTACTATGTGGAACCTGACAGAAATCCTAACTTTGACCTGAGGGATGGATACAAGCACCGTTACGTGAAGAGAGACGACGGTGTTAAAGAGAAGTTGGATCACATCCTGTCCTGGATTGTAGCCAACAGATCAAAGCATAACTCAAGTGCGACCACAGCCTCGTCACGGTAAGTGCACAGACTGGTAGGGACCAACAGCACAGTTTTCTGTTATGATTTATTGTCTTCAACAAAATAAGTAAGTGCAATTAACAATATTATAAATATTGTGTTGGTTGTCCATAGTCTCTCTACCTCAATT
Source organism: Solea senegalensis (assembly GCF_019176455.1). Classification (NCBI taxonomy): domain Eukaryota; kingdom Metazoa; phylum Chordata; class Actinopteri; order Pleuronectiformes; family Soleidae; genus Solea; species Solea senegalensis. The sequence continues at coordinate 12,432,627 of NC_058038.1, forward strand.
TGGTTTGTATCATTAGCATTCATAAAATGTTAATTTTTATGAAATCTTATGGATACAGAGGAAGCAGATCGACTAATGTAACAAAGCATTAAAAAATGTGGAGGGACACATGATATTTGGACTTTTTGATGATATCCGAAATGCCGATATATCAGGAGTGCTTGGGCTGGTAACTGATACCAATACTGATTTATATATATACACGTTTTTCTCTGCACCCAACTGCAGAGGTCATTCAGTCTTCTGTCGTGAAATTAACACAATATTTTTCATATTCATGTTGCAACAGATTTAGCTATACATTTTCTTCATTGAGCAAAATGAATAGACGTATCCGATATCCGATAATACATTTTAAAGCCAATATCTGCCAATATCGCAATAATCATATCATAATATCGCGCATCCCTAAAAAACATGTTATAAAATTATATGATGTCACAGAAACATTAATTACAGTGAATTCCCAAACAAGGCAGACTTCACTCCAGATCAGAAGGTTGTGTGTTCGAATCCACATCAGGGTCAAAATTCTTGAGCAAAGTGTGTCTATCACAAATTCTAAGCACACACAGACAGAGCCACCAAAAACAATACTTGTTACAAAACAAACAATAAAATGTTCCAACAATATTTATATATTAATATATAATATATAATAAACGTATTAATATAAATACGTTTTACAAAATGTGGTATTACAAGAATATTTCTTATGTTATAAAACGTGTTTCAAAGTGGTGTGATGTTACAAAAACACTTTTGGACTGAACGTTTGTGAGTTTAACAGCATTTTCAAATCATCACTTTTCCACCATTTCCACCAATTTCCACCATTCACTCTTTTGTGTTCTGTGACCACTCTTCCTCCCAGTGCTTTAGATGCTGACTTTGTGACATGGCGGGGCCATCTGACAAAGCTGCTGACCACTCCCTACGAGACACGAGAGGGCTGGTTGTTGGCTGTCACCAAGTTTAGAGGCACGCTTTACATCAGTGAGCTGGAAACAGAAGCTGCTCGCAGGGAACAAGAGAACCGGACTGAAAGGCATGAAGAGATGACGTACTGGGGTTACAAGTTTGAACAGTACACGTGTGCAGGTATACCTGTAGTTTCATTGTTCCATATATACACTTCTTTTAATAAAGGTGATAATCTGACGATAACACATAATCTGTATTCACCCGTGCAGATGACCCCCACAGTTTACCTGACCCAAGTGGAGTGGTCAACACCAACGAGGCCTTCTGCACGGTGGTGCAGACTCGGCTCGCAGATCACAGACTGCTGTTCTCTGGTGAGGTGGACTGTCGGGACAAAGACCCCGACGCTCCGGCGGCTCCTGCCTGCTACATCGAGCTGAAGACCTCTGCGGAGATCTGCACGCCCAAACAGCGCAGCAACTTCCACAGGTGAAGGATGACGCAGTAAAAAAGAAAAACCATGGAAGCTTGTGGCGTTGTGCTCACGTTATTAAGCAACCAAAAAACCTGGGAGCTGCTGAGATGACTGCAAAGTTACTGCAGCCACTGAATTAGAGGTCCAGTGTGTAAAATTTTGTTGAAATTATTTTCATTTGGCAGAAATTGAGCAGCAACATAAAACTTAAATTAAAAACATATGTATTTAATTTATATTTAATAACCTTTTAACCATCACACGGCCCATACTTCGCTGACCTAATGCCTTCAAATGGGGAAGAATAATCAAAAACCAAGGCACTGGATTACCAGCATTTGCTTTCCTGTGTGATACACAGTTCTTTCCTGTCTCTGTTGAAAAATAATATATTAGTGTACTCATTAGACGCTGCATGTGATAAAACCCCAAACTCAATCTTTCTGAAAGCAAATGTTTCTCATGTGTGTGGTCTGTAGGTTCAAGCTGCTGAAGTGGTGGGCACAGTCGTTCCTTCCTGGAGTCCCTCGCGTTGTCGCAGGTTTTCGGGATCACGAAGGAGTCGTCGTGTCTCTAGAGACTTTTCACGTCTCCAAGATTTCTCATCTCATCAAGGTGCAAGAACTACTCAAGCTCATTTATAGTTGATCTATGTTAGTCACGTCTGTGGTGTGGCTCTAGAGACGATAGGGTAATTTTTAATCACCACAAAGTGAAGATAATCATTTAATATCTTTATTTAACTCTGTACCTTTTCTTTCAGTGCCTCCAGCAGGTCAAATGTGTGCAAAAATAAAACAAACTGCATTCCAAATCGTTATTCTCTCATAACGCTGCCATGGTAGCATAATTAAATAAGATGTATTAGCATTTCACTCACAGCACCATACAGAGCATACAACCTCAAAAATAAAATAAGCACAACTTTAGACTTAATATTCTAGTAGTTTATTGAGTAAAGAAACTAACCTAAGAAAATGCCTGTTTTCTCTCTGAACAGAATGAATACAACTGCTGGAAGCCAACCGTCTGCATGAACTTTTGCTGTGATTTCTTGTCTTTTGTGAAGCACGTGGCTACTGAAGACAATCCAGGGTGAGTTACGATGGTACAGTTGTTAATAAGTGGTTACTTTCGGTGTATTTTTTTTAGTACCCAGTTGTTAATTAGTGAGTCACCGTTTCCTCTTCCAGTGTGGTGTACCTGTTCTCCTGGGAGCCACGCAGAGATGTGACCTTCTCTGTCCACAGAGACTCCCACTATTCATTCCTGCCACAGTGGTACATTGAGGGGATGACCGGTAGTGGAGACTCACGCCATCAGACCTGATTTACTGGTCAACTAGGACTGTTGATATACTGTATGTTGCCTCCAATGGAGGGTCCTTTACCAAACTATTACCAAGCATTTGACATGTGCACAATTTTACCTGTGTGACTCGCACGATTCACTGATCAAGTCTTAAGGGGCGGGGGAAAAAATCACAGCAGTGGTGTCAGTAGTTTCTCAAACTTTATTATTCCCTGGTTATTACATGAATTTAAATCCACCCCCAAACAGTGATATGTTATGGAGCCCCAGACCTGACTACGAAATAGGAATAACGTGCGCACAAAATACTAATTTGTGTAATAATTTGGTAATAATGATTCCTTCCAATGTTAGGCTTTTGTGAATATTTTTGTAACTCATTCCCAAACTTAAGTAAAACCCAAATCAATACTATCTCCGTCCATCATGCAGCCTCAGTCCACCCTTTTTGCTTACGCAGCTCTCAAGGAGATTCATGGGACTAATAATAGTACTATTTCCACAAATTAGAGGTTTTTTGTTTATGACCGGGGCTCCGTAATATGTCGATTTTAACATGGTTAGAAATCGATTAAAAATGTAATGTACATAAATGGAAGATGACTTCAAGTAAGTGCTGCATCAGCAGTTACAAAGTATTTTCATGACAAAACATGAAAGCGATGACAGTGACTTCTCATTCACAACTTCACAACTCCTCAAGACGCGTCACAGATCTGTTCACAGTCTGCTCTCCACGCATAAAAAATACAGACCGTTCATATCTTGTAATTGGAAACATAGGTTAGGGAAGGTTTTAGTTGATGAACTGAATTAGAAAAAGGAACATTACACTTTACATTTGATCTTTTAGTGGCTGTACAGTTGTCAGGAGATACTTGAGTCAAAACCAGGCTCATTTAATGGCAGAGGATTTTAAATCTAGTAAACAAATCATGTAAGCTTTTGGTCAATTTTTGCAGCAATGTCACTGATTAATACAATAAAGAGTCAAAAAGAGTGTATCGCCTACAAGTGATGTTTAAAGCACCTCTCGTAATGAATCTAACACGTACACCAACCACTTCATTAACAAAAAAATGATGAGACCACAGCAGCACTAGTGGATCAACTGTGGCTGAGTAAACATCCACTCACTGACTCAGAAAGAGGACTGCGATTAACAAATACTGTTAAATAAAACAAGTCCTGACTACTTTTCACTATTAATGGGACAATGCGATAAACAATGGTAGACACCAGTGAGGAAAACTACTGACCAGTACGATGAAAACAACAGACAGGAAAACTCACTGCATCATCGTTTGTGTAAATCATCAATAATCACAGTTCATAGAGACACTTACTGCAGTATCATTCCTAGTTACACTTATATCAACCTTAATATAATCATTAAAACAAACATTTTTATCCTGGAAAAGAAATACAGATTTTACACACACATTCAATCCAAATGATCCCATTGTTTACATTACATCACCTAACGGTAATTTCACATTTCATTTGTTATCTTGCAAAAACATCAAATCAAATTAATAGCACGGTTAACTGGAAGACGGAGTGTATGAGGAATGATCCAGTGAAAAAAATCAATTGGTCACATCCTTTAAGAAAAAGTTGACATCTCATTCGCTTCCTTGCCGAGAGAATGAGGCACAAAAAAAAAGTCACAGAATCCACTGACATGTACATTTGCAGATTATGAGTTATTGCAAATTTAAATAGGATTATAAACCAGACTATTTTCTTGGTTCACGCCCCAAAAATCCCTGGAGTGTCTCCAGTATTTTTTATGTTGACATTTGTTGTACTTAAACTAAACAAGAGAGTTGCAATGTGTCATTGCAATGTATGTCGCTGATATGAAATGCAGTTTTAGTAACGCCCCCACAGCTCAAACAGCCAAACAGTTCTCTACAAATGTAATGAAAAGTAATCAAATATGTCAGAAAATTAACCAATTTGGTTTTAAAACTTTATAGAAAAACAAATGTGATTGTTTCCCTTGTTTTCTCTGAGACAACAACTATAACAAAGTAGTTTGACTTCATTTACTTGGCCTTGAAGGTACAATGATGTGGCCACTGAGCCACTATTTTCTAACATATATAACGTGAAGAGAAAAATCCATGCATTGACTTCCTGATGCTCGTGATAGGACACAGAGTAATTCATATTTTGATAGGTGTCACATGGTAATGCTCAGGTGAATCTGGAACTGAACCTTTATCTAGCAGAAAATGATCTAAAATATATATGGATACATAATATATACATATATCTATATATATATAATTATGCAGCTTTTCCCACTTTATCCTATTACATAATGTAAACTGACCAGTCATTGAAGCAATCCGCTGTCAGATGCATTGATGATGAAAAAAATTGTTGCTTCTTTCCTGAGGTTTTCTTGTGCTTGATGTACTGAACTATGTGATAAAACGCAACTTTGCATGAAACAGTATGCAAAAACTAAATTGAGTGGTTATTGCAAGTGGATGTGTCACATTTTGAAGAACCAAATGATGTGGAGAAAAAACATCTGTTCTCACTAATCCTATTATATGCAGACAGCGTACGTGCCTGACATTAAAATGCGTCTCTTGTGACCACCTGTGATCGGATTTGGGCTTCCCTGACCCTTGGGCTGAACAATTTTATATAAATATCAAATTGCGATTATTTCAAACGATCATTATTCTCATTCTCATTTGAATGACATGTTTGATTGATGGGATCACTCAGGACAGACGTTAATAACCAGGTGTGGACCAAGTCAAGAGTGGCGTTCAGCTTAACATTCGACTCTCCCCAAAAGTTTTCTTTACAAAACATGTAATGGCACATGAGGCAGAATGTTTATCTACTTATTAGAATCATAGGTGAATTAATCTCTGTAAAATTGTGCAAATTAAAGTTAAAGTTATTAGCAGCACTGCTTCTCCTTTAAAGGTTTAGCAGACACACAGACTGGTCCATGTCAGGAACAGACATTCTCAGCAAGTATGTGGTTTAGTTGAAAAGCTACAATGACAATTTCAGCTCCTGTGAGAACACGATGCTGGGAGATATAATCAAGGTGAGTCTGCACAAGTGGAGCCAAGTTAAATGTTAAAAACGAGACAGAGGGAGAGAAAGAGAGGTATGTAGCATTAAAGGCATTGATTCCATCCCTCTTTTTTTTTACATTTTACACGCCTGTGTCAAGAAAGCTCACCAATGAACAAATGCATTAATCCTAGGTGCATGTTCACTGCTTCAGTTTCTTACTTAGACCCATGACTTTGAATGTAGCCGCAGTGATCTTCTCGTACACGACAAACATGAGGGCGGCCGTCAGCACCGTCTGCAGCAGCTTGGCCTCCAGGCCTTTGTACAAACCGAGGACACCGTTCCTCCTGGATGTAGAGAAGAGAACAAGTTCACAGACTAATCATCATATCTCACCGTCGTCAGTGAATGTATCTGTGCAGCTGCAACTCACTTAACCCTCTCCATGAACATGGAGAAAATGTTTGAGAGGCTTCCAGTCACGCCGCCCTCTCCGTCGCCTTTGTACTGACCGAACTGATGACAAAACACGGGACACACTCTTATTTCACAGCATCTGTCACATCTGCCTGCTCTGAAATATACTAAAGTAGGTTTTAAAGGAGGTTCTTATGTAGCTCGTGCTAATGTTACACAGAAAGTACGTCATAACGTAAACAAAAAGGTGAACTTTGACATAAGATAATATTTACCCTCAGGATGGCTTGAATCGTCTGAAGAGGATACGTTGCTGTCGTGGCAACGGCCTTGGCGATAGCTCCGATGAGAAAGATCTGTGCTGAGGAGATCTGTGGTAAGAGACAAGAGATTTTATTCATATTTATTTCATTTAACAATGACTGTGTTTTTATATTTAAAATGAAAGTGGTTGTTCTCTTGGCAGTTTATAAAAAGCAACATTTGGTAATAGTCTGTGCAAATACATGGATTTAGCTCTTAAAATGTCAATTGATGTATGTTATATGTATGCTTCTTTGGCCACTATTAGTGTTGTTTTTTTTAAATTGCTTTCGACAGTAACTGCGGTTACGGTTCTAAACATAAGTACGCAACATCCGTTTCCCAGTCAACGCGCCCCAATTGCCAAATAGCAAACATTTTTAAATGTATTATTTCAAATGGAGAAGACTCTGATGCGTCCAATTACGATAACAACGCATCTGTTAATCCCTCACACTACAGGATAAATAAGTTTCCTTTTTTTTTGTCCATAAATAGAATTTTACAGAGCTACGTGTAAATGCAACACAACTGTAGTAATGTCATATTCGTATTTTTAGCGTGCCCCCTCACCTTCCTCCCTCCTTTGCCCGCTTTCCTCTTCATGGCTTCGTAGAACATGAACTGTACAGCCGGGTTGAGGACGAGGATGAGCGAGGGCAGAGTGCCGTTCCACAGAGTTCGTACTCCCTCGTTGGAAATGATCTGTGAGAAAGCATCTGAGAGGGAAACGCCAAACACATCAGGCTTTCACAGCTGCACAAAAACAAAAAGTCTAAAGTGAGTATTTACATCACACACACCAAATATGCCCCTGTAGTGCGTCTGGTGGAGATCTTCATTTCTGAACTTCACCCCTTGCAGCTTCAGTCGAGTGTTGACCACCCACATGGGAGTGGTCAGGACCACGTTCACCACTCCTGTGTAAACAACAGATTATCAGATTACACTAACTCTTCTTGAATAATACTTTTTTCAATACCCATTTTATCAAATCCCTTTTAACAAAGCATTACATTACACACGTACAGTAAAATTCTTCAGTTTTAGCTAGTATCAAAATGTTTTGATTTATAGTTCTTACTGCTTTTCTGCTATTGTCTGCTATTGCTTTTTAATTAATATGCTGCCCTGTCATCCTGGAACGACTTTGATTGATCACCCCGGGGCGAATTTAACTTTAAACCCCTTTTCTAATAAAGGATATGTATTATATATATATATATATATTCATGCTAAGTAATGTTTACTGTTGTGAACTAGACTGTATTTATCGTTACAGACATCTGTAGTACTGTTTTTGTTTTTGTCATCTTGCCTACCTGTCCAGGGAGCACAGATGCAAATTAGCAGCAACTAACTCTGCAAAAATAAACAATAAATAAACAATAAATAAACAAATTAAAGTATTGACACCCCCAGCCCTACGCACATGACAGGTGGCACTAAAGGAAGCCCATAAAAATGGATGTAAAGTAGTAAAATAGAGCTGGCAATGCAGTCCTAATATATGATGAATGAAACACATGATGTAAAGAAGTGAAATATAAGCAAAAGAAGCACTGATGTACGAGTAAAGGAAGTGTACAGAACAGTGAACTTACAGTGTAAATTAGTTTAATTGTATGCATGTTTACCTGCTACGATCCCCATGAGCAGGTCTTTACCAGGTCTGGACTTTCCTGGACCAGCAGCCATCAGCTTCTTCAGCGTGTTGAAGGTGTAGAAGTAGACAAAGTTGGAGCAGCAAAGGCTGGAGATGACCGGGAACCAGCCTCTGTACAGAGACTGACTGAGAGAAGTGGTGAAGGGCCATTTGAATTAGGAGAGTTCAGTGCGGGAACATCATTATGCTACAACTCAGTAAGTAGTCAGCAGTTACAATAATGTCAGAAAATAAGGCTTCGTCATTGTTGCCAATTCATTTGCAGAGGGTAAACTGACGCTGACAGATCTTACTCGTAATAAATTTCTGCTGCTGTTAAAGTGTGGCACAAAACTCTACTTACAGGCCTTCTTCTTTCACTATTTCAGCCAGGATGACGGGTGTGGTCTTTGCCTTTCGCTTGTCATCCACTGAGGAAAAAAAGAGAAAAGAAAACGAGGTAAATGTTCAAATGTCAACTTCAATTGTCAAGAGATGTAAAAAGATTAAAATGACGTTTACTTTGCCTTAGAGTAACGTCTATAGAATCTGAATAAATAACACCGGTGAGGCCGTCAAGGTTGTTTCAGCCTGAGCTTTGAGACTTTCATCATTTATAGCCCTAAGGCTACTCTAGAGATCTCTACAGAACAAGATATACCACATTTCAGGAGCAGAATATCAACAGGTGCTTCACATTTAAACTAACCAACTGAAATCCATTCAGTTCAGAAAGAAATACACAGACCGGTCAGTGTTAAACTGCTTCTTTGAGCTAGATCTCACTCATCTGTGTTGACATCTTTATTTTCTCTTTAGGGGATCAATAAAGGTACCTTATCTCACCTTATCTTCGCGATTTCAAATTCAGATGCAGAACACTTTTAATTAAGAATGTGAACTATCAAATCCAATCTGTAATTAATCAGATGTAGATCTGATTTGAACAACGTGGCTGGTAATTTCAGTGTTTAGCTTATGTGTATGGACTCAGGTACAATTTATGATATCTTGATCTTCTTCTGGTGAGCTCAGGTCTTATCTTATCTTTATCATGGCACTATACTTAATATGTGGACAACACCTAAAACTGTTTTGATTTATAATGAACTGCCATGGTAGTGATTTCATGTTATGTTGAACGTATAACCCTCTACGCCATGTGTTTAGAGTAGCTGCTATCAGGTGACCTCTGTCCGAGATGATAAGACTCACCCTGCAGTCTGCTTTTGGCCGTGTCCAAAGGAAAAAAGACGGTCATGGCGGTCACACTCCCCTTAAGGACAAAGCAAAAATGTTTGTGTTTACATGGACAAAAATAATCCAAACTACTGACTTCAAAAAAATAATTCCTGTCATGACTATCGTGACCAAAGATAATTCAGATTATTATGTGATAGTTGTTATAATACACTTTCAATTAGTTTTTAGATTTTATAACATAAACATGCTGCATTCGCTATGCGTACTTCATTTGGTCAGTATCTCTAAGCTTTCAGAAAATATGTGCACATTGGTTTGAAAAGGTTTGCAAAATCTCACAAAAAAGATGACTAACATTTGCCATGTTCCAAACCGTATTGCTGTTACAAAAACATGTTGGTCATGATGTGCGATACTAATTTTTGGTGAATATTTTAAAGTGAAAACCAAAAATCTTGTGGCAAAGACTTGTGGCATTTGAAAATAAATCACTAGGACTGTATGTTGTTGAGGTACACATTTACATTACATATACATGTTTTAAAGTCATTCACGTGAAATATTATTGCTAATGCCCTGTTTTACACTCATAAGAAAGGAAAAACTACAAAGATCTGGTTTCACTAGGTTTCATAATTGCTTAACCTGTCAATTATTTTCTCGATTAATCGAGAAATCGCTTGGTCCATAAAGAAGTCAGAAAATATTGATTGTTGTTTTTCGAACCTGGAAATGATTGACTTGTTCTGACCAAAATCCAAAATGATTCCGTTTTAGTGATTTATGTGTTGTATGGAGCAAAGAAAACAGAAAATATTCACCCTAAGAAGCTGAAAATCTGAAAAAATGTTTCAATAATGAAAAAACCCTCAAACCGGTTATTATCAGAACAGTTGACGATGCATTTGGTAATCGATTAATTGTACTCAGGAGCAACTGTCATTATTTACGTATACAACGACATTCTTCACGAGAATTATTAGTATCGACGGATCTACAAAATAAAAGGGTTCTATCGTGATGATGTTATGACACAGCCTTTATCTGCGCTCACCGCTGCACCTGCCATGGCATGAACCAGCGTTTCATAAGAGAGGAGACCGTCAGTTGAACCGCCGCTCCCCGACATCTCTGCTCTGTCTGCCGGGCACAGCCTCACACCAATGTCCCGGAAAGTGAGAGCGCTTCCACCCGAGGAAGGTAGTGGAAGAAGAAAAGCAGGTTGTGGAAACAGTCAAACCAACGGCTGAGTCAAAGTCAACAGCGACATATCCATGTTTATACAAGTTTTGAGAAAGAGAGACAAGATGCGACTAATGACAGAGAAACTGAAGAGTAACTTGATCCCACTCGTTAGTGGGTCAGAGGTTGATGTTAACTTGTTTTGGAAACCCACCCAAACCGGATTGCTGCCACCTACTGGACTGGAGGCCAAAGTAGTTACTTTTCCACATACAGTACAGCACAATTTCTTTCACAAGGGCTTCTTCTCTGAAAAGTCACACATTAAATTACTATAATTTGACCTCTTAATAAATAAATAATAATGTGTTTTGCTATGTTTTTTTTGGTTAAAGAAAGAAAGATAATTACCAATGATGTCAATTTAGGGCAGCTGTGGCATAAACCTTACATTGGGTGGTGGTCTAGTAAATTTGTTTTATATAGTTTTGATTTTGTATGGCTGCTACCTTGGCCAGGCCACTTTTAAAATACATTTCTAATCTCAATTGGAACTTCGCAGTTAAATAAAGGCAAACACATTTTTTCCCCCTTTTTTCATCAAAATCAAGCTACTGGTTCCCAAAGTCATTGGTCTGTGTTTTTTAAATGCCTTTTAAATGTGTGTTTGAAGGCCTTATAATTTTAAAACCATTTTTAAGTGCCTTATCTATGATCTTTTTAAGTTTTGTATTGCTTAATTTAAAGATCTAATTACAATTTCAGAGTTACCACAATGCAAAAAATACTCCATAATGAGTCCCTGATTAAAAATTGTACTTATAATTGTACAAAAATGTACAAGAGATGTCAGTGAATTATTCTAAATACTCATATATAATGTTAACATACCATATAAGCAAATTTTAATTGTATTACATGATTTAGATTTTACTTTTTGGGCAATTTAAATCATCATAATATTAATTTTTATGCTGTTTCTTATACATGTGTTTGTTACAAGTAGTGTTTATAGCTGTAAAAAAGTAAAGGATGCATATGTTCCTTCATAATTTGTTCATGAGTAAATGTGGTTTTGTGAATGTCACTTTTTATTATTAGAGGCTCTGACAGTAAGTGATGACGCAGTGACGGTGTTTTAAAGGAAATGCTGTGGCTGACAGCTTTGCGCTGGACTTTGCTTTTGTTTTATGGCTCTGAGCTGCTGATATGTTGACGCCCAGTGAGCACTTTGTTTGCTCGGGTCTGCTGTTGTGTCAGTCTGTGCGTCTGCCCGAAGAAGGCTCTTGTTCGAGATGTCTCGGTACCACAAAGCGGCAGTCGATGGCTACTTGGACCTGCTGAAGGAGGCCACAAGGAGGGACCTGAACATTGCGGATGAAGATGGCATGACTCCCACTTTGCTTGCTGCTTTCCATGGACATGTTGATGCTCTCCAGCTCATTTGCAGCAGAGGGTAAGAGATACATTCCTCTCTATCCCCTCCCCAGGCGTTTATAACAAGTTTATTGTTAATGTGCTGTATTTCATTGAACTGCTTCTCAAAGTATGTTAGATAATGTGACACTCAGGCATACACATGTTGACATTGTGATCCAATTTTCTGATCTAATATTTCAGGTAAATTCTCTAAATCATATTTCTATTGAGGCCACAGTGAATTTTATGTAATGGCCGGGAAACAATGTTTTGTATGTTTTTTTTTCCTTATATGTTTTGAAAGAAAGCAGATATTTATGTACACCCTAATGAGATGGAACTTTATTTACCCTTCTAAACTAGCGTCTTCCATGAGCCAAATGTTTAATCAACCATCTCATGAAACAAAAAGGCCCTTTATCTCTACCCCCACCCCCCAACCTCAGTCAACAAAAGACTAAAATACAGCATGAGATTGTCTGGGGAAAATACAGTATGAGTGAGGCCTAACATTATAAGTGAGGCATTTCCACTTACATTACCTTTGGGATTTATGGCAAGGTTTTTACAGCAATCAAGACGTTTATAGCTGTGACAATGAGACTCAGCGGAGGAGGACTTTAAATCTTAATAGTTTACTAATTAGCGTCAAACAGTTTCAGTATTATTTTGTATTTTGTCCAAAATTAAATAATGGTTTGACACTTTTCATTGATTTTCCAAGAGCCGTGGAGAGGATTGATATCATAGGAAAAATAAACAGCAAAATAAGCACATACGTATCACTTAATGCAGGGATCAGCAAGTAAATGTGGCCGAGGGCCAATTTTTTTGAATTTGAAGCAATTGAATATTGGGCCAAAACATTGTATCTTCATCAGGCAAAGTGCCTGAAAACGACCTTACAATGTTGCCATTCATCACCAGCTTGTTACAAAAACAAATGTGTGAGATATGTGAGATATGTACTCATACTGTTAATATTTACTGTGCATGATTTCAATTTTAAGAATTACTTTAATTATATTTTAAGAACTATTTCTTATTTAAGCCTAACATATCATAATAGGCATTTTACAGTTACTCCCCAAACCTGGCTGTCCATTTGGATGTACTTATCACCCCCGGACCTTGAATATGTGTCTTTTTTTATGGAAATTATCTATAAATAAAGAGTTTTAAAGTAAACTGTAAATTCAAGCAACATGACTTAACAAATCACTTAAGAACTTAACAGATGACTTAACAAATCTGATCTTAAATTATTTGCTTATCTTCACAAAAAATTAAAATGTCATATCAAGTTCAGAGCTTTTATACTGAAAAAGATCGACTGCATGTGCTTTTATACTGATTCAAATAGATTCTGTTGCTCGAATTGACAGTTAACTTAAACCAAATGTTTGGTTTGAAAAATAAAAATAAAAACACTGTTGTTGTCTTGAACAGCCAGGTTTGGGGAGTACATGTCCGTAGAGAGTACGAGTACATATCTCAAGCTGGTGATTAATGACAAATGACATCTCTCACAAACCTGTTTAATTGACTAAATGTGACAGAAAGTATTTAAACAATGATAAAGTTGCATTCTGTTACTTTCAATGAATCTTTTTGCTTCTGCTTAACAGAGGAGACCCCAACAAGAGCGACATCTGGGGAAACACGCCATTGCACCATGCTGCAGCGAACGGCCACATGCACATCCTGAGTTTTCTGGTCAACTTTGGTGCCAACGTTTTTTCCCTGGACAATGAATTCCACACAGCAATGGACGTGGCTGCCTCTCGTGACCGCATGGACTGCGTGCGCTTCTTAGACGCTGCCGCGTCGCAGCAGACCAACCAGAATCCCAAGAAGGTCGCCACTCTGAAGAAGGAGGCTGTCAAGGAAGCAGAGAAACAAGTTAAACTCTGTGAGAAGGTGAAGAAGAAACACCAGAGCAAGATGGAGAAAATGCACCATGGAGCAAGCAACACTGGGACTGTGTCAGAGGCCAGCATGGCGTCATCCTTCTCAAACGGTGGTACCATGTCTGGCATCAGTGAACAGTTCTCCGAGCTTAAGGTTAAATCTGGCTCAGTTAAAAGCGGGGTGATAGGCACCCTCCAAAAGAAGCTTGGAAGGAAAGACAAAGGCACACTGCAGAGACCAGAAGGGAATGGGAATGTTATTTTTCTCAAGCCGGAGAACAGAACATTGGAGAAGCCAGAGTTTCTGGGTGTCTTCAGTGAGCATGATGAAAACATGTTTGATGAGGAAGGAATGGGGGAATGTGACGATGGTGAAGAATCAGGTGAAGCCAAACAGTCTATCTTCAACCGTCCTGGTCTTGGAGGTCTGATTTTCATGAAGAAGATGGAGTTGGAGTCAGATGATGTGCCCAGGGGGAACGATGAGAACCTTGGCTACCTCGTTCAGAACACGTTGTTTGAGGCAGAGGAGGTTGCTGATGGCTACGAGGAGAATGGTGACACTAATCTGCCTTGGGATCAGGAAGATCTGGGTCTGGATGATGATGAAAACGATGAAACTTCTCCTCTGGATGTTTTCTTGTCTGCTGTTTCCTGCCCAGAGTTTGCCCTCGCATTTCACAGAGAGCACCTAGACCTGGAGGCGCTCATGCTTTGCTCTGATGAAGACCTGAAAAGCATTCGCATCCAGCTTGGCCCCAGGAAAAAGATCCTGGAAGCTGCTGCTCGCAGAAAGAACACGCTGGAAGCTCCTGGACTCATGAAGGACAGCTGCTTGTGATCCAAAAAAGCATGAACAGAGATTTATATTCCTACAATTAACTTAACATTTTCATCTGTATGTTTTGTAAAGAGAGATTTTTGATTTTCTGTATAAAATCATTCAGCAAATCATTGCACCAAAAGCATATAAAGTTGTTAATAGAGGATTGTGCACTGCTTTGTTTGTAATGTCCATGGCCTATGCAATATGAGAGTCAGTGATAGGCCACTGTCTGTATATCTGGTTGAAAAAATATGGAATAAAAAGTATCTAAAATAAAAGAATCTTACGCTTGGCAGGCTGCTTGATTTTAAATCAGCAATATCACTAAAGTGTCCATTATCGAGATAACAGAGTTTTATCATTTATTATTAGTGCAAAATAAATCCATTTGTTTCCCACAAAGTAGTTGAGATTTAGATAAAATGATCAGAAGAACTCAAAACATGAAATTTGCCATGTTTACATGAACTAACGGGTGAATTAAGTGGAGAATTTACCATGTCTGCTTGTTGTGTTCATATATTTGCCTGATCAACTTGGAAAGGTGAAATCTGGCTGCATTTTGCGACCCAAGGCAAAGCAGGAAGTGTGAGGGGTGAATTATCTCATGCCAAGCTTCAGGTTGCCAGGTCCGCAGTTTTGCGTCGGTTCTACTTTTGACATAATTGCATGTTGCTTTTCTATTGTTTGCAATTTGAGTAAACGTGTTTTGCATACATGACAATAACCAAGACAGTGATGTAAACAATAATATAAAAAGCATTGAATCCAGCCCTCTATAACAGTGTTTCCCAACCCTGGTCCTCAGGGAACACTGCCCTGCATGTTTTAGATGTTGCCCTGCTGCTCCAACACACCTGATTCAGATGATATCAACAAGCTCTGCAGAAGCATGGTAACACGCTTTTCTTCTGATTCAGGTGTGATGGAGCGGGGCACACTGATCTATACTGTATGCTGTCCATTATAGATTATTTACACTTTACTGAAACACTTTTGTCCAGAAAAGGCAAAATGGAGGCAGATGATCCACTATCGCAACTCCTAAAGCAGAGGTCTCAAACTTGCATTATTTGTGTGTTTTTGTTATTTATAGAATAATATTGCCTCACAAATATATATTTTTATGATTAACTCTGTATTCTTCCATATCAAACAAACCCTTTGTTCACACTTATTTTGAAATTATGTGAAATATCGCCATGCCAGGATCATTACTACAATGGAATACCTTGATGTAATTTTAAGCTTCTAAGCTTTTAATCTCCTTCCCCTAAACAAAATTACTTTTTTACTTTCATTCAATTTGAGACCCCTGTCCTAAAGGAATAAGCCAGAAGAAGAAGAAATGCATATGCTTAGATTGTGCAACAGTGAGTCAGTCACCACATTCACCAAGCTGTATTTTATTTATGATTAAACACCAGATTAAAGACCAGTTCATGTTAAACTGTTTTCAATAAAGTCTTGGACATTAATAAAGGCCCACTGAGTACGAATTTGTGAAATTTCAGACTGTAGCAGAGGGACAACTCACCCCTCTTTCCCAATTCCGTCAGGGAAGTATGGTGAACATTGTATTCCACTTCAAAATCTTAAAATGTGTTTAGGCTGGTTTGTCCATTTGGGCTTCGGTAGAAACATGATCGAGCAAGAATGTGGCTTTTGTATAGCTAAAAAGAATACACATCAAAGGATAATTCTAAGGCTACATAAACCATTTGATTTTTAATTCAGCGTGATCATACCTTTAATAAAATATTGTTGTGTGCAGTACATTTTATTTCTGTTAATAAACTATGTTAAATGTGACACTAAGGCGCTTGTATTGAGCTGTTTTTTTTGCCGTTAGGTGGCAAACCTGGCAACCCTGTTGTGCTGCGACGGAAGGCGGGGCTTCCTGTAGCTGCTTTTAATCGTAGGAGAGTGTGTTCGCTGTGTGGAAGTCACGATCATGTCAAACAGGTAAACGGGTAGTGTGTGTGTCCGTGATGAAGCTACTGAGTGTTTCAGGCCACTGTGTTTGTTCTTCTGAAACAGCTCACGTGTCTGACTCGGTGTAGAACGGTTCGTTTGAGCCACTTAATCTGTACTAAGCCTCATTAGTGTGCTCAGAGACTATCTCTGACTGTCTCTCTCTGTGCGTTTGCCTCTTTGTCTGTTTTTAGACTTTTGTAATTGTCATTTCTAACTACTAAGTTTGAGTTCAGAAGAGATAGTTTGCCGAAAGTGAAATGTCAGGTTACCTAAGTACTTTGACTTGAAAAACGGGCGCCAAAGTGTATCAACTGCCTCTATTTTGACTCACAGGTTCATATGACGAGAGAGACATGGCTGAAATTATTGCCGTTAACGCCGGTTTACCGTCCCTCTCCGATATTAACGTCACATTTCGGGTTCAAGAGGACGCTGGCGCCGCTGCCACCGCCCCTCCAGCCTCCCTGAGCAGCGAGGACTACCTGTTTGTGGAGGCCAGACACCCCAACACTGTCCTGCAGGGCCTCAACAGCCTGCGGCTCAACAACGCCTTCTGTGACGTGACGCTGTGCTGTGGAGGACACGAGTTCCCGTGTCACCGCATCGTGTTGGCCTCTTTCAGCTCTTACTTTCAGGTAAACGTAGTTTTACGTTCCTCACTATTAGCGCCACCGACTGGCTAGTGAGGGGACGATACTTGGCAGGAGCCGATGCGATATTCAGTATCGATATCGGTTCTATACTGGTAAAACTCAGCTACCATCCAAAAACCCCAGAAGGACCTAATCTGTGTCATTCGCCCGTTTCTGCATTGGTCAACGCAAACTCAAATGACCCTGAGGCCACTGAATATAGGGGGTGGAGTGGCTCAGTGGTTAAGACCCTACTTTGTGTACGAAAGACATCATGGTCGCAAGTTCGATTCCACCCCTGGCTAATTGTACTTGATTCCATTGTAAGTCGCTTTCGATAAAAGCGTCAGCTAAATGACATGTAATATAATGTAATGAATATCCAGTCTGGTCAGGAGGTCAGTAATAAACAGTCTAACATTTAGTTAAAATAAAAAATGTAAATGAAATCACGACATTCCATCGTGATATTGCAATAATGATATGTGCTGCAATATTTCCCAGAATTTCAATATAAAAGTGAATCAGTAAAGTTAAATACACATACAGAAATGGTTCATTTTAACTTGGCAGGCCACTTGAAATCATATGGGAGGCTTCAAGTTTGAGAACTCTGCCCTATGCGGACCAATATGGTGGTTTTAACATTTAATCGGTAGGCAGGATATTCACTCAACATCATTCTTACTAGTCAAACTACAGTTACAGATGTCCGTAATTCAGTTTTTACTAGAACAACGTCCCTTCTGCCATTCCAGTGTATGGGGTTTGTTATTTTGGATATCTACAATTCAGTTATCCATATCTGGATTGTAGATATCTCTAATTTCAGTTGCAGATATCTACACTGTCATTATGTCTAGTCACAATTCAAGTTCAAGATATCTTTAATTATCCTGAATTGAAGATATCTATAATGTCCTTTTTAGATATTGTGAATTAAGTTTTAGATAGTCAGAAGGAAGTTGTAGATGTGTTGTAGTATTGAATTTTAAAAATAAAAAGCAAAATATAATTTTGACTTGTGAGATCCTCTTATTTAACAGCTGTGAATGGAATAATGTG
This sequence comes from Solea senegalensis, assembly GCF_019176455.1. Lineage (NCBI taxonomy): Eukaryota > Metazoa > Chordata > Actinopteri > Pleuronectiformes > Soleidae > Solea > Solea senegalensis. The sequence continues at coordinate 12,450,970 of NC_058038.1, forward strand.
TCTCCACAGGCAATGTTTTCCACTGACCTGATAGAGTCCAAACAGGAGCGAGTTGCCATCAATGGAGTTGAACCTCAGATGATTGGCATGCTGGTGAGCTATGCCTACACGTCAGAAGTCTACATCTCAAAAGCCAATGTGCAGGTAGAGAAAACTCTTATCCCCAGCCAGTCCCACGTCTTCCTCTTTTTCCCTGACCGACGTTTGTGCTGAACACAATCGATTTGTCCTAGGCTTTGTTGGCAGCAGCCAACCTGCTGGACGTGATGGCTGTCAGAGAGGCCTGCTGTTGTTTCATGGAGCGTCAGATGGATGAGATAAACTGTGTGGGAATTCACTGCTTCGCCGAGGCCCACTCTTGTAAGGTGCTGGAGAAACGCAGCATGGACTACATCCTTGAGCACTTCAGCAGTGTTTATCAGCAGGTAAGAGGCTGACAGAGTCGTATATTGTCATTTTAGTCTGTCAGAGCTGACTCCTGCAGGTTGACATGTTTGTGACAGTGTCTTGTGTTTCATTATGTTTTATATTGTGATAAAGTTTAAAATAAAGAGACTTCTGTTGAGTCAAATAATAATTAGTTTATATATTTAAGTAGCCACACTGGAATGTAAGTTGGTTACATACTCCATTCTGTTTGGTCAGTTATGGCATGCTACAGACTGTAGCAGACCACTGCTATGTGTATGGGCAACTGGGAGGAGAGTGGTTCTAATCATACTGCAGAACACAAATTATTCTGCAGACTGCAACCAGGTGAATCTGTGGAAATACCAAAAACAATCAAATGTCTTCATCAGCTTAGGCTTTTCATTTTTTTAGCATTAACAACATACATATAAAACCTGTCTGGCTGAATTTCACCAATGCCATGGAAAAACTAGTCACCAGCAATTTACTAGTGTCATGCACTGCTCTGGGATTTATGAGAGAAAGGAGTTTGTCAGCATACAAAGACCTATAACTGGTTAACTTCAATTACTGGTCTGTTTGTGTGTGTGTTCATGAAGTCATCACTGAGATTTCATTAAATAACCCTATTCTTTTTCTTTTATTTTGTCCCCCAGGAGGAGTTCCTGTCTCTGTGTGTGGACAAACTGACAGATATCATTGGCAGTGACCACCTCAATGTGCCCAAAGAGGAGCTGGTGTTTGAGGCTGCCATGTTGTGGTTGAATAAGTGCCCCTCTCGAAAACAGAGCTTTGAAAAGGTCATACTCATTTCTCAACACAAGTTGAAATACTTTTTTGTTTGCATGCAAGTAGAGATGACGTTAACTATGTCCATAAATGAAAGTGGTTATTACTAAATTGTGTACTTGCCAGTGGTTGTCAAAAAGTAAACAACAGATTACATTTTTAAGCTGTAACCATGTACTAGTCCTCAATTCAACAGCTATTTAAAGGTAAATAAACCCCACTCTGCCAGGTGACTGAAATCTGACACAGAGTTGCAGTTGTGTTCTCTGTGAGACAAGCCTCTCATGCTCAAACCAAGTGGTTGAGAAAGAAAGATGAAGAAGTGACATATCTGGCATTTCAAAAAGGAGGAGGAATCTGGGACTTGTCCCAGTGACGTGTACTGAGAAAGCTAATTGCAAAATTTTAATGCAGTAGCTGGTGTTTGACCAGAGAGGTAGCATATACATTTTTTTTTTTTTTAATGCATAATTTCAACACTTTAAACTGGGAAGATTTGCACCTGGATCGGCAAATCATTTTACTAGATACCCATATACAATTTTTTTTTATCTGAAGAAAGGGGTGTAGGAACCATGATTATGGGTTAAATATTACATCACATTAGAGAAACGGTGTTATTGACTAAGTTGAAGTTAAATTTATCAGATTTCTCTACTTTCATTTGTTCCTCAAAGGTCCTCGAGCATATCCGCCTGCCGCTCATCAGCCCCTATTACCTCCATGATGTGATTGAGTCTCTGGATGTGGTGAAAGAAAACCAGGGCTGCCAAAGGCTTATCTCCGAGGCCAAGGACTACTTGCTGCTGAAGGACCGCCGAGGGGAACTCTACTGCCCCAGATCGAGACCCCGCAGGTCCACAGGTAAACACACCTAACACCAGCACGATTGGGGAAAAAAAAGAGAATTTTTAAGAACCAAAGTAGTAGATTAATTATTGGAGAAACTAGTTGCCAGAATATTGCTAGTTTCAGGTCCTACACATCATTACGTTGCATTGTATCCTACAGGGGCATGCCTCACCTCACTCCTCTCTGTTCCTCTCCTCCTGTTGCCATGGCAACAGGGACAGCTGAAGTGATAGTGACAGTTGGAGGGGAGGACGACAAGGTGGTGCTGCGTAGTGCCGAGAGCTTCGATCCTGTGACAAATCATTGGAAGAATCTGGCGAGCCTGCCTTTTGCTGTGAGCAAACATGGGCTGGTCGTGTCAGGTGAGGAAACTCTTTCAACTAAAACATTACCAACTCCCTTCAAATGAGTGAGATGTTTCTTTCCATTCACTCCTTCCTCTTCTCCTCCTGCCTCTGTAGACTCGACTTTGTATTTGGCTGGAGGGGAGTTTCCTGACGGCTCAGCTAGCAGAGAGATGTGGCGCTATGACCCTTGCTTCGACTCCTGGATGGAGATGGCCCCGATGAATGTAGCTCGATCTGAGTTAGGTTAGGATGCCTGCTCTTATTATTACTATATTATTATTTTTCCCACATTCGGGTCTTATCGGATGGTTTTATGTTTTGTCATATTGTTGACAAATATCAGCACAGCTGATGAACTTTCATTTATTACCTGAAAGGTGGTGGCATTTAATTACAGGGGAAAAAAAAGAAGCAAATTAAATCTAATTAAAATGTATATTTTGATGTCTTATGTGTTTACGTGAAATGTCTTTACCATTAGTGACTATTTATTTCCCTCCTCTCTCTCTTCTCAGGCCTGGTGATGCTGGATGGCTTTGTTTATGCAGTAGGAGGGTGGGAGGGTCGGTCTCGTCTGGACTCTGTGGAGTGCTACAACCCTCACACCAACTCCTGGCAGTTCACAGAGTCTGTTAAAATGGCCGTCACAAGTCCTGCTGTAGTAGCCTTGGATGGACTGCTTTATGTTACTGGTATAAAATAAAGAATATAAAGATTATTCCTTTTTAATGAAGGATTTGGATGATGTTTTTTTAGAGGATGTAGGTTAATGTCCACTGTAGGAGATTAGATTTAGATTTATCTAGATATTGAGACACTAAGACAAACTTGGGTGGCTTTGGTGAAGGTTTGCACTCTGAGTGCTTTAAATGTGTCACTGCTTCTTATTATGTCTTGGTAGGTGGTGCAGTTCTAGAGGATGGTGATGGTACAGACCTTGCCCAGGTGTACAATCCAAAAACAGCAGTATGGACAGAGATCACCCCGATGCAGATTGCACGCTCTGGTTCAGCAGCGTGTACACTCAAAGGAAAGATCTATGTTATAGGTATCATATTTCAGCACTCACCTCTACCTTTTCTAGATTTACAGCTGATTTATACTGATCAAGAAATGGTGCAGTTCTGTTGTTTAGTCTCTCATTCCTTCTTTCAGGTGGATGGCATGCCTCAACAGAGAACACGGATAAGGTGGAGTGTTACAATCCCAAGACCAACCAGTGGACCATGTGTGCCCCTATGAAAGAACGAAGGTACCGGCCCGGTGCCTCTGTGGTGGATGGAAAGATTTATGTCCTGGGAGGAGAAGAAGGCTGGGACAGGTGAGGGGCTATACAGAAAAAAACATAACTTTCTAATAGTTTTCCCAGAACCTCAGGGACCATTTTTGCTAAAAGGGCTTTTGATTCCTGTGTTCAGTTTCTGTAGATACAATATTTAGTCGGTCTCTTTTCTTACAGAACAACATTGTTTGATACAGTTGTTGAATTAGAATCAGTTAATTACTGACAATTGTACATGCAGATATCACGACACCATTGAGAGGTTCTGTGATGAGACAGACGCGTGGGAGATTGTTGGGGAGATGCCCACCAGTCGCAGCTGGCTCAGCTGTGTCTCTCTCCAGCTGAGGAAGGACATTCACATAAACAGCTGTCCTGGGACACCAAATGACAACTGAAGCAGGACATGGAGGACTCTCTTGTGGTTTCTATTGGCACCCTATTCAGGGATCATAGCACTAAAAAGCTCAGAGCTGCAGAGACCAGCAAACTAAGAAGTGATGCCTGGATTTGCCACAGCGCCCTTTGAGCTGTTACTGATGGCAAAGTAGTTGATTTATGTGTTAAATCTGTGAGAGCTGGTGGAGTGAATCTCACTGACCTGGGTCTCTCCTTTGGCATGGATAAAAGATACTGTTTACACATATGATCTCCAAATTACTGTGATGGACAGCTCAGTCAGCAAACTGAGCTCATTTTCTGTATGACATGAACATGAATAGAATGTTGTCTTTATGTCCAATCACCTCAAATCTGTGAAGATTCTCTCAGCCAATATAGTGTATTTTTGTATCAGCATTATTGATGTATTTATTGAGGTGACAAGCTGTGAAAAATACTTTCTTTTTTTTTAAAAGCAAAAAAAGAAAAGTAAACATTTTGCTCTATTAAAAGACGCTCTGAGGGCCAAAGAATCGATTTGCGTAAATGATGTTTGTGAGCTTTTATGTGAGCAGTGTTTTTTGTAATTTAACTTTATACGTTTTGAATGAGTCTTTACTAGCTGTAACCTGTTGTATATTTTTGTAATGTAGTGTGCGTCATGCATTTCAGCGAATATAAATGGAGCTAGGTCCTAATAAAGATGTTCACTTATTTAATTGCGCGTGTGTGTGTGTTTTGTTCTTGTGAACAGATGAGAATTTTTTGAAGATTAAGTAGGAATTTTATTGTTCCCTCTGTTAAGGAAATTATATTTTTGGCATTTATGGCATTTTTCTACATACGATCATGCACACACATTTTAAACAGTCATACAGATACATGAATTCCCCATCTGCAAAACTGTTATGAAACAGTGCATTTATTGTATTAAACTTTTGAATAAGGGTTACTATGTTATCTAATTCCAGATGTGGGAAACAATATTGTTTTGTTTCACTCCATTTGTTCACTAATGTATGGCTTAGATATTACATTACATTACATGTCATTTAGCAGACGCTTTTATCCAAAGCGACTTACAATGAAATTGGGTATAATCAGCCAGGGGTGGAGTCGAACTTGCGACCATGATGTCTTTCACACTCAGGGTACCGGTCTTAACCACTGAGTCTCTCCATCCCCAGATATGGTGCATTGTCATTTAAAAATGATAAATGTGACCATGAAAATAAAATTGTTACAAAACAGTGCATTTGTATGTATCCTTTAATGTTGACTCCCCTAAACAGTGGTCTTCAAAATAACTATAACTGATGCCCCTTAAACTTTAATGTACAACAACAGCTCACAATCCCCTGTTCACACGGAGCAGGGGATTGTGGGTAAGAAGTCACAGCGCCGCCATATCTGTCACCGGCTGAAGGAGAGAGTCTGGAGTCATGAGAGGAATCCGCTCTCTCAACAGTCTTCCCGTGAGTGCAGTTTTTATATATTGGTGTGTGCTTCGACACTAATAGGACCGAAACATCCCGTTTCTTATTCTCGGACAACTTGGATAAATAAACCCGCATTTCGCCGCAGTTACTACTGTTGTTAGTTAGCTAGGTGTTGTAGTTGACGGAAGCTTATACTGCTTTACGGTGTAGTAACACTTTCTACGCACACATTCACTTCAAGGCTCACGGTGTGAATATCGCATGTGCAGTGAAGTCCCGTGATGTTACGTTGTAGCTTAGCCGTTTGTCGTATCTTTGTGTTTGTATCCACTGAAGGTCACATACGCACCGGTGTGTGCTCCTTTAAACCAATAACGCTTCCAAAAGTACTATAAATAATGTGGGGGTGGCCTGAGAATCTCTCTTGTCACAGGAAATACATACACTGTCTTAGTTCACAGGACACTTAAAATGCGGTCATGGTTTTAAGTGTAGTAAATGGCAGGGGTCATCTCAGGTCGTACGCTCTGTAGCTGTATGTATAGCAGTACTGTCAACCTACTGATTTTCGACTGTATGTTGCTCACAGCTGTTGTGCTTTATTTATATAACAATTTTTCTAATTTAAGTTATTTAGTGACAACAAATGTTCAGGTGCATTTGCAGGATCAAATATATCAGGGCTCAATGGCGGAAAAACCAAAACATGCATTGAAATTATTTTACTTTGTTTAATTTATGAGAAAACCCAATAGGTAAATATCACCATTATTATTTTCAATATTTCCCAACTGTGACCAGTTACAATATAGTGAAGAGAATTTCACACTGAAATAGCAGTGCTGATTAGGTCACATGTATTTCATTGATTCATGTCAAAAGAGCAACACATGTTCATATGACTGTTCACACAGTCATATTGTGCTACTCGGAGTTAGCTAAAGGTTATAGTGATTAAATATTGTGCTACTCGGAGTTAGCTAAAGGCTATAGTGATTAAAAATAATAGTGTATGAGATTAAGAGTTATATTGATAGTTGATAAAGCATTCACCTGGCATGAAGTTGTTTTTTTTTTAAAGTAGCTTCTGAACTACTTTAAAAACGGGATGTGTGCACGTGTCTGACAGCTTATATGCTATGATGCTTGGGAGACTGCGGAAGAATAATCAACTGCAATTAAATCATGTCTATTATACTTTTAGGTTACACAACAGGACACTTGTTTTTGACTCAAAACTGACTGTTACTATGATTAATTAATTCATCAGTATATTTTTAGCTATAGGTAAACAGAGAATCAACAGAATTGTTTTGGAGATGAACCACATTCATGGGCATGATGTTGTATGTTCCATCACTGTCTTGTTCTTAATGTCCTTTACCATCAAACAAGTCAAGGAATAGTTGCTTATGCTCTTAAACTCTTTTCCCACAGAAACGTTGCTATGCAGCTGCAAGGAGGAGTGAAGCTCTGACTGAACCCCTTGCAGACCTGAAATCCTCAACAGCTGCAACACACCATCCTCAAAGTGTCCAGGTAGAAGCTGCTTTTATTTACATGTGACAATACTGCATTCTGTAATACAGAGCTGGCAAATTTTAATTCAGAAAAAGATTGATAGTTTCATTTGAAATGTAACAAGTACCTTTTTTTTTTACTGCCCCAGGTCTCCAAACTCCCAAATGGATTGGTGATAGCATCACTTGAGAACTACTCCCCCTTATGCAGCGTGGGTCTGTTTGTGAAAGCTGGTAGTCGTTATGAGACTGCGCAAAACCAGGGTGTTTCTCATGTGCTACGACTGGCAGCCAACCTGGTAATTTTAAAATCATTTTGTTTCAAGCGTTTTTAATCACATTTATTTAAGTTTGTATTTCTTACATGAAGATGTTTAATCAAGAATTTTCCCCTGTTATAGACTACCAAGAATGTATCCGCCTTTAAGATCTGTCGTGGTGTGGAAGCACTTGGGGGCAGCCTGAGGTCAGTGACGGTTCTTCTGTCCATGTTTGCTTTAACAGTCCTGCTATAAATCCACTGAGTAGGTGAATACCAGTGTAACCATAGATGAACCAACTGCTTTTTGTTTACTTGCAGTGTGACATCGTCACGAGAGACCATGGTCTACACTGCAGACTGTCCCAGAGATCACCTGTATGTGTTCTATCATGATTTTTATGTGCGTTTAATAAAAAAATATCTAAGATCTTACATAAATAACAGCCAGTCCTAATCAGTCTTGTGTCTCTGTGTTCAGAGATACTTTATTGGAGTTTTTGGTCAATGTGACCACAGCTCAGGAGTTTCGTCCGTGGGAAGTAGACAACCTGACGTCCAGGGTGAAGATTGACAATGCCCTGGCTCAGCAGTGTCCTCAAATAAGTCAGTAACAGCAGCCATCTTTGAGTCTGTGTTTATGTTTTGGATGCCCAGCTTGTGACATTCAGGTCTCTTCTCTGTTTTGTACCACAGGTGTAATAGAGAAGTTACATGAAGCAGCATACAAAAACACTCTTTTCAACTCTCTGTACTGCCCTGACTATATGGTTGGCCATGTCTCCTCTAAACAGGTAGTGTCTTAGTAATGTTCTCTTTTTCTATATAGGAATATCATTATTTGTTAGATTGTATGTGGCTCTTACTCCCTTCTCCTCATTTTTTCCATGTAGCTGCAGTCATTTGTTGAAGAAAACTTCACCACTGGCAGAATGGCCCTTGTAGGATTAGGTGAGTGCCTGCTTGAGGCATCTGGCTTGGTTGTGTCCTTTCATTGCAGCAGCTTTCATTACACATCAAGCTTATCATGCCTGTGTGATGACACATCATGCCAATGGCAGTTTAAATGCTCGGACTATGTGGCTTTTTTTCCCTTTTGCTTTTTGTTCCGCTTCACTTTTATGTTAATGTCTGTACTCTTTGATTTTTGTATTGAGGTGTGAAGCACTCTGTCCTGAGGCAGGTGGGTGAGGGGCTCTTGAGTGTCCGCAGCGGGGCAGGAGCACCTGTGGCCAAATCTGTGTACCGTGGAGGTAAAAACGTGCATTTGAATATCACAATACACACATTTTAAGCCTGGAAAATGCATTGTTGTCATTGTGTTGCTATGTGCATGTGTGAAGGTGAGCTGAGAATGCAGAACAATGATGCTCTGGTCCACGCACTGATTGCCAGCGAGGGTGGTGTGACAGGTAGTGCGGAGGCTAATGCCTTCACTGTGCTGCAAAGGATCCTGGGAGCTGGTCCACATGTAAAACGAGGCTCCAACATCACTAGCCAACTGAGTCAGGGTATTGCCAAAGCTACCACACAGCCCTTTGATGTAAGAACCTTTTTTTGGATTTTTTTTTTTTTTACTTGACAGAGAGTTTTGTACCCTAATGTCAGATGGGATCTAATGTCTTTCAGGCCACAGCCTTCAATGTCTCTTACTCTGACTCTGGCCTGTTTGGTCTATATACAGTTGCACAAGCTGATTCTACAGGAGAGGTGATAATCAGATACACTGCGTCTAAGACAAATATAACCGCATCTCAAATGTGCTTAGATGCCATAACATGCATTTCACTGCTTTGTTTTTATCCTCTGCACAGGTGATCAAGGCTGCTATTGCCCAAGTTTGTGGTGTAGCTGAGGGAAATGTGTCAAAGGCTGACATCACCAGAGCAAAGTAAGTGCACTTTTTTTTTTACATGCATGTTATTTTGGTTTAGACTGTTGCATATTTGACAGATTTGTGTATTTTTTGTGTGGTGCAGAAACCAGGTGAAAGCAGAGTATATGATGTCAATAGAGAGCTCTGAGACCCTGATGGAAGAGATCGGTGCTCAGACTCTGACCACTGCAGCTTACCAGCCACCTGATGGTGTTCTCCAGACTATAGATGCCATCACCCACGACGATGTGGTCAAAGTGAGTGATTTCACTATTGATGTTTGGGATGATGGGAATTTCTTTAAATCGATCAAAATGATGGTGCATGTTTTATTTCATACTACGCTCTTAATGTGAAACATTACAGCACTAGTACAGTTCTGTTGCTCTTTATGGGGTCACTGAAAGATTTTTTATATAGTATTTTATATCTCCTTTCTTTCCAGGCTGCGAAGAAATTTATGGATGGCAAGAAGACAATGGCAGCAAGTGGACACCTTATTAATACACCATTTGTGGATGAAGTATGAAAATAAAATTCAAAAACTGTTGATTTTATATTTGGGCATGCTGTGCCCAGCTGCCTGAAAAGGAAAGAGAAACCACAGTCTCCTGCAACAAGTTATTTGATGTCACCAATCATGGGTTTTCTGTTCTGAAGAATGAATGAACTCAAACAAGGAGCTAGAGAATCTAAATGCAATTTTCTTTTGTTTTGTCGGTTTAACTGTATATCTGTGTAAATTAAAGTTGACAGTATTAACAGATGGTTGGTGGTGAATGTGTATGCTGGGATGATTTTAGAATTGGGCTCCTGTAGGTTTATTTGTCTCTTGATGGTCTTTCTCACCAACAAGCATTTTCAGCACCTTACAGAAGACACTGAATTGTTCCACTACTAGTCGGTAGGGGGACACAAAAACACAAGACTGGATTTACTGGATTCAGTGAGATTCGTCTGGTTTACATCAATAAAACAGCAGTACAATATATTATTTTAATGAAGGCAGTTTAAAATACCACAGTCTTCAAAGTAAATATATGCATTTTAAATATAAATGATTATGTCTCATCAAGGTAAATGGCTGCACTGCAGCTATAGTAAAGTTGGAGATGATAACCAATTTAAACAGTACTTGCACTAGAACACTGCATCATATTTTATTAATTGATACAATATCAAATACTTATCTGCTGATTGGCGTTGTAAGCATAACATAATTTGCATAAAGCTGAATAATGGAGAACATTTTATACCAAAGATTTATTCATAAGTGAAGTAAAAGTACTTTTTGTCAGTTAATGAATACATTACTATGTTGACAAAATCATCACAGTTAAAATCAAAAAAATTAATTAAAGCATCAAGGAAACAGAACACAAAAACAATGTAACAAACTTCTACGAATTGTGTTGTAATTTGCCCACCTAACACTTAGGTTTTTACACAGCAGACATAAAAAAATAAACATGAATTATGTGTAAATTAATCAAACACAAAAGAAACAAACAAGATAAGGAAAATCTGCAGATAAAATGAATGTCTGTACATCATAAAACTCGGGACCCAGGACAAGCCGACCGAGTTTTTAACATAATATCGCGAGGAGACAACCCTCACCCCAGAACGTGAGTTGTGTATATGCATGGGTGCGTGCGCGCGCACGACGCTGCGTGGGGGTGTTCGCCTGATGTCATTTGGTGGTAGACAAGGAGGCTGAGCTAACGGTGGGCGCACGGCACAAAAGCATAACAATAACGTTTCAGTTTTACCGTACTCAGTGGGATTTGTATGGTCGCTCTCGGGTTAAAGTACGCAGGGTGACTATCTTCTCACCGTGCTCCGTTGAAGAGTAGGAGGAGGAGGAGGTGGAGGAGGATGAGGTGAAGCTAACGGATTCAAAGTACCAGATGCTATTCCAGCGGAGAAGGGAGACGGATAAAGCACGGGACGGGGATGGGTGCTCTTTTTCCTGACTGGTGACTGAAAACACGGATAACACTTTGTCGGGTGGACTCGTTAACCTTTTCTGCACCTCCCCTTCAGTTGCGTTTTGTCTGAAATGGTAGCGCTGCCGTGGTCTCGGCCGTCGAGCAGCTTCTGGGCCGCAGCTCGGCTCGCCGAGTCCGAATCTGGGAAGTAGCTAGCTAGCTACCCGCTAGCCGCAGCTGTACCCGATGCTGCTGCCTGTCGCTGCGGCTGTTGCTGCTGCTATACGGATCCCACAGACAACACGCGCGGTTCAGGAACTAAGTGAGCGTTTGTTTTACCTTCCTGGACTACAGTGGGTGTTTGAGATGTGATGCTTTTGTGCCTTGCATTTGAGCCTTTCGTAGGTGGAGGCTCTCACTTGCTCGATACGAAGGAGCTAACGTTGCTGCAAAATGCACAGCGGAACCACAACAGCAGGCTTCTGTTGACGGGGGCGAGGTTAGACAGATAACAGCCTACCCTGTGTCTCCCAACTCTCGGGGTCACGTTTGAACATCGACTGCCACATCACCCCCTCCACATCTTTCACCGCTTTATCAGCAGGCGATATGGATAAACTAACAATAATTTCAGGGTGCCTGTTTCTGGCAGCAGATATCTTTGCAATAGCCAGCATTGCAAACCCAGACTGGATCAACACGGGTGAATCAGCAGGTAAATAAAGCAGGCCACAACTGCCAACTTAACATCTGTTGTTTTGTTTTGTGTGTTTAGCAGGGTTTTTGTCTGATTCATCTGTCAAAGAAACACAGCAGATAATCTCCTCAACAAAGCTATGCCCTATTTTGTCTGTGGATGCTCTCACCTGCAGCTTTTATCCTCCGTAGCAGATGTGTCCATTGCATGTCCATTGCAAGTTCTCTCTCTCTGTGGCTCTCCGTTGGTCCCAGGAATGCTATCTACTGGAGCTTTTCAACATATAAATAGTTAAAAATAATTGAGAAAATAGTGACCAAGGACGGATACAATATTTTAGATCCCAAAGTGATCCCATCATGACAAACGGTGATAGGAAAACAACAAATTATCTGACGCTGAAAAGCAAGAGTGAATTGCATAATTGCCCTATGGCTGAAGTAGTTGGTCCATGAATTAATTTCTTGGAAACAAAGTGGCAACAGCTTTGCTCAGTTTTGCCCAATTCATGATTGAAATGTTCAATGAATCCTACAAAAATAGAAACAACAACATGGGCTTGCACTGCTTTGATAGTGTTTCAAATGAAATGTTTTGGGGGCAGAACTTGGTTAAATTGTAAAAACAGTGAGGATGTGCTTAAGGAAAGTCTGATTAAATTGAAGAAAACAATGCATTTCATTATTAAAAAAACAATTATAACAACTGGATTAAAAAAAAAATACATGTAAACGTGATAATGCATTAAATCAAATTAAAATGTCTTCAAGTTGGACTACCACACCCAGATAATGTGATTAGGAGTTGAATCATTACTGTACTTATTTGTTCAGTCACACTCAAGTTGGCCTGGACTCTATGTGCATGCGCCACAGTTTCCACCCTCAAAAAATTATCGAAGCCAGTATGTGGAAAAATTTAACAACAACAAAAACAGGTTGAAATTCAGGATAGAATGTTATTTAGATTTATGAGGAGACAGAGAGAGATTTATGCTCCATCACTTTAAAGAATTAGATATTTTAATGGTCATGGGTGGTTGGGAGACTTGGAATGGCATCCGACATGCTAACATCTAGTTGCAAAATACCAAAACGGATAACTGCCTAACACCAAAAAGCTTAAAGGGAGTGTAGTGACCCTTGCTTAGTCGAGGCGGTCACACTTCATTCAATAAATTGTTTCCCCTCTAATGCTTGTACACTGGGACAAGGGCAGCAGTCCAATTGACTTAAGTGGAACATGGAAACGTACTGACTTAGGGTGCAAACATAATGCCACTCGGTTTTATATCCGCTCAGTTTTTATCAACAAACTGTAGTACTAGCACTGATTTCTTTAATTGTGTCTGTATCGCTAAAGAAGTGAAACTAACAGTAATTATTTTACACACAGTTAAACTGCTGTAGATACTACTACTTGAAGAAGGAAACATCACGCAGATGTCACTCTGTGCTAATGACGGAATCTATGACTTTCTCCTGACATCAGTGTGATATCCTCAGGCAGTAAATGCAAAAGCCAATTTCCTGTGCCAATGCTCAAGACAAAAGCCATTGTTGCAACAGTGTCAGACAAAGACTGTGATTCTTAGCAGCTCTGGCCCATGATGGCCCCTCTTCACAGGTACTTGTTTCTACCTTTGGTGTTGTTTTCTACAGCCTGAATAACCTCTCTAAAATGCTATATACTCATGTAATTCTCATTTATGTAAAGCTAGCTATGGCAATGGGGGTTTCAAACAGAAAATTGTTATGTATGTTTTCTATGAAGCAGGCCCAGTTTACAAACCGCTACTCTATTGGACATGCACATCCTGCACACATCGCCCAAACAAGTCAATGTGCCTGGTCATACTTACTGAGTTCTACATCCCTGGAATTGCCCAACCCAAAATAGAATCCTGTTTAACAACATAGAAGTTCAAGCTCTGATAGCTCTTGATGTAATATTACTTTTTGGGATTATTTTTTCAGTGCAGTTTACACAGTTCTATATTTTTGGCACACATTTGAACAAGAAGAGGATGTGACCCAAGCTCAGAAGTGGGATCCTATGTTATTACTAATAAAATTTGTCATTGTATTCAGGTCACAGTTGTGTCAAGACAGTATACGAGAGACATCTAATGCCCAATGTAATCACAATCTCAGACATTGGAGTGGACACATTTAATGTATTAGTCATTGATAATAGCTTTGGTGTGAGTTAATAAAAAAAGTACTGTTTTGTTTTTACTTTGACAGCATTCAAAATAGACAAAATAGGAGAATATTAGGTGTGGCTATTTTTGGTATCCCCTTTCAAAGCACAAGGACACAGTGTCATTGATACAAAGCAAGTGAAACCAGGCCCACACTATACAGTATTATCCAGTGACACAGCTGCAGAGCCAGTAGTTTTAACCAATATCTAGCCTCTTCCACCAACAGGCAATGACAAAAACCACAGCACCAGTTCATAACTGTATGTAGATGCCATTTACCAGCTAGAAGATGTAGTTTTGATATTGAAAAGAGTAGGTAAAAAGGGTGTGAGCAGTGTTAGCATTGTAGCATAGATTGTGGATATTGTATTTTTTGCCTTTTAGTTTGAGGCATTTCAACAGCTTCTTTTGCAATGAATTCCACTTTTTGCTGCAGGTCATCACGCTCTCAATTGATCTTACATTTACTGAATTGCTCAGTCCAATGGCCCAAAAGATATCGGAGCATGTTGCTGGACTGCCACATTTTAATCTGTTTCGAGGAAAAATTGTATCCACCACAAATGCATGACCAAAATATTATAGTTCAGTGATCGGACAACAGCCTGTAAAGGCGAAGCTCACTTTGTACAGGATTAATTTCTTGTAAAATCAGCAGTTGGTTGTATTTGACGTTCAACACATTTTGGTGTCTGGTGCACGGCAAGGATGAGAATGTGTTCGGTTTTCTGCCATTTAACACAGGACATTAGATGTATTTTATTCAAGCTTTATAAGTGTTTATTTTCACCTTGATTTGGAGGTGAGTGGTTGGATTTTTTTCCCCACACATTTATGTTTACATGTCACTTTTTGTATGCATTTTTAGACCATGGAATGGTGTGCTCCAGTGCCCCTACAATGTATGTGGAGGCTGTGAAATCCTCCTGCAGCATCAACACCAGTGGCGCAAGCTGTTGTTGGCTGCTGTAGCTTGCTTACTTGCGTCCACCAAAAGTCCAGAGTCCTGTATGAGTCATCCCTCCAGAGCTTTCAAATAGCAGCACCACTATGCTCCACTAATGACAGCATCACTATGCTGAAGATGAGCAGACAGACACTGCCCTCATTTCCTCTCATTGAGCCAATGCATGGTGAGAGGAGTGTTTTGATCATAGAAAGCAAAGAGCTGACTGCAGGGTAACAGCATGATGGAGGCGTAAAAGGGGAACTGGCCTGTTTTTGTCGTCTTTGTTCAGGTTTCACTATATGAATGTGTGCAGACATGCATTACATGTAATAAACGGATGCACTGTGTTTACAAATAAGGATCATTAAATAGGAATGTGTCAACACATTGTTAAATGCTATATCACTTAACCAATTGTATTTCTTACGTACAACTGAATTGTGACATTTCAACTTGTTGCATTGTCTAGCAATGAATAGATGGCTAAACTGACCTTTTTCTTTATATAGGATCTACAGCTTATTTGGATACATTAAGATTCAGTCTTTGTTGGTCATAATTCTGCTCTCACTAAAAAGACAATTTTAGAAAAAATGCCTAACTTACTCTGTAGAGGCAAGCTCAGTTGAATGGTTGACATCACTATAATCCAAAAGTTATCCAAGCTTAGCAAAGAGACTTGACAGGGAGATACACCTAGTGTGGCTGTCTATGTTTAATTCACACAAAGATGCCATGAATAACAACATATTTTTAATGATGAGTTGTTAATTGTCTGTGAGCAGTTTCCTGTTCAAGTATGTGTCATTTAACAGATACATGAGTGGTATTAATCTGTTATTTACCAGACTATTTCATATATTGTGTATGTATTGTTCTTCCATAGCCTTCATATGGTTGTATGAAAGTTAATGCTGACATCTGAATAAGCACCTCCCATGTTTGAATATTGACTTAGACTTTCACTAGCTCTCTTTCTGTTTCCCTGCCCGTTCAGTTTTAACCTGTATTTATGAGCTATGTCTTATCCACAGGAGACAAGATGATCCAGGGGAAATGATCTTAAACCTATGCCATTAACCATCGCTATTAAACTTTATCCTATTATTTTCCTGTTCCCAGGACCAATCCCGGCTTCTTTAACCTCGCTAATCTCCTGTTATTACCTTTGCTTAAGGTTGCTTTGTAATATTGGCGGGTACAGAGTGTTTGCATTTTTGTCATGAGCTAACTGAGAATTCCCGATAATATTAAAGACCTTAACATGAAAACTGAAGACAGTTTCCTCAAATGTCAGTATCTTCATGTGTGGTGTGTAAGTGGCTCTTATTACGGTTGTTTCTATGTAGGAACCCTTAAGCCATGGGGTCTGTAGTTTACGGGGCTTATGAAGCTTACCTTTAACATATGCTCATGAGAGTTTTCTTTGAACCACTGGCATTGTAGATTTGGAAGGGTTGTGTGTGTGTTTGGTTCACTGCCTGTTATAAATGGGACAGGATTTCCTCTTGACAACCTGCACAACCCACCACACCCCTAGAGCACATTTCTCACTCAAGTTTTGTTCTTTTTTTTCAAATGGTTGATACGCAGTGGGGTTATTAGCTGCATTGCATAATTGTTGTTTGAATATACAAAGGTTAATAAAGACGGGTATTCATACCTAATAACATACTTTACCATCTGAAATTCCAGCTTGCTTACCTTTGTCTCACTTAGGCCACTGTTTAACTTTTATAATGTTGACCACAGCATGGAGGCTTGTAATTTAAGCAATGTGTCATTTTTGGCCAGTAGAATGAAAACATATCACTTGCTCTCTTTTTACATTTTATTACTCAAGCAGAGACGAGTTATCTCTTTGTATTTTCCACAGATGACGTTGTCTGACTTAAACATCAGTTTATAGAATTAGCCTCTCCATCCTGCCACTCAGTATTCACAGATCCACAAAAATATGCTATTATGGAAACCATAGGTTCCATAGGTTTTCAGATGAGGAGACAATGTTTTGTGTGGACCTGTGTGCCAAGCTGGTATATTGGTTTATTTATGCCATGTCAGTACTTGGTTTCTGAATGGAGATTAAAGCAGATCCCATTGCGATCCTTTGAGCAAACATTTAATTTATTGACATACAAGTGTCTGACATGCACCAGTCCTATTTACCTGTATTATGACTGATGCTTGTAATTGGTGCCATTTCACCAACTAATGACACCCTTTACATCAACAGCCCTGCTCATTGTCCCGTCCTTTCACATCTATTGCTCAGGGTCCATCTTTCTTACATTCTGTGATCTGTGATCAGCAGAGTCCTGAGTCATGTGGCACTGTTCTGCTTACTCAGGGTGAAATTTCCCTCGAGTATATGTGCTCTAATTGAATCACTTCCCTCCAGAGGGATTGCACCACCAGAGCATGTTCCTGGTCTCAGTACTGGCCTCACTGGCTCTGGCACTCTTCCACGCCTCGGTGTGATCATTGAGCGATAAGCACATTAAGTCATGCCATTTTTTTTTTGTGAAAGCAGATGTGCATACCTATGCATTTACAGAATACTTGGAGGTTAGGAGACCAAGTGAGAAGATTTTATAAGAACTGGTGGTTATTGCTGGGAGGAGGCTTAATCATACAGTACAAATATGGAAATTATTATTATACCTTTAAAGCTGCACATTTGCTTGATATCTGCAGTGTGTCTGAGTGCCATGACTACGTGGGATGGATTCACTAATTGGCAGGAGTGATATAGTGCGTGCTGTCTCTTAGTGAGTGTTGCAGTACAGGGAATAAAATGTTGGCCACTTGCACATTTTGGCCCATTTTAGCAAGATTTGAATGGGTGGCAAATTAAAGGACACGCAGGACATGCAGGAGATGAGTTGCTATGCTGTGTTCTTCCCTCTCTGGACAGTGTCATTGATTAACACAAAATCATTGCTGCTTTGTTTGTCTTGATTATTGCACTTAAGCCTTTTCTATTAAAGCTAGATAGAAGGCCTAATCTCTATTTATAAATCCAAATGTTTGACCTTATAAAACACACCTCATTAATGTTTGGTCTCTCTCTGTGCAGGTGCCCTTACAGTCGGTCTAGTTCGGCAATGTCAGACCATCCACGGACGAGACAGGACCTGTATTCCACCACGGCTGCCCCCAGAGTGGGTCACTACACTTTTCTTCATCATCATGGGCATCATCTCCCTCACAGTCACCTGTGGACTGCTGGTGGCATCACACTGGCGCAGAGAGGCGACCAAATACGCCCGCTGGATTGCCTTTACTGGCAGTAAGTGAATCGCCCCGCGTGGAAAGAGTTGTGCTGTCGGTACATTTCCTCTGGAGCTTTCTCACGGTTTCCATGTCCCACTGCATCTGTCTTTACATAACCTTTTGGAAGTCTCCTTTGCTGCATTAGTTTACCCATAAACATTTTCTCTTAGGGGCAGAAAATGGTAGAAGAGATTTAGTCGAATCAGTGTGACATGGTGACATGGGTTATGCACTGTGATAATTTACAAGCATAAATCTGTATTTGACATCAATGTTTTTGTGTTTCTGACTTAAGGACATGTGTGTGTGGTGTGTGCATGTTAATGACTGTTTTTTGCTGCTGACTCCTCATGATCCCTGAAGCTAATTTATTAAGTAATGCAGCTTGTCTGTTACCTGAGTGGGCGGCTTGTGTGCTACAGCTTTTCTCTCCTCTCCCTCTTTACCTTGAGCATTTTTGCTCGCTTTTTTTTTCCCCAAACAAGATTTTCTCTCTCTCTTCCAGCACCTTTAATAACTCTCAGAAACCGTCTCATGCTTTGTGGCTGAGTTTGATTGGTTAGTTAAGGGAAAAGATGGCCTCAAGCACGCTTGTACAGATGGAGCAGTGGCATGTGAAGCCACAATGCTCTGTGTGGTTTTATTGTTTCAAAGCTTGGTGCATTTTTCATGACACTGGGACTTCTTTGTTCTGTGGAGGAAACATAGCCCAAGGATTTGAACAAGCACCCAAGTTGTTTTCATGTTGGACCAAATGCAGATTCATGAGGTTTTTGTAGCTTGTTTTAATCACTTGCAAATGCCCAGTGAATCACGACTTTATAATATCCCAAACCCCTCTACTAACGAATTGGTAAATATGAGACATTGCGATGAGCTACAATGACAAATTGTAAAAACACACCATACGTTAAATACCAACACTGTGTGATAAAGAGACCTTGGCTGAAGCTGAGTTGTTAACCTCTCCAGGAGAAAATTATCCACACCGGCACCTGTCTTCAAATTCCTCTCTGCTTTTAGCCGCCTACAGTTTTAATGCATCTCTAATACAGACATTTAGTGCTGGGCGGTATTCTGGTTCATATGGAAGAGTGGTACATTTTTCATACATTTTCACTGCTGCACCACACATGCTAAAGGCTAAACTGAAGAAGTTACTGTGGGAATGCTCAATTTACTCCACCACCTTAAAAGAAGACAAGTCTGAGAGAACCAAGAATGTATACAGTTACGTAAAGGCAAACACACACTCTCAAATCTTTCATCATACCGCCCAGCACTACAGACATTTTTTTTTTCTTCCTCCTCTCATTTGGTAAACGGATGTCAAAGTGCTACGAGCTGCTATTGAATGGGATGGATAAGGTGCTCATGTTATGTGTGTGGGTTTTATGGCTCTGTGGATTGTGCTAGCACTGCTTAACACTTCAGTGACTGGTGGTCTGCTAGAGGTCCTCTTGTTTTTATGTAAATGGAACAAAGCTGGCGTTGATGAACCTGAGCTACGATGGCAAACAACTCTCTGCTCTGTGGGATATATGGGGAGAGGGCAAGAAGTTAAGTGAGGTAGTGTACGGGGGCTCTTGAACAGTTGAGTCAGGAAGACAAGCTGAATGAACAATCATGTGGGTTAAGGTCAAGAACTGCTCAGGGGGTTAGTACGAGAGAGCTGGATACAAGTGTAGACTCGAATAAAAGAGCAGAGAGGAAGAATAAGGTGGTTCAGGTGAAGAGGGTGAACCGTCTGTAGTGTGTTTGGCTCCAGGCTTTTGGCATCTGAATAGGCATCTTTGTATGACAGCACAGCCTGTCACTGTGTGTGTGTCTATATATACACACACACACACACACACCAGCAGCAGCGTTTCCCCAACTGTTAAATGTGGGAGTGGAGTGTTATTGAGGTAATAAGTAAAATTTACAGTAACTGCCCAAAATAAATCTACTACTCTGGAGTTTAGACCTGTTTAAGGAACTGTCTTCATCTCACATCATCACTAGACAAAGTCACACTTTGCAAGGGTCTGGCAATGCGATACATATTCTGATATGTGGGTTATGATACGATATATATGCATATTGAGAGCGAAGCTCTCGTGATAAAAATAACAATGTAGCATGCTTACACAACATTCACAGTTTTCTTTGTCTAATGAGAGGAGTGAAAGGAGGGGGAGACGAGCAGTGCGAACACACGTTTGCTGACTTTATCCGGCACATTAGCTTCATATATAAAATCCTCTGAGGCTGGAAGTTTGTGTAACACACTGTGCTCCACTGTGCAGCCACGAACAGCACACTTGTCCCTCTGCGTTGACATAATAGTACTCTTCCTCCCTCGCCTGCACTCTCGCAGGGACAAGGTGGAGCTAAGGTGGAGCTAAGGTGGAGCTAAGGTGGAGCTAAGGTGGAGCTAAGGTGGAGCTCAAAGTAAACTTACTGGTGGGGTGGTAACAATCGCAGTGAAATGTGCATGCTGCAGTCATAAGCGCAGGGAATTCAAGATTGTGTGTTTTATCGCCTATACTTACACTAAAGGGGACCACGAAAAAATTACTGAGTATTCTTTCTCTACACTTTGGCGACTGGTAGGGCCTCCAGAGTCCCAAATATAAGTACTAAAATGGTTAAAAAGTTGATTTTGCATAATATGTCCCCTTTAAATCCAAATCAAAACCACTGACCAGATTATGTGCAATATATCGATGCAGCACTTCAAAGAATGGATAAAGTATAACGTCATGAAATTTTGCAGTATTTTAGTATATCAGTAATATATTCTCACACCCATCTTGTTGTTGTAACTAGGGATGCACCAATATGACTATTTCCACCGATACTGATATCCGATATTAATATTGCTGCTATGGCCGATAACCGATATCTACCGATATCGATATATGTTTTAAAAACATGTTTTACCTCCAAAACTACATGTTTACATTTTTATCTCTGAGTTCTGATGAAATATACTGAATTATAGCTGATTAACAGCAGCGGGATACAGGGGGGAAAGCATTTACTGCCGAACGTCCAAATGGCTGTGCTATATCGGGTACTGAACAGTCTTGCGAGATGAATAGTAATGTGAAGCTAAAAATGGCGTCATGAGTTGTTAATAGATTACCCCCAGAGATGAGGTCAGCAAAAAATAGATGCAGCCACATTTAAATTGTAAGCCGCCCTAATCTTTGTCGCCCTGTGTGTGGAAAAACAAACCTGATGCACACGAAGTTTGTTAAAAATAATATTTTTTAAGATGCAGCGCAATGCTTTTTTCAATTTCACTTGAAAAGAAAAGTTCAAATTAAAATTGAAGTACATGTTTGACTCCTTATATTGATTTATGAAAAAGTAGCTGTTGATCTGTTTATCTAGATCATTCAGGATAAAAATGAATCTAAGGACTGTGATGATGATCATATTTGATTAGAATCCTGAGATCAGTGACGTAAACACATAAACTAAGGCACACTGAGGCAGAACATGGGGGAAAAATGACTGTAATGATTCTCAGCATGTGGGTTTTTGTCAGCACAACAGTCACATAGGAAACCAGGTGGCAGGAAAGGAAATCCAGAGTTTACGTGTGCTGTAATAACCTGGTTATCACGTACAAGTGAGAGGTCCCAGTTTGTCAGTTTTCATTATGGTTGACTTTCTCAGTAATTCTTCCCCATTGAGGATCCCTTCATGCACATTTACTTGTTATAAATCTTTAAACTAATACAAGTCCAATTCCAAGAAGTATTTTCTTCCCCCCTTGTTTAGCTTTAGTGAAGCTGCTTGCTGGAAACCTGTTCGAAGTGTACGTGACACATATATCTTCGTGTCCTTGCATGATTGTAAGACCCGCTTTTGTTTTTAACCACACACCATCTTTGATAGATTTTGCAGGTAACACGATATATACAGTATATTTCAGCCAGAAACAGCAGGTCGTGGAAGAGATGATGCTCAGCAATGCCGCACACAAAGGTAGCTCCACAGGAGCAAACACTTGATATGTGTGCAGACGCATCAGCTGACAGCATGAGTTCAACAGTCCCATCCAGCATTCCAGTAGTGAACATAAACGTGTGGTGATATTATATTGCCTTTGAGACACCAAGTATTTAGCATATAATTTGGTTTTACTCATGTTACGAATAAACATACAATAAACCCTTTTGTGGATGAGCATAAAAAAATCAATTTCATGATAATATTGTATCGTGTTGTCTTAGTGTAAACCAGGGGTGGTTATAAGAGCAGAGCTTTAGGGTTGCAAATAAACAAAAGATACCTCTATCTTATCTTGCTATCAAAATATTTAATTATTATATTAATTATTTCTTCATCCCCATAGGATAATATAATAAATCAATCAATAATAATATATGAATATTGTGTGGTTAAAGTGTAGAAATGGCCACCACGCACCAAACTACAGTAGTAGAGTGTGTGCCGGCTGCCACAGCACTGGTAGAGTGTGTGGATCATACCATTTGCAAGGTAGCCGGGGAGATGAGGGTTGCTTCATTTGTATCCAACAAAGGATGTTAACCAGTACCATGCAGGTTGCATCTTAGCTTTCTTCAATTAGTGAACTTTGTAATGGGGCTGAACGATTTTGAATAAATATCTAATTGAGATTATTTTAACAGGAAATGAGTTTTAAAATGATTAATGTGTGATATTTATAAGAAACAAAGATGTTCTCTTCAGTCCCTAGAATAAGATGTGTATAGATGAAGACGGTAATTCATCTAAAATTATGTTCTGATACATTTTGGCTTTAATAATCACAGTCATTGTTTCAGTCTGTCCTTAGTTAACTGCGCTTAGTGTTATCTCATGTTCTGCGACTGACATGAAAGAACACAGTTCTCATTTAACACAACTATCGCCTTTGGGGAAATGTGTGGCCCACACATCATGATTTGTAGGAGATTGAATCTGCTATTGATTGTAGAACGTGCAGCTCTGTTATCAGACGGTGCCAGATGTTTGGGTTTCCCTAGCTTCTGTGATGAGTAAGTCAACATCGAGAAGTCTTACAAAACTAATCTGCTCCTATAATGAGGTTAAATGCCCAAGGTCTGTCATTTCAGCAGCTGCACAAAGCAAGATTTAGCTTTGATTGAATCACCTTTTTTTTTTTGCTTGGACAACTCTTTTTTGTACATTTGTAAGATTGTATAGTCTGACAAATAATTGAAAGTTACAGGACTGCTTGTGTCACTGACTGTGAGAGACTCTCTCTCTCTCGCTCTGCGTCTCGTCTTCCAAAGAAAAGATACAGAGTCACACTGTTCTTCCTCCATTCTATGCATCTGCCTTTTGAAAACTGCTGCTTCAAAGCAGTTTGAAAGGCTCTATTGTTATTACAATTTAATTCAATTCAAGCTTCCTTTGTTCATGCTTAATTTAAAGCCGAGTCATATACTGAATGTCAATGTAGTAACTCCTAACTCTTTTTTGATGTTGTCATAGACAGGCATAGAAATAACGACAGTGGCACTTTTTGTCATCTATTTCCCATTATGCATATGCCACATCATTACAGTGTTTACGTTAGTGACTAATACAAAATCTGTTTGTGGAGATGTTTTTTTTTCAAGAAAATTAATCGTTTTTCTCTTGCTCCTTCCAGTGATCCTCTTCTGTATGGCAGCGCTCATCTTCCCTATAGGCTTTTATATCAACGAGGTGGGAGGCCAACCGTACAAGCTGCCCAACAACACGGTGGTTGGCTCTTCGTATGTTCTTTTTGTGCTCTCCATCTTCTTCACCATAGTGGGACTGCTGTTTGCAGGCAAAGTGTGCCTCCCAGGCTGAGGACTTGACTGTGCTTGCCTCCGGACTGACACGAGAGGCTCTGAAAATTTCATGGGATTTACAGAAACACACAAAGACTGAAAATGAAAGACAATGAACTTTTGAGAGCCTGAAACGGCACCATGGAGTATCTAACTACCAAAAGATGAAAACAAATAAATGAACAAAACATTAGGGGAGGGGGGGGCATGGGCATGGGCGCAATGAGGTAGAGAGTGAAGTATAAGAGAGGGCAGCTGAGGCTGTCAAAGCACCCTGTCACTTTTGATTTAAAATATGGCTGTCTCTCTCTCTCTCTCTCTGTTCCTGTTCTTTTCGAAAGGGTGCTTACTGTGCCGTTGTCATGGCGACCGTGGCCACAGTGCTGGCACACATTTCTTGAGGACCACTACAGCCACTCTTTCTGATTCCCTGCTGCCCGCTCCGCTGCCCTCAGCACACATTTGCACCGTCACGGCCGCTCTTGTTGCTATTTTTGGCTCCTCTTGGCTATTTCAGTTGTGTGTTTTTCTGTTGTTGTACATTTCGGGTTCTTTTTTTTCTTTTTTTTCTCTTTTTTCTTTTCCTTTCCACCCCTTGCCACCTTTCCACTGAAGTAGTGTGAGTGTAATTGAGGTTCACTGAACTAAACCCTATTGAGGGATATTTGGTGGGGCAGGGTATATTCTTGCTCAGCTGTGTGGTTGGAGAGAGCAGCTGTAATCCTAGGTGTCCGGGGCCGACACACGAGCGGCCGTGGACAAGAGGTCAGTGCAGGTGTGCCGCCTCTTTGTCTTCACCCACCTCCAGCTCTGGAGCAGGTGGCGGTGAGGGATGACCACATGGGCAACAGAGCAGATCAAGTACCATTAAGGAGAATGCCACTCAATCTAAGACCTTGCATAATGTTATTTATATAGACAGCAATAATGTATCAAAGACAGCTAAACCCACAATACTGATGCACATGTTTTTGCCAGTAACTAGATGACTGTGAATTTAGAGAATAATCATAAACCCAAACATAAACACAACTCTTGTATTCGTACAGCTCAGTGACCTGCAAAGTATTTTTCAAAGATGTACATACATCTCTGTGGTGTTGCATTAAGCTGAACTCATACATTACTACACACAGTATTACTTTTGTTACATAGAAGATTAAGTTCTGATCAGTGTAAAAAAAAAAAAAAACATGTAAATGCTCAGAGTTGGTGGAATTCTCCTTTAATGTATGACGGCAAAGAACCGAGCCAGGAGTATCTTTGTGTTTGTCTTCTTTTTTTTTTTTTTTTGAAGACGGTGAAGTCACTGGGACTGCAGGTCAGGTCCATGTGAGGGGCTGGGCCTCTGTGTGCTGATCATGAGGCCCGTGAATTTAACACACACACACACAAATACCACACATTTATATGCTTTAGGCTTTATTAATAGTCTAATAATACAAAAGTATAAAGTTCCTACAACTCAAATTGATTTGACCAGATATAAGCTGTCTTATCCAAATATCTGCTGTACTCGTGGTCACATTTGACAAAGTTGTTTGCAGTTGTCTCGAAGCAATTCGTGTTTCTCACCAGACGTCGCGAGGCCTCCCTGATTCTGAGGATTCCGGGTCAGCAGTTCTGGGGTTGCAAGGCTGGTGTTCGGAGGAGTGAGTGGAGATGTTAGACCATCACAATGAGGTAAAAATACTGCATAGTTGTGCTGTAATGTGTCCATAAAATGATTGATTTAATATCTTCGGATGTTGGAACAAAAGTGTGAAATCCAGTAGTATTCAGTTTGGTGTTATGTACAACAGAGACAGAAAAGTATTAAATCAGTGATCAACAGATTATCAAAATAGTCGCCACACATTAATATTATATAAATCTCATTAAGTATTGAGACAGTACACATTTACACACTACTGGTGTGTGTGTGTGTGTGTTTTGAATCAGTCTCTGAGTTCAGTTGCAAAGTCTTTTTTGGTGTTTCTGTTTCCTGCTCGGCTTTTCTTCCTCTCGGTCTGACGATGTATTCTGACGAGCTGTACACTCTGCAGCGCCCTGTCTCTGGGTGGTTCAGTATTGTGCCATGACATGTTTTTTTGTTTAATAATGTACAGACACAAAAGGCAGAGTTTCTGTATTAGAAAGCACTGTGCATTACGCAGTATAGGTAACAGAAGTAGAAGCACCACAAATGTATAAAAAAAGGAGAACTTCTTACCTCATTGTTTTTTTTGTTTCTGCTATTATTTTCTAATGGTGGCAGTGTGTGCCCTCCAGTTTGTCTCTTACCTTGATCGGATGTCTACACATAAAGCCTATGATCATAGGAAATTATTTATCACTGAATAAAAAGAGATAAAAATGGGTGTGAGTGACTTGAACGCAGTGTGAGTGCTTTATTGGGTTTATTTGAAGGGATGTGGCAGCATCGTCAGGTTATTTAATACAGGAAATTCACCTTAAAACTCCAGTTTGCCACATATCATACAGTATATACTACCCACAAGTGTGTAAGGACAAAAGCTACAGTGTGTAAAATTTGGATATTAATGAATTATTGTGAATAGTGGTACAACTTCAGCAGTCAGTCAATGACAAATATTTATCTGATAGTTTATCCACAGTTATGATCTGAAGCTCATAAACAAGCTGCTGGAAGTCCCGTCTTTGTTGTCCATTGTGTCGTGTTTGATGTAAGTAGGCAGCCAAACCACGTACCATGCTGTATTATTCTCACATACTGGACCTTTAAAGTAACATCTATCACTCATGGTACTTCCTCTCAAGGATGTGGCCCAAAGTTGTCCTAATCTGACATTTAAATCTGAGAAAACAGCATAAACTGACAGTGGTCTAAGAGCAGCCGTCAAGGATTGATCAGTGAAGAGCTTTCTCTGTTTTGTTTTGTTTTC
Source organism: Solea senegalensis (assembly GCF_019176455.1). Classification (NCBI taxonomy): domain Eukaryota; kingdom Metazoa; phylum Chordata; class Actinopteri; order Pleuronectiformes; family Soleidae; genus Solea; species Solea senegalensis. The sequence goes on from NC_058038.1 coordinate 12,477,895, forward strand.
CAAATTTGAAGGCATGACAGAGTCTTGGTAAAAGCAGCACCCTCCTTTGCTTGAACATTGTCAACATCTCTCATTGCCCTTGATGTCTATTTTTAGACTTGTGTTGCCTGGTCTAAATGTCATGTTTAATGAAGTGATTTTGAGACTTCTGATGCATACTGCTAACTTTTTCCCTCAGAATAATATCCTAATGCTCACTTAGAGGACATGCAGTGACCTTGCTAGGTTGCCAAAGCAGTTTGATTTAAAAAAATAATAATTTTTAGCTGTAAAATATCATCTGTCATAACACTGTGGCAGCTTGACCTTCAAAATGTCAGTTCCTAGTGATTTAAACAGTTCTTCTTACTTCGGTTTTGAAGGGCTTTTAACATAATATTTACTTTTATTTTATAGATCCGCCAATGATTCTGATGTGCAAGGGATTTATATGGACAGAATAATGAGGGGAAATTGGTTTGATTAATGTTTAATTTCAGTCAGAGTCTTTGTGATTGTGCACTCCCTAATCTTCGCTATGTTTCCGTCAAAACGAGGAGAAAAACAGTCGGATGTATAAACTGGCACCGTTAATGTGTGAGCTTTAAATAAATAATGGCCAATACGTATTTTAAAGAAACGGACAATAATGTCTAAATCAAACTTGTCTGCTTTGATAACTGAAAATTGCTCAAATCAGTACCAGACAGGAAAGGTTTTTTAATCATCAGTCTGACAAATAATGTGAAACAGTGTGAATAATTTGCTGCAGCACCCGCTGACGGGTGCCAATTTTATCTGCCTACATTTTTACGAGGTGAATAATTCTTTCTGTAAACGCCTGCAATAGGAAGAAAGCAAGTGCACACTTTCATCATTGAAGTGCCTGTACAGTTGTTTCAGTTGCATGCAGTGATGGATCCCTAGTATTCTAATCAGCTGACTTTAAATACCGGATGTAATGTGATTGATTTTAAATGTATTTACTTTGATTTCTTCAGTGTGTTTATCTATCTTCATCCACTTATTCAAACCTGTACCCAACATCCACATAATACTGGATGTGGATACTCCACAAAACCTGAATGAAAGGAAAGCAACTTTAATAGTGTTACATTTGGTCGGAAAACCTTCACCGGTGTTGAATGAATTGTGTTTAGCTGCTTCTTTAACGTTGTTAGAAAGGTCAGCACCTGCTGTGAAGTGCTTTTATGTTGCCTCAGTATTGATCCGTCCGTAGGTGGTAAATAGAGGTGCAGCAGGAAATGCAGTGAAGTTTCCTTCCAGACTCACGGCTGCTCTTCAGTATCTGTCACACACTCCCGCTGAGGCCACAAGAAATGGGAATCTTTACCTCGGTGTTTTTGTTTCTGCTGTTACTTTCTCACGTGCTCTCGTACAGATTGTCGTGGAGCATTCAGCTGCTAAAAAGAATGACTTTTTCCACAGGAACAGTGTGGAGAGAAGAGAGGTGGTGACTGAAATATAGCAAAGATGAGAGTAAATGTCAAACTTCCATTAATCAGCTACAGACAAAAAACAGCACCACAACAAATGATGATGTTGCTCCGTAACTTGAGAAACAAGTGTTGTACAACTGTAAAATGTACAATATAGCCCCATAAATACTGCAGTGGTGCTTTTACTTATACAGTTATTTACCAATACTTTCCTAAGTAACGACTATGAGATGTTAACACTGTGTCGATTACACTTCAGCAGTGACACAAATGAACGGCACAGCATTGTAAGTAATTTCCTCCCACAGTCGGTATCTGCATGTTTTTGGACTGTGGGAGGAAACCAGACACTCCAAATTAGCAAGTTGGACACCCTAATTTGACCGTAGGTGTGAGCGTCACAGTTGAATGGTTGTCTGTCTCTGTATGTCGGCCCTGTGATGGCCTGGCGACCTGTCCAAGGTGTTTCCCCGCCTTTCACCCTATGACAGTCAGCAAACACTGAAGAAGAGAGGAGGGCTTGATTTACTTTTACCATGTCAGTGTCAGACATAGGGAAGTCTGTCAGACGGTGTAAGGAAGGTCCTGTTTGGATGTTATGTACATATCGGAAGAAAAACAAAAACAAAAAATACTTCCTGCCTCAGGACACTTGCAGAACGACAGCTGGACTCTCTGCTCTGTCACTTTGTACTTCCTACATGTCACTATCACTAACACTTGAAAGCAAATGACATCTGCTGTCACAGATGCTTGACATGCACGTACTATATGCGGGCACAGACACACCCATGTTTGTGTGCTGTCGTATGGAGCCGACACAAGATGTGTTTTCACACATCCTGGCTGTTGACGGCATAACTGAGCTGTAACACGGCAGACAGAGGACGTCAGAGGTGATTTATCCAAACACTGTCAGCACACAGCGATGTAAAGGTGGACTACAGTCCAGAGGTGGAAAGTAATGAATTGCATTGACTTGCGTTACTGTAATTTAGTGGGTTTTTTTGTGTACTTGTACTTATTAAAGTCCATCATCCATTATCTACCGCTTTATCCTCCACGAGGAATATCGACTGGTGAATTGGCGTTAATGTCCCTGAGGAAGAGACATTTGTTAACTTTGACCCATTTTGAATGATGCATTTTATGTTTAAATATTTTATTTTGTCAGCACTTTAATTTGAAAAGATTGGTATCCCCTTGTAGTTTTGCACCACAAGAAATAACCCCAACCATGTTAAGAAAAAAAACAACTTTTACTTTAATTTAGACCGGCCCTTTTATTTGTACTTAAGTACAATTTGATCAAAAATAGTGGTACTTTTACTTGAGTAGAATATTTCAGCTCTCTTTCCACCTCTGCTACATTCATCATATCTCACGTTACACTGGTGAAAAATGCATCACCGTCTGTTTGAGTGAACCATTTGCAAAGGAAACGTCTGGTAACTTTAAATATCTGACTAAACTCCGTTACCAGTCATGTTGTCAGTGGGTGTTCACATACTGTGTTGAATGACTGTATGCTGCTTTTTTTGCCCCTCCATCATTAAGGTGTTCCATACATTTTTTTGGGTTTGTGTTAATGCCAGAAAGAAAATCCATGAAAACAGGGATATGAATCACAAACAACAGCTTGTGATATTACGTAACATTTTAGCAGTTCAGTAGAGAAAATAAAAAATAAAATTAAACACTGGACGTGAGTCAGACTCTGCATCACGGTACAATTTCATAATGTACATTCACACTGAAAGGGAACATGGTATTTTTAGCTGTGATCTGGAGGGACCTTGTGTCCTGCAGCTGTGAAGACGTACAGAAAGACATCGCTGCGTCACTGCTTTGTCAGGAATTAAGCTTCTGATTGACGTCAGTGTTATTTACAATGAAACTTAAAGGAGATTTAAAGGTTATTCAGTTTTTAGTTAATAGAGATAGTGACACACTATCAACACAGACTATATCCCTTAAGAGACTCAGACACTGAGGACATGGCTGCCAGAAACAATGATTTTAACCACACTTAATAAAAGACTCACGTTATTAAATCTTCACCTGCTTACATCTGCAATTTATTCATTTCATTCATTCATTTGCAATTTCTGGCTGACAACTAAATTTATAAACTGCTATATCTCTTGCACCAAAGCCCATAGAGAAACTGAGAGGGCCAGATTTGATTCCTAGGGGCCAATGGTCGCTTCAGACATTTGTTTTAACTTTTTTATAAACATGTTATTTTCATTGTCCCAATTATCATTTTTAAATGGCAACGCCAACCATAGCTATGCCATACAGGAGTGAACAAATGGGAAAAAAAACCAAAACATTTCTTTGACATATGGAGTCAGATAACATATTAACATAAAGTAATATTTACATCTACTTATTTACAACCTTATTGAAAAGTTAATTAAATAAATAAATAAATAAATAAATAAATAAATGTACTGTTGACCATTTTGCAAATGGTGTATGCACGTATCAGTCCCCCAACTCTGGACTCAGGACATGTCTCTCCGTGTTTAAAGAAAAATACCAAAATGCCAGGGCCGATATTCTGTCCCAATCCTATAAATGACATAATATAAAACCAAACCTCAAGCTGCAGGTCGTCTAAAATTCCACAGACTTGTTTGGCCATGCCTGATGTAAAAGTAAATCTAATGATTGAGATGATCATCATAATTGATTAGAATCATGAGACCAGTGACTTCATGGCACGCTGAACAGAATATCACAGCATGTTCCCTTTTTTTTTTTTTTATAAAGGGAAGGGAAAAAAAAATGACTGTAATGATTCTCAGCATGTGGTCGAGACACTTAATTGAACCCACTGGGTTTTTCTCAGTCACACAGGAAAACCAGAACCCTCAGAGAGCACACGCCTCTTTGTCACCTGCGTCTTACATGTTGACACCTGGCATTTTTACATTTTGATCCATTGGATCCAGAGGACTTTGTGTTTCTATTCAGAACTGTACCTGCTCATAGCTACTGCCATCTTACATAAGCATGATCATTTCACCCGGATCTATTTATGTTAGGATCTGCATAAAATGTCCTTTTCCCCTTCTGTTATACTGTATGGCTGTCTGTCTGTTTTCCCCCTGTCTGCATGAGTGGGTGTGTCTCCTTGTCCTTTTCCCTGCAGGTTGGCCGGAGAAACCCCTTTACCTACCAACTCACCTGCTGCAGATTACTCTGATTGCCACCACTCACTCCTTCCTCACCTGTATTCACCAGATTGTTTTGTCTTCCTCCCACTAACACGCAGCCTTCATGCTTGCCTTCTCAGCTTTTGATCCCAGCCTCTGTAATTTTTGCTTTTCATTTCTTCTGGTTGATTTGTCGAAACTGTAAACAGGAAGTTACTAACAGAAAATCCACGCAGATGTAAACAGAACCTCCTTGGTGGAGGTACTGAGAAGCTCTTGCATCTTCCAACTCCAATGTGGTATATTTTCCTGCAAATTTCAAATACTCTGGTTCTAATATTCTGCAAAAACACCATACTGACCATATGTGTGAATAGTTGGTGGAGTGCTTCTTTGTGCTGAGACTTGATTTCTGCCTGCAAATTAAAGTGTTTAATTATGTGTTGGTCACAAGTGAGAGTTTGACAGAGCAGGACAGTGAAAGGTCAACACTTTCCACCATGGTTAGTTTTTACAGTCTGGCAACTACACTGGTGAGGAAATGTGTTTAATGCTCTCAAAAACTCTAAAGTCAATATTTATACACCACTCTATTTTGATCCCATACGAGTCCAATGAGCCCTAGACCACCCTCAAGTCATCATGCCCTTGGATGTAATGGTTGATGTTTAGTTCTGCTAAATGGCAGCGTAAATGATTCATTAAACTACCTTTTAAGTCTAGTTTCCAGATGAGTAGCTTTGTTTCAGTAGTTGTGTTGTTCTACTAGCTGGAGCTGGAGGAGAGGCTGCAACCACTGCACTCTCACACCCCACTGACCAGTGTTTATTTCCACTGGAACCCACCATTTATTTTCATGAGGGTATGAATGTATATTTTGATATGGCTCTTGTGTTGTTTTAGATGAGTCACTGGGGAAGGTGTGGGTACATGTGAGAACAGCGTATGCCTAGCAGACACTCGGCATAAGAAAGGCCTCTGTATCCTTCTGAAGCTTTCTTTATATGAAGTTAACAAGATGACAAACTAAACTAACAGTTTTACATAAGATGACGCGCTGAAGTTAAAACTGAGCGTCAGACTGGAGATGAAGGATAAAAGTGACTTGGAATGTGGTGCAGTTGTACTGCTGATTCACAGGGATTTTCATGCACAGCCGTCGCTATAGGCTTTATGAGAGAACGGTCCAAAAAAAAGAAAATATCCAGAGAGTGGCTGTCGTCGTTGACATCCGTGTCTCTCAAAAGTAAATGCCCAAATTTCACTTGTTATCATAACAAAGTGATAAAAATTAAAATTAACCACAACGTAAATATATTCTCCGTCCGTCCACGGCTCATACATATAATTACAGAAATGAAATTTAACCTTATAAGTTAATTTCACTCTAACCCACAATGAGACTTGTTGACAAAAACTCAATAAACATAAATTGTACAACATTTGAGAAAAAAAAATTCATATTCAAGACATTTTCATCAATATTTACCCCTTTAAACATATTTTGATCTCTGTCTGTCATGCATGTCATGCCTTATTCTCAGCTGATAAGATAAGATTAAAGTTTGAAGCTGTACATTTTCATCCTTCCCCTCGTGCCATCAGGTGCATCTGGACAGATACTCCGCCAATTGGGCTCCGAGGCAGCGGAGCGAGAGCTAACCTGCCCGGTTGGCTGCAAGTCTCTGACTTTAAAGGGAGCAGATTTTGTTGTTTTGCTGTTTGTCACAATCTACAAAAAAAGGTATGATTTGAACTGCTGCTGCAGCCTTATGGTGAGTTTTTGTTAAATATTGACTGAGCGGTATGGGATTAAGCCAGCAACGTATCTTGATAAAACTTCACACTGAATGGCAGGAAGAGGCTGAAATAATAAACTCCACATCCAATGAGACGAGCCTTGTTGGTTTTAGAAGTTAGTAAGCTACTATAAGTAGGTTGTAAAAACCTTCAGACAGACCTTCTGTACAACAGAAGTAGATATTTTCCCCTCGCCCACTCATTGTTTCTGTATTTGCCTCGGTCAAAAGCCTCTCATTTTGTCTTCCAAGGACTGATGTGCTCATCTTGTCAATTTCCTTCTCCTTTATCTCTGAGAGAGACAGTGAGCAGACAGGCGGGCTTCACTCACGGGCCAAAACAGCCCAGAGATGCCACAGATTCCTCAGCCATACGCTCATCACTTGTTTGGGACATCCCTGTCCTGTGTTTGCTGTGTGCTCTGTGGGCCCCGCCCACTCTGCTTGTTCCACAGGTGCATCCAATTCAGCAATCATGCTGTGGAGAGGAAAGGATGGGGGGAAAAAAGCTGGGACGGGCCTCTCTGGAGCCACTGGGAGTGATGTGTTTTCTCCATTCAACCTTTTTTCCTCACCCTTTGTTCTCAACGGTATGTGTGATATTTTATCCAGTGGAGAAACGTTGTCTTTTACTTTAAATGGATTAACCTTGGTTTAAGTTAATGGTGTCTTTCCTTGTGTCGTAGGCCGATCATCTACTTTTGGAGCAGTTTTACATTTTATTAATTCATTGTAAATAAACGCTTTTAAATGATCCCAGGATTTGTTTTACACTGTTACTCCCCTCATCCCCTGGACTTTAACAACTTTATTTGTTGAGCACATAATTATACATAGTTGACATTCAGCGTGCTTATAGAATTATAGCGAGAACAAAGACGTTTTCAAAATATCAATTTAAAGAGTGGATGCATGTACACATGATATTACTCACTCACTCACACTTGCTCATTTTTTTAAATGCAATTGTTTGGCGCCCCCTGCTGAAATACTTAATATATTTAAACATTTTACACTCAGCAGGCACATTTAAAATAATGGCTTAGTATTTTTCTATATCGAAGTGCCTAAGATTCTTTTCAACTTCCACTAAATAATTTATGTACTGCTTAGACTTATCTCGATGAGCACCTTTTTCTTATACCCAAATTAATTTTTTCTTGTCCTCTGATTATCCCCAGGAGGTTGCGTTTAATTTTTAAGTCTGTGCTTGTACAATGTTTAATTCACGAATTGGACCATATATTGTATCCAATAAAAGCCTAATCATCACAATTACTACTTATTACAAAAGACCTAATATACCCATGACTTAATGATTCAGTGTGTAAGAATTAGTGATCTAATGGTGAGACTGCAACAGTTAGACTCCTCAATGCCTTTTTCCAAGTGTATCAGCAAACTATAGTGGACTTCACATACCACATAGGATGTAAGTTTTTCCACAGTTTTCTCACCCTCATTTCCATTTCCTCTGTTATGTGGGAACGTTATTCACCATCATTGCTCATGTAGAAAGCTGCTGTTTTAAAATGCACACCTGTCGAGCTGCAGCAGAAACATGCTGCCTCAGGATGATGACCTCTGTAAAACAATGTCTGTATAAAAGACTTGTCTGACTTAAAAGGTAGTTTAATGAATCATTTACGCTGCCATTTAGCAGAACTAAGTCTGCAAAATCCAAACTGGTTTGATTTTAAAGTAAATGTACCATTATCCTAACATTCATAGGCCCAGAAAGCCTCCCAAATATTACACCCTGGACCTTTAATCGTTTATGAAAATTAACAGTGGTTGACACTTTTGTGAACTAAATGTACTGCCTCTGCACAGAAAAGAGGATTTGTGTCTACAAACAAAATCCTAAAATAAATTTCCCTCTGTGACACAACAGCACTTGCTGCCAGATTTGCCATGAAAGCCAAATGAGGTTTAAATGTAATCACAATTGAGTGAACACATCATGTACTCATCAAAAAGAGGAGATGTTTTTTTTGTTTTTTTTTATGAAATTGCTTTCACTCCAAAGAAACCTCTTGCTCTCTAATTAGCTGATATGTGTGCTGTGTTTGCGTGTCAGCTCAGGTTTGTCAGTCTGTTGTATCCTAAATAAAATATGAAGCATCTATTTCCGCCTTCTCCAGAAACACATGTGCTCAGGAGGTGGCTGCTGCTGCTGTTAATTCAGCTGCCCGTTGTCATGCCGATGATACATAATTTGATGCCTGAGCGTGGATTAATGTCAGCGTGTTTCTATGTAGACAAGTTTTCCATATATTCATTTGTAAGGAGTTCTAATATAAATATCACAGTGTTCTGAAATAGTGTGTAGAATGACTTATTGAGTGGTTATATTTGAGATTGGTTTAATGCAGGGGTCTCCCACTCTAATGCCTTGGGGGGGGCACTGATCTAGTCTGTAGTGAAAAAAGTCAAACTTTTCAGGCAATATGAGCTTAAAATGATATCATGATTTTCCCCTCATGACACTTTCTTTAGATATTTCAAAACAAAACCATTTTTGTTGCTATGGAACGATGTATAGCAAAATTATAATCTTAATAGAAAAAATGTGCAGAACTAACTATATCTTGATATAGGCTGTATAAAATCAATTGGAGGGCCACAAATGCTAGTTTGAGACCTCAGGTCTAATGACTTGCTTGTTCTGCCACTTAAGTACTAGAGAACATAAGATGAGATATACTATATGTCATACAAAGAAGCATAAGCCGCTTAAATGACTTTAGGGCAAAGGACGCCATCTTCTACAGCCGCTAAAATGGACAAACCAGCCAGAATGTAACTTTAAATCATCATTATCATCTTTATATGTGCTAATTATCATAACCCATCATACCAAATAAACAAAACATAAGAGAATGGAAACACTGAGTCACTCACCAAGCTGCTCTTTAAGAAAATTGACCTACAAGTCAACCTCAAATTTCAAACTAGAAATGTTCCAGCAGTTTTCTAATACTTAGTAGAGAAAACAACTCGCCTCATTCAGACAGAAATGGTATTCAATTCAATTCAATTAATGACATATAAAAAGTCATATTCATAACCTGAGTGTATCCTCTTTACGGCAAATACTCTTGTCCTTTAAAAGCATCACATTTTGCTAAAAGTGCAAAGTGTGCTTGTCTTGAGTTTTGAGTCAATCACAACAGGGCAGCACTGTGGCCTGAGGTAAAACTTGATAGTTTAAGTTTGTTAAACTTACAAAAATGAGTTCACCCAGTGACTGTCCCATACACTCTTCATATACTCACACTGTTTAAGTAATGCAATACAACTAATGTAAAAGTGGTATTTACTCAGACTGTTTACATAGAATGAACTTTCGGGTTAAAAGTGTGGATTAATGTTTGTGTAAATAATTTTGCAAATCTGCTGGGCCAGCTTTTTTATTCGGACGTGTCCATTGCGCGTGCGGCCGGTGCGTAAAATCCACAGGCGAGCCGGACGCGCACCGAGTGGAGTCTTCAGGTGCAGGTGATTGACAGGTGAGCGAAGTGACGCGTCGGGAGGAACCACGAACACAAAGGCAAGGTTTACGCAGGATTATTTCACGAGTCAGCCGGTACAGGCGTGGATGAGAGAGATCCGAACACGTTTTAGAGGTAAGAAAATGAACACGAGTGTTTGATTAAATTTAATTTTTTTTTGTTTTGTTTTGTTTTGTTTTGCTTTTTTTGTTCGTCTCCATGGCACGTGATGGCAGACGGATCCTCGCATCGTTTTATCATCTCTGACTTATGATCGTCTCTAAAGCGCTTTTAGTTTCGGAGAGAAAAAAACACACAGAAGAGTTCCTGTTTCAATTTGGCATGTGTCGTCCTACAGTGACTCACAGGCTGAATGTTGTGGGAAATTTCAAGTAACTTTTAAGTCTAAATGTTTAGATCACAGCCTTTGAGTATTGATTCTTAACAGTTATAAGTCAATATTTATTTATTGTTTAGTTGAGATGAAATGTCTAATATGATATTATCAGGTTTTTACTACAAAAATGGGTTAAGCACAAATGTGTGTTTCACATGAAGAAATTGCTATGAAGTAATGCACCCAGGCAGATGTAATAGTCATGGCAATGTGTCAATTTAAAATTTAAATTCAGGGACTTCTACAAATAAATGATAGTACAAGTGATTCTAGGACTAGTTATTCTCTGGCAAAAGAATGCCACTGTATAATTCACAGGGTAATAAGTCACTCAACAAAATTAAGGTGAAGGGTATTTGAAGCTCGTACAGAAGAAGTAAATCAATGACACCATATCAATGAATGACCATTATTTTCCCTAAATCTTCTGCTCATCAGGACACCGATGGAGCTGTGTGGCCCCAACATGAGTGAGAGCGGAGGTTCTCTGTGCCAGGTGAAGCAGCTGCCCAGTCACAGTGTTCCCCTGTGTCGCCTGCAGGCCAGCGGACACCACACACACAACCTCCCCCACCTCCAGCCCTGGGTCAACCACGCGACCCCGGCCCTCATCTCCAGTCCAGCGGTGGCCCTCAGACACAGGGTCAATGGAGCCATGGCTGCCAGCTGCAGCGGCCCGGAGTGCGCCGCCTCCAGACTGGGAGAGGAGGCAGCGCTGGCACCACGGGGCGTCTCCCCGGGGAAGGTGTTGGTGACGGGAGGAGGAGGATATTTCGGCTTCAGGCTGGGGAAGGAGCTGGCCCGCCAGGGAATGTCAGTGATCCTCCTGGACATGAACAAGCCTCCCTCTGCGGTCCCTGATGGAACAACCTTCTATCAGGTATGGAACAGGGCAAAGACATGTGACGTTACCTCGCTAACATATTTGATTCATGTCACCCAAATACTGTGAAGAGTGAGAAAAGAAAAGGAAATAAAAGATAACCAGTAACAATTCTCTCACCCACCCACAACAAAGAGGGGTTACTCTTTCGGGTATGTTGGCTGTATATCTTAAACACATTTTTAAAACACAGTTATGGTATGGTGGTGGTACGATGAACTATAAAGAAGCATGTACGGCCAAATAAATGGATCAAATAAAAGTAAAATAAATATCCATCACAACTCCAGGCTTTGTTCACAACAAAGAAAATAGCTCCACTGTTTCTTTATATTTGTGACCGAGTCCTTGAAAGGAGGTTCTCGATTTTACCATGAAGATTTTAATTCTTTCCTTAAAACGTCTTTGCTTTAGCCTTCAATCACAGTTTATCTTGAGAGTTATTTAAATGTATTCAATTAATGTGCACATGTATACTTCCTTTTATTATGTGGTGTGACTATTATGTGGCTTTTACTCATACACGTTTGGCTAAGTGAGCCTGTGGCTGATTGTACTGCCGAGGATGAGGTGTTGAGAGGGAAGCTTTTTGGCTTCCCTCTCAGGCTCCCTTTTTGTGTCCAACTTGGCAAGCAGGACAACCATTTTTGTCCCAGGTTCAGATAATCAAAAACACGTCCTTTTAGCCAACCTTTAGTCAGAATAATACTGCATTTTACACACACTTTATGGTTCCCAAAAGTCTGTAAGGAAGAAGAAAAACGACTTGCATTTTAGTTTTCTAATCTTGGGCTGCGTTGGTGTTATGTGTTATGTGTGATGTCATGAAATAACAAATATGAATAAGAATAATAGCTAGAATAGAATAGAAGATAGAATTTGATACATGAAAAGCAATACAGTGTACGAGATGGGAGGGTTAGGGTTAGGGAACCTTAAGGAACCAAGGGAACCTTAGGGAACCCTAACCCTTAACCTTAGGGAACATAGGGAACCTTGAAGGGCGCCTAGTTTGTGTCTTATCCTAAGTTATGGCTGTTTATATTGAACACCAATTGAACACCTTCTCTGTCATTAGGCTTATTTTAAAGACTTTAATTGAATATTTACCTGTGCAGGTGTGTTTGTTGTGTCTTACCTCCACATTTGGTTTGGGATATAAATGACATGAAATGCACAGTATATGTAACAGTCACACTGCTGCGCACAAACTTGAAAATCAACTCCGGTGTTTCCTTGCGTCAGCGCGTGTCAGTGCGTCTCTCTGGTTAGTCTGCGTGCTGGGTGGAAACAGACACAGGTGAGTGATCCGACCCAGAATGCCAGCTGCTGACTGAGTCACAGTGGGTGGAGACATGATTCAGGTTTCACCGACAGGCCTCGTGGCACACTTACCTTAATTATAACTGTCCCTTAATGAGTTTATTAGAGACACACACACTGCCACATCACACTGCACTGCTTCCAACCTGTTCACTGCTGATATTGTAGTGAGAATAATAAAAGCACTGCTTCGTGTGAAAGGACAAACTTCCTGTCCTCGTCAGTAGAAAGGACTAATTCAAGACTGAAATGAATTCCTCCCTCTCTCTCTTACAGAGTGACATTCGAGACTATCCATCCCTCTATAAAGTGTGTGAAGGTGTCGACTGTATATTCCACACGGCGTCGTATGGCATGTCTGGACCAGAACAGGTGACTTCCCTTCAGTTCATCCTAATCATTCACACATATAAATAAAGTCATATAAACTAGTGATTACTTATGGCAAATTCACACACTTTGGAGGTGTCAACTCTGCCAAACTGCATTGTGGGTCCTTTGCGCCGCTTTATAGTGTTGCTACTGTTGTTTTCCTTCATTTATATGTGTACTGTCTTTTTCTGTCGTTTCCCAATGAGGAAAGTCAATGTTTTATCTGTTGAGAAGTTGATAAGTGTTTCAACATTTCAACAGCAGCAACGTGAGGCAATCTGCCAATCAAAAGACTTTATGTTAGGGGTGTCAAACTCATTTTAGTTCAGGGGCCACGTACAGAACAATGTGACATGTAAAATAATAGCATAATGACCTACTTATAAACAAGACCTCCCAGTTTTTCCCCTTTGTTTTACATTTAATGAAGTATCTTTTTTACAAAAGATATAATAAACAACCTGAAATTTCCTGAGGGAAATTTAATCATTTCAACAATATTATGCCTAAGTTTACCATTTACACATCACGCATTACAACTGACAGATCGCAGTGGATCTACAAAGGCACAAAACATTGAGTCACAGGTATCTGGAACTGGAAAATAGAGTAGAATTTTAGCAAATTCATCCGTATGTTTGACACCCCTGCTTTATGCAGATATTCCAACTAGGGGTCGATACACCAGGGCAAATATTGATATCTTAATAAACACATTAAGACGTTCTAAAGTGAGAGTTTACAACGGCATATGGAGGAGAAAGCTACGTTAAGGGATGCTCCGTCCTCGTTCACTTCATAGACTTTATGCTCTTCTCTATGTTGTTGTAACAAACAGGTTTTTCCACCACAATGAAAAGATTGGAGTTTTGTTTTGCAATTGTTTTGATTAAGACGTTTGATACATTTTGAGTCAGTCCCGCTCAAGCAGCAGCTATAATAAAATAAAATGTGATCTTTTTCTTTGTCTCCAGCTGAAGAAAGAGCAGGTGGAGTCTGTCAACGTTGGAGGGACTAATAATGTTATAAATGGTAAGAATACATGCAGCTGTTAATGAATCAACTACATCTTTTGCTGAGCACCAAAATGTGGTTACTTGACAGTCTGACTTGGACAAATCAGTTTCATGTCTACAATTTTATTTGCAAAACTAAACCCTTGTTACTGAAGCAGCATCACGTTAAATAAATTGGTTGTGCTCTGCTTCAGTGTGTAAGGAGAGGAGCATTCCCCGCCTGGTGTACACGAGCACCATCAACGTGGTGTTTGCTGGGAAACCAATTGAGGATGGTGACGAGACTTCAGTGCCGTGCGTGCCTCCTGACGTGGTACGTAACAAGAATCAGATCGACTTAACCGACGCCTGATTTTGACCAATGAGCTTTGTTAAAGCTATAGTACAAGGCTATTCAAATGGCGGCCCGTGGGCCACATGCAGCCCATAACCCAGCCACTAAAAACACTGAGAAATAATTGAGACACACTTTTCACAGTCCCTCAAAGATTCCTACATACATTCCTACAGTAGTCTGATGAGGTTTGATAGCAGTCTTAGTTGTGTTGCGTATGTGTTAGCGTTAGGTTGTATGGTTATCTGATTTCAAAGATAAACAAATGCTAATATTGTGCACCCTTTTTGATTTCATGCACTTTAAGTTGCACATGAGATGACAAAACAGGTAATACTGTGCACTTTTAGGTGCTTTGAGGTGTGCGAAGGACAGGTATGACTAAAATAAATGTGTGCTAGTTCTTTTATTGCTCTTTTAATCCACATTTTTTGATGTACTCTTTAAATTTGGCACCAAATGCTGCTGCTGCTGCTGCTGCTGCTTACTGGCTGCAGAAAATGTCTGGCCCAGCCAGATTTCTTGGTTTGAAAATGCGGGCAGACTGAGTTTGTTATTGAATAGTCCTGCTGTAGCGTGTTACCGTTAAATATAAATAAAGTGTCCTTTACATTCAGACCGTTGTCGAATTAGTTCCCAAAGTGAGTCATTTAGCCTGGCAGCTCCACACGGCTCTCTCTGCATATCTCAGTCTAGCGGTGTTTAGATCTTGTGTTGACTGGTGACATTCCTGCACCGCTCACACAGGAAGATTTGTTACACGACAAGAAAGATGGAGACAACAGCAAATGCTTCTTGCCCCCAACCCGCCCCTGAGCTGCTGGTGTTTACACACAAAGGCTCTCTCAGTCACGTCTGATAGAATTCTTTGACAAAAGCCTGTTTTTCAGATGAAGGACGCAGCAGATGAACAGAATCATCAAAAGTTATGCACTGCAGCTTTAAGTGTCTTAGGTGTACTTAAATAAATAAACAAACAAAAAAAGCAGAGATTAACTGTGTTTTTCTTCTTTCCCCAGCACATTGACCACTATTCCAGAACTAAAGCGATTGCAGAGCAGATGATACTCTCAGCCAATGGATGCTCCCTGAAAGGTGTGAAGCAATGACGGCGTTACCACAGGATCACATGTGTGTTTCTGTGTAAAACGCCCTCTTTTTTTGCTTGTTGTTGTTGTTTGAAATAGCAACAGAGAGAGGCTGAGGCGACGGTAGCCATGGAAACCTGTGGTGTGCAGTCCAATACAACACTGACACTAGTTTAAATTTAGAGCTCGACAAAAAAAAAGCACACGCACAACCCATAAGAATCCAAATTCAATTAGAGATAATTTAGAACAAAATCATTTACTTTTAAAACATTAAAGATATTCAGCGAATTGCACTTCTGTGTTGCTGCTGACATGCAGGTGTGTAACATGCGGCCTGATTCTGCATTTACACTGTGGTATGTGTAAATCTGTATCTGCATATATCAGCAGACACCTGCCTTTGCTGAAACTATGATGACTGATAATGGCCACTGTCGGCATTTCTGTTGCTTTTCTGATTTTGCTGCTTCACGTTCCAAATGTGCACATGTGAAAAATGTATTTAGTGAAGTAAGTAAGTTACATAGCACCTTTCACAGCTATACAATCACAACGTGCTTTACAATAAAAATAAATACACTAAATATTAAAAGAGACATAAATAATAAGGTTGTTCTGAGCGTCTGACCTGAAGACCTCAGGATCAGGTCAGAGATGTAAGAAGGAGCTTGTCCATGTCCAGGATTTCAAAATGTACTCCTAAAATGAACAGGTAACCAGTGGAGTGATGCTTAAACTGGTGTGATGTGATCACTCTTGCACGTGTTAGGTAAAAGCAGAGTTCTGAACTGCCTGGAGACTTTCAAGCTCTTTCTTATTAAAACAAGTAAAAATGCCGTTACAGTAGTCCAAACGAGAAGAAATAATAGCGTGAATAAAAATGATTTTCAAAAGACATCAAAAATACCTCCTAAGTTCCTGAGGTTCTGCTGGAGGAATTAGCCTAAAGCTCCACAGTGCTGTTTAATCTGAGGGATTTTATCATCGGGTGCAATACTTGGCTGCAAGTAGTTTGATTCTAGTCAAGCAGCAGATGAAGGAGGACAGTTTATGGAGCTGAACATCATCAGCGCAGAGATGGTACGACACATTGCTGAACTGTCTGAGCTGCGTGTGTTGAGTGGAAGGGTTGTATTTTGTCCTGTGAAGGTGGAGAACTGCTGCGAACCTGTGTCCTGCGACCCTGCGGCATCTATGGACCAGAGGAGAGGAGACATCTCCACAGAGTGATGGTGAGGGAGACTCAGGGGAAAACAAAAACTCTTTCATCATACAGAATCATTCCTTTTGTGTTGGCACTGGGAAAAAAGAATGACTTATACTTGCAGTGTCTGAAACCTCTGTGGCAGAATGCAGTCCAGCCTCAAGTGTTTACATTATTGATGGAGCTCTCTAGGTGTCCACTTACAACCACCTCTTCTTCCAGTCTTTGCTCAGCACTGCTGGGCGGACTGTCGGCCAAGTGGCAGAGTGAGCTGAATTTGAATTTTCTGCCTTCAGTCTCATTCGTTTTACCACAAAATCAGAGATTTTAAAACTGCCAAGACTCGTAATTTCAGTTTATTATAGTAGGAAAAAAGACTTTCGGGGCTCCCTTGTAAAATAGATCTAGATTTGATCTCAGTGGGACCAACCTGGATAATAAAGGTTAAATATCTATTTATCCATCTATCCATCCATTTCAGTCAACTCACGTGTGAATGTTGAACTGTTTAGTGCATCAGAAGACAAATGGTGATGTTCGGCGTCCAGACTCCGACTTAATCACATTGACATGTCAGGGAGTGATGAGCAAACACATTAAACCCCCGGTGGAGCCTGCAGGTGGATGCTGGGGTGGTGTTGGGGCTTCATGCATGAGCAGCAACATCGACACAGAGCAGCAATTGAGAGCGATGTACGTGATGAAGACACAAGCACTTAAGCTGTGTTAAGTCATAACATGACCTTGAGATGCTGTCAGAGATTAAAGAAACATGTTACAATACTTGTTTCACTGTAAACAATAGTACAGACAGTTTATTCGCGGTTTACATCACATTTCTTACTGGGGAAAAAAAAAAAAAAACAGATTTGGCTGTGAAATAATATCAAGAAGAGATAAAAAGAATGTTGTAGCACATGAGGACAAGGAAACAACCAAACACATTTGTTTCTTCCTCTCAGGTGAACGTGGAGCGTCGCTTGTTCAGTTTCCGGTTCGGGGATCCACAGGCCAGGATGAACTGGGTCCACGTTGATAACCTGGTGCTGGCTCACACGCTGGCAGCTGACGCTCTCACAGTGAAGAGGAGCGGTGTCGCTGTGAGTTGCGCTTTCCAGCAGCAGATTCATGTGTTTAGAAAATGTTGAACTCAACAACCACACAGAATAAATTAGGCCTAACAGATTATCCCTAAATCTTTCATATTTGTTATGTCATAATCTGGACACGCACCTGAATGGCTGCACATAAAGGAAGCTGTTGATCATAATAACAATATTATGAGACCAAGTGACAACTGGTAGTGATGTCACCCATTAGAATTTGAAGCCTTGAGATTCATGAGTTGGCCAGCACCTCTACCAGGCTCTTATTGGACAATAGCAGCTGTCATGCGCTGTGCTTTATGATATAATTTCCCTCTAAATGCGAACATCATTTACAAAATAGGCATTTAAGAGGAGCTGGATGGAGTAATTGAGACCATTTAAAAATGATGTTGTGATCTGTATTGCGAAAGACTACACTGTGGCCAAGACCAAGGCAGGACGTATACAGTTTACACTCACTGGTCACTATATTAGGTTCACCTGTTCCACTGCTCACAAACTCAAAGATCTAATCAGCCAATCACGGGGCAGTGACTCGATGCATTTAGGCATGTAGACACGGTCAAGACGACCTGCGGAAGTTCAAACTAAGCAACGCACCAAAGAAGTAATGTGATTTAAGTGACTGTGAACATGGTTGTTGGTGCCAGACCGGCTGCTCTGAGTATTTTAGAAACTGTTGGATCCGCTGGGATTTTCCCACGTAACCATGTCTTGGTTTACATAGAATGGTCCGAAAAGGAGAAAATATTCAGTGAGTGGCAGTTCTTGCATTGGCACTTGATACAACCGAGTATGCAGAGGACATCTCTGAACTAACACGTCAAAGTATGAAGTGGATGACCTGGTGAATTCAGCTCAGTCTCCATCACTGAAGGTCTTTGTCTTGGGTCCACTGTGGTCTTGACTACAAAACTTGTTTAACCCTTTCATTTGTACTCGTTTGCAGAGCGGACAGGCCTATTTCATTAACGACGGAGTCTCGGTCAATCTGTTTGAGTGGCTGACACCTTTGGTGAGTCAAAGGATGATGATAATCCATCGCACGTTTTCCCTTATTGTCCACAGATCATCACTTACCCTATAAACGATATTCGAGTTGAGCTGAAATGTTTTACTTCCTCTCGTATTGTCTCGCTCTTTGTGTTGCAGTTTGAAAAGCTGGGCTACAGCAGGCCGCTGATTAATCTGCCTGTTTCACTCGTCTACTCAGCAGGTAGCACATCTCTCTAAGCTCTGTCCTTTTCCAGATGTTCCAAAATGTGACAGGTTCTTTGACATCACTAAACCCATGTGTGCTTATCTTTGATTTCAAGCCATCCTGGTGGAATACTTGCATGTAGCTCTCAGACCAGTGATAAAAGTGCCTCTCCTTTTTACCAGAAGTGAGGTAATTATGTTTCCTGTCTCTCTTTGAAGCTTTCTTTTGCCTCTCTGACTTATATCCTGCACAAATCTGCTAGTTTTGTGACCTTGGTGACCTGCTTGAGATACATTATAGATGAGCTTTGCATGCATGCCTAAATGCAAGTATGCGTCTTGTGTGTGGGAGAGTATGTCACCTGCTTCCTAATCAGCAGATCCTTGTTTAAGTCTCCTACAGCAGTGAAGGTCGGGTATTTTCCGATCTGCCCTCTGCCCTCCTGTGTCTGTTGCTGTCTCTTCTTCATGAATGATGGAAAAACAAAGTGAAATGTTGAGTAAATAATAATAAGAAACAAATTGGCAGAAAAGCTATGAGAGTAATCTCAAAGTTGTCACGTTCAAAGGAAGGCCCTGTAATTGTATGTGACGGTCTGTAGCACTGTTAAAATATACAACGATTAGACTGTGTCAAGGTGAGAGCCTTCACGGTGCATCTTAAGGAGCCGACACTGTGGCCCGTAAGGTCGTCATGAATGTGTGATGAGGCAGAAACCAAAGCTGAGTGCCGTGGGCCTGCACCTGGAGCTCATTCTGTCGGACAGCTGCTTGCTTGCTGGGGGATCGATGATTGTCCTGTGAATAAAACATAAACCGCTGTGGCTCAGAACAGGAAGTTTGAGACAATGTTAACAGGAAGTGACCTCAGTACAGTGGCTCTGTTACCAAGGTGAGGTGAGGCCGGGCAAACCTTTTGGCCGGGCTCAAATAATCTTGCTGCCAACTCTCAGGTTATACCAGTGCGTGACATGCAGAGGAGGTTTTCCCTCGTGTCCTGCTGGCAAGATGGGGACGATGTAGTTTAAAAGTGTTAAGTGTTCAAGTCAAATGAAATCACGGCATTTTCCTTTTTAGAGCTATAAGATTACATAATATTATTGGAGATGTTCTGTGTCTGTAAAACATAAATGAACTGGCACAGTGAGAGACTGTCAGGGAATAGAACGAAGAAGAAGAATAAGTGCTTGGTTAGTTCAAGGCGGAGAGTCGGAAGTAGAGAGTTAAGCTAAGTTAGTTAGTTAGTGGTGTTAAGAGATTTTAGATAGAAAGTGTTCATCTTTAAAACTACATAAAATGCTTGTAAAACTAATTGAAATGACCACAGAAAGACGTCATTGAGGTGCTAGGCACCGGATGCAAGTGTGTTGAGTTATTTTTCTCCATATACAGTGTATTTGTGTTTTTTAATTATAGATGACATTCTGGCCCTTAGGCTGCCTTTGAGATCACATCGTCTACTTTGTGCATAAAACAGAATGCAAACACACTAGCTCCTATAGATTCTACCCTACACCACACCTGCCGCTCTGCAAGACTGGGAACGGATAGATAATCAGCCACGAGACAACATTCTAAAGTGCCAGAGATAACGCAGCAGCAACAGCACCACACGCTGGACATTGAAATAGACATGTGCACAATTGCATCACACCAATTCAGCAGTGATGCATTAACAATAACAACGCAGTGACAAGTAATAAGTACAGATTTGATTTTTTAGAATAGATTTGTTGCAGTAACTATAAATGTTTTTTTTAAAAAAAGAAGCTGTTTTTTTTCAACAGGTACATTAGTTTTTTAAAGAATATACTGTGTCTGTGATTATCTGGGCAGTGTGAAGCATCACATGCCACAGAGAGATGATTGTCAGGTCAGACAGGATGAGCAGGACCAGTGTCTGTGTTCCTAAACATGATTTCATGCTCGCAGGTTGTCATACTACGACAGGTAGAGATGAGTCACAGAGAGGGAATCTGATACTGTTTTACATAAATAAGGAAGAAGTGTTTAGAAGATGGGAAGCCAAAAAGCTGAAAACTCTTCATGTTTCACGGTGTCCGTTGTAGCTCCTCTGTCAGTGTGCGTACTTTGCATGCAGAGACACCTAATCCCACGGCTTGTAAGATAACCAGAGACACCCATCGGTCACAGCCAAGGTTAACCTGAACCATTAGCCTGACAGAACTACGTGGTATGTTGGTCTGCAACACCCAAATGGGATTCTAAAAATGATTCTTGTCTTCATATAAATAAAAACCTCTCGTCTTCCACTGTAGGTGAGGAACATAGCGGTGAGCCACACTTTCAAAATTGACAAGGCCCATCAAGAGCTTGGTTACTGCCCGAAGCCGTACAGCCTGGTGGACTGTGTGGAGCAGTATCTGAGGTCCCAACAACCTCGAGCCACCTCGTCTCCTTTCACCGCCTGCTGGACCTCCCAGCTTCCCCGGCATCTTCTGCTGCTGCTGCTGATGGGTCTCAGTCTGCTGCTCCTCATGTTCTCCTGCATACTTTAAAGCAATCCATGCTCCAACTTCAGGGATTTTATTCGAGGCTGTCCCTGTGCATTATACTTTCAAATTAGATACTTGACTTGTTTGTTGGGTAACTAATAATTTTACTTCATTTTTTTTCATAGATTAGGTTTTTAGAATGTCAGGTTGTAACGTAATTCCCTTTGATTTAAGTACATGAGCTATAATACATATATATGTATATATATATATATACATATATACATATATATATATATATATATATATATATATATATATATATGTAGTGTGTGTGTGAGTTCAAAATTATGTATCTATCAGGCTGCTAAAGAGTATTAAATCTGAGTTCTATTATCAAGAATTTAAATTACTGTGATTTTATTAAGACGCGTTTGTATTAAAAGAAAATATTTCAGTTGAGACTGTTATATTAAAATGCTGCATGCTCTGATTTTAGGAAAACATTTTGTTGGGATTTGTCTCTCGCGTTTCATTCATATTTAAACTGGCAGTTTTGTACACTTTTAGAAATAAAAGCATGAGCAATGAATGCCAATGACCATTTTATGTCCATAACAAAAAAATGTTTTGACTGTAACGTGCAATTGAAGAGGAATAATAAGATAAGACTGTACTATTTATTTGTAATGACATTTGAAAGTGGCAGGCACAACAGCCGGGTGTCTTCGTAGCTAAACAGCCCTAAAACGTTTCCCATTCATTCTCTATGGTAGTGCTAAACCACTACGGATGTATTACATTTTTACAAAGTAGGTTTTTGGGGGCGCTGTTTCCTGCTTGGCTTAACAGTAAGGAGACGGCAAAGCGGCAGCAGCAGAGACACAGAACTTTTCAAAGTAAGTGTAGGCTTTTTTTGTATTCATGAGAATGTGAATTAATGCTTTTTTATTCATGTGTATCAAGATTGTTTAATATCAACTATTTCCAGGTTTGTTAGGTGATATTGTTGACGGTGTCCAGAAACATGAACGTTTAAATCGTTTCAAACTGATTATTTAAATATTGGTTTTACAGTGATATTTTGATTTCAATATATCTAATATCTCAATATTATTAGTAAATAGGTGTTGCAGTGATATATGTCTGTCTATATCAATCTATACCCAGATTTGAGTCAGCTCACAAGTATGTGTTTTACTATTTTTATGTTTTTCCATTTGAAAATTCATGAATCACAAGAATTATATTTTAGCATTAAAATATATCATTTCAGTTAAAGAGCTTCTAAATACTGCTGTATTAACCGTTACAGAAACCATGATTTTTATATTTACCAATGCTGTTAATTGAAGGCAGCCTTGGCTTTGGGTGGTGGTCTAATAGCACTGTGTGTTGTTGGGGTTTTATTCCTCTCTTTTGACAATGACGTATCTTTTAACTTTTATTATTTACATGTTTTTGAAAGCCCACAGAGAGCCAGTCTTCTCCCACAGTTCTTCAGAGTCTGCAGCAGCCCTTTTCTCCTTCTCATGGTAAATGTTTTATTTTCTTAAGTGTCCTCAGAGACAATATAATAAGCATATAAATGTCTGTATCACACTTACACTGTATGTCTCCCTTCTGGAAACAAAGGACACTGCCATGATGAATTTTGGTGACACTGTTTTAACCATAGCCTACATTTATACTTGCCCAGTGTCTCCTGTCAGGCACAGTGGAACTGATCCCATCAGCAGAACATATTATGGATGAGGAACGAGCTTGATGCGTTGGGTCTGTGGCCAGGGTCACGTGCTGTACCCTGTCACCCTTTTAAAGAGGAAGTCAGCATTTGTGTAGGTTCTGTCACCAGTCTGTGACGCAGGGGCCCGACAGCCCTCATATTCATGCCTGTTTCCCTGATGTGCCAGAGAAGTATATCTACTGCTCTGCAAAAATGTTTTTCCTGTACAAGACACAGGAGGGCTTGGTCAGGGAGATGACCTATGACCCAGGGGGAGTTCCAACAGTCTGACTTTTATGAGGCAGAAAACATCAGATGTGCTGCAGAGGAAGTAGATAATTTAAATGAATAAACTAAAATGAATTCAAACAATA
Source organism: Solea senegalensis (assembly GCF_019176455.1). Lineage (NCBI taxonomy): Eukaryota > Metazoa > Chordata > Actinopteri > Pleuronectiformes > Soleidae > Solea > Solea senegalensis. The sequence goes on from NC_058038.1 coordinate 12,501,276, forward strand.
ATATATAGGCTTTATGTTTGTAGTAGTATTTACTGTATGTTTATGTAATTATTTATGTATTTATTAGTATGTATTTATAGTTAGTAATTTATAATTCAGTTTTCTTTTCAAATACAGTATCTCACCAACATTACCGTGGCTGTATTTACTTAAGAGGGTTTATGATAACAATAATAATAATAATAATAAAAAATTAAAGTGTATCATAAGTCAAGCTGGAGCAAAAATATTTGTATAGTGAAGTCAGCCTTTTTTCTTGATTACCGGCTTAACACATTGTGTTGTTACCTTATTCATAAAATATGCTACAGAAATATGTTTATCATTGTTGTTATATACTAGGTTAAGTTCAGTCTTTGCCAAAACCAGCATGTAAAGGCAGTATTATTATATTAACATTTAATAACAATAAATGAAAGTCTATCATATCAGTATTACCATTAAATATTTATTGTTCCCTCATAATTTTTGCAGCACTTCACTTTAAATACTAATACTAATGCCCTTGAAGTATAAACACACATTGTAGAAAGGTATTATTAACGAAATAGTTTGGGCGAGGTGGGATTTGCTCCAAATAATGCAAAAATCCTGCAGATAAAAAACATGCTGCCATAGTACATTGCAACTATTCGCTAATATTAAACGTACCTTTTACCACGAAGGCTGTTGAACTGTCAATTATTGTTTTCTCGGTAATTTGCAGACAAACATACTCAATGAAGTCGCTAATCGTTTTCACGGTGTGTGTGTGCTGTACACTACTGTTGACGCGCTCAACCATCTCCTGCGTTACGAAAACGATGTTCTGGCAGCGGTGGGATTCGAACCCACGCCATCGAAATGACTGGAGCCTAAATCCAGCGCCTTAGACCACTCGGCCACGCTACCCACGTGCTGCACATGTAAAATGTTTGAATAAATCCGTGATACGTTGTTACATGAACGACGTATTACAGTGGGTTTGTGGACGGAGTTGCCCTACGTGCCTCGGATAATGCTGCATATCAATTGGCTTTTAGTAAGTAATTTATAACGTAAAAGAAGTATTTTATTATACAACGATTAACTCGATGAGATGAGTAATGTACGGATGTAATGTACATGTCAAACGTCGTGAGAGTAGTAAAAAATGAACTAATCCTCCTCCCCACTACGTTATGAAATACTATGTACATTTCAAAAATAATACAAAAGCAAAAGATGACAGGAATGGCTCTTAAAACAATAGTGTTCTTGTTTGATAGAGATTTTCTTTTTATTTACTGCTCAGCTTCCCTTTTAATGGACACAAATAAAGGTTTAGACTCTAAACCTTTAGAGTTTTCACTCTGAACTTTCGAGATTCGGATTAGGCACATTTAGTTGGTAATGCTGAAAGAGGATATCTGGGCTCAACTGGTTGAAATCATCAGTTGTTATGAGGAAAACCTCAAATGTTTTTTCAGTAGTACCTAGGGAAATGTTGCTGCCTATATATCTAATAAACTACTGAGCATAATAATCACCCACCGCCATCATCACAACACAAAATGCAGGACGAGGAGCCTTTGTGAAGAAAGGTAATGCATTTGTCCGGTGCACCTTCAGATATATGGTTCTCCAAATTGTCCTGTTTTCAGGTCTTAGTCAATCAAAAGCAGGTCGATAATAATTGCACATTCTCAGTGTTTTTACAGGATTCCATGTTCTCATGAATCCATAATGCATTTGAAGGCATGTACTATGGTTATGTGATGTAGGGAATGCAATCGCCTTGTTGTCAAGTTTAATGGACTTGTAGCTGATTTGGAAGCAGTTTGGGCTTATGCACAGTTTTTTCTACCTCACATTGCAGCATATAAAATAGCCATAACAAGTGTTTCCCATCAGATAAAAGGCCAAAACAGGACAGGTTGAAACATCGCTGTGATTTTATCTCTAACGCCATATCAGCATTGCCCATTAAGGGTTTTTGCTCTCTCATGAGCATCAGATCACGGGGAAAGTGAGAGTGAAATAAAAACACCATGAAACTGTTATGTTTTGTTGTTACTGTGGACGAGGTCAGCAAAAAAGGCTGAGGTCCGGAAAATGATTGGGTTTTAAGAATTAGTCATATATTTGATTGTTGCTTTAACAAGCATGTTCTCCCTGTGTGCGTTAGTTTTCCCCTGTGTCCTCCTATGGTCCAAAAACATGCAGAGGTTAAGTGGACACAGTAGGTGTGACTGTAAGAGTGAATGGTTGTTGGTCTCTGTGATGGACTGGGTGTCCCCCAAACTTTCACCCTATGTGAGCTGGGATTGGCTCCAGCGGCGCTGTGGCCCTCAGGTGCAGAATAAAGCAGTAGACAATGAATGAATGAATGAATGAATATTACAACAATATGAGGCAAAAGGAATTGTTTATAACAAGTAAACGTGTGTCTGTCGTTCCATTCACCTCTGTTATTTCTTTATCAGTCACCCGTGTGAGTGAATATTTACAACCACAGACAAAAAGCACCTCTGTGTACATTTAAATCTCGGCTGAACCGTCTACTCTAAAGATTAAGCAATCAAGAAAATAAATAACATTTCCTCATAAAAATAAATAAAACAAAAAACCTGTGATTTAGTCACAAAAGTGCAGGATTGTTGATTGTTGTACTACTGGCGTAAAGCCTAAGTAGTGCACACACATAGAACAGAAAGCACAGACAGCTGCAAACAATACACCAGTGTCCACCGACATTTTTTCTGTTTACATACCAATGACCCTCAACTGCTGAACCAACGTACAAAAACCAACTCACACCAACTGTTAAGCCAATTATCATAAACTCCTGAGTCGTTAGTTATTACACACATTTTTTTTTTATCCTATTACAACATTTCTGTTTACATAAGTCACATGTAACAGCTACGCAATTCCTCAAAGGATTAAGTGTTAACATTACGTTATATAAACTCTAGATACTGTCGCCGTTGAGCGTAATACTTAAATACAAAGAGTAAATACAGACATCGAGTTATTCAAGTAGTTCTGTTAGTACATGTTAATCCAAGCTTAAATTTCTCCCTGTGCAATACTTTTCTTTAGCCTCTATAGCTTTCTGATATTTGTTGTACTTTGGAATGCATTGTTGCATCACACATACAGCTTCTTTGTATAACACTGAGGTTTTATTTCTGTTTTTTTTCCACAGGGACGGAATTAAAGGAACAGTGCTGACTAACTAAAGTATAGGTGCATCGACATGACAGGTGATAAGAGGATTACACACGCACAAGTGCCGACTGTGATTAATGCATCTGCACTGTGCAAGGTGGTTTTCCATTACTAACGCAAAACCGCCACAAAGTGTTTTTCCCATGTTAAGAACGTCGACAGATCAATTATTATATGCTCACTAGGCACAGCTATGAGAAATAATGTCCCCGTCTGCACGTCTGTTCTCGCCGAGGTCCTCTTTGGTCTTTTGGATGCAGGTGAATATCTCCTTGAAGAGGGCCTTGTACTCAGGCTGCTGGCCGTCTTCCAGAGCCACCGCCAGATCAGACAACACGGTCGAACTGGACAGGCGTCGGCATGTCCGGGTGCTTGCAAAGGGACTATGGGATGTCTGCACAGCTTTATGGCTGAGTCCGTCTGTAGCCTGATGGCATCGCAGCAGCAGCTCATCATATTTCACCTAGAAAACACACAGGCATTCATATCTTAGAGAAGTGGTTTTATTTTTATTTTAATCGTTTAAACTCGGGCTGAGCTCATTCCTAATTTGAATGTATAAGGATACTAACATACTGATTTTGCAATTTTCTATTTTTTAAAATCACAATTCAATGATACATTTCTTGAGACAATAAACCCACAAGTTAGATTTCCAAAATCAATGCACATCGCACGTCAGTAGTCTGACATTTTTTTTTAAGTCAACTGCTACATTTTGGAATTGAAATAAATACAAATGAGGCCCAAGTACAAAATATATATTTTTTTTTTTAGCTTTGCCAACTCAGTGTTCACACTGTAGGACACACCACAAATGTGAGCTTTGACATCTTTCAAATGAAACTTCAAAACTCTGGACTGCTACTTTTCACCTTTTCTGTTTATCAAGCTAGTCAAAATATCACGATGTGTTTTATATCACCATGAAAAAAAAAAAAACTAAAAAAACACCCTCCAATAAATCTATGTTACATTTTTCCTCAGCCGTAGTTTAAACCATAGACTGCTGGAGAAGAATGACATAATCAAGTTCAGATTCAAAAAGGGTCATGCTGTGCAACAAAGAAAAAATTCTCAATTGTTTTATTATTACTTGCATACATCACCTTCAGGGCACTGTACTGTGCGTCCACCTCGTTGAGCAGAGAGATGCCCCTCTGTTTCACCGCCTCCGCTCGCCTTATACACAGCTGCTCATGACCGCGGCGGATTTCATCTGGGTTTGCAGTTCGCAAAACGCTGTCACTGTTACACCTCTGTCGAGTGAATCTTCTCCGCTCCTCATCATTCTCCACCCTCTCCTCTGCGTCACTCTGCATTGGGCCGGGCTTTTCTTCAGAGGCAAAGAAAACTGTATCTGGCAGCAGAAGTTGGTCTGGTATTCTGACATAGAACATAGATAACAGAAAATAAGGTGACGTTACACATCTGATTATGACCCATATCTAAAAAAAGAGAGTCAATATAACTCAGTCGAGAAATGAATTCAGTCCTGACCTCTTGGCACAGTCGCTGCGCCACAGAAGCCGCAGCTGTTCCACTTCACCCTCCAGCTCCTTCTGCCGGGCCCAGCAGCCCGAGAGCAGAGACAGCCGCTGCTCCAGACTCATGTTCTCCCTGATTGTCAACTCACTTTCCCGCTCTGCCGTATCCCTGCGGCTCCGCTCCACCACTAACTGGGCCTGAAGGGTCTGGATGGAGCGCTGGAGAGCTGCATTCTCCTCCTCTGGGTTTAGGCATCTGTCTCGGTCATGGAAAAAACCCTGAGGTGACCACAGACTGTCCACATGCAGAGTGTCTGACCTGAGACAGGACAGGTAGGTCAAGTGATGCCAAAATTTGAAAATGAAAAAAATTATTAGTAGATGGGGATATTTTTATTGGAAACACTAAAATGTGACAGTAAAAATGGTGATAGTATCATGGAAGTGTGGTTATAATTTAACATAAGGGAAGTAACATTATGGTAATACCATCTTATTTTTAGGTTATCACCAAATAATGAGGATGAAATTCATCTTTTTAATACGGTAATTATCAAACCAACATTTTTATGTCACGGTATTACACTGATACTGACTAAAGTAATTCTCATTACCAAGCTTTTACCAGGACATTACTTTGGTACATTACATGGTGTTGCTGTATACCCCTTACTAATCTATTAGTACTTTTACCATTATTACCACTAGTAATAATATCTCAGATCTACCCTATTACAGTTGTCAGCAGAAACTCTATTTCTAGAAAATCTACAAGACACATTTCAAGGTGAGTAACAATGTATGTGTTATACACAAGCAAAATACCTGTCACTGTGTAAATCATACAGCTCTTTGAGACAGGACACACTCTGTGCTCCGAGGTTGCGTCGTTGCTCTGATAGCTCTCTCTTTTTTCTCTCTTCCTGGGCGGCCTTGAGCTCATCCACCTGGGTCTGCAGGTCCTCCATGTGGGTCTGAAGTCCATCAATGGTCTCTGTTAGACTGCAAGGAAAAGCAGAGAAATGACTGTGAAGTCCTCCTGAACCTCCAGGTTTATTTTCACTCTTGTTAAAACTTTTCACAAGTGTTTCTTGGCATTTTTCGATGCAGTTACTGTGTGTATGCAGCAGTCTTGCTTCACATTTGTAGCTGCTGACATAAAATGCATCACTGTGTGCGCGTCATGTTAATGTCACGGGCGACATGAAAACAAAACACTGCTATAGTGAGAAACGCAGACTGAGAGTCATGTGGAGCTGATCATGTGACAATGGTTTGAATGTAGTGAAAATCTACATTCAAAGTAGCTGGAATGATTGATAAAGTATTTCTAATTCTGATTTATATCTAAAAATGACTCCCTACAGCTTTGGAAGGTCATTTTATTGAAGGCAAATAAACTGACCTGTGGATCTTCTGCTGAGCCAGTCGGTTGTCCTGCACTAGTCTCCTGTTGCCCTGCTCCAGATCCCTGGCGGCCATGTCCAGCTGCTCATATACTTTGGCGTGCTGGTCATTCATCTGACGCAGCAGGTCCACCTGCTTGGTGAGGTACTGGAGCAGCAAGAGATGGAAATGACAAAAGTTTAGGTATGGTATATTAAATAAATGACTTTTCCATGACTAAATGTTCCAACCTAATTCAATGTTGTGAGCGAGCTGTCACGAGGAAATTTGTCATTTGAAGGACTCAAAAATGCTGATGCTATATCATTTACTTTTATTTAAAAACACAAAAGGTTACTTAGAGAGAAGAACGAGAGGAGAACAGTACATGATCTTTTACACAGTTTTACAACAGTCAAAGGCTTCGTTAAAAAAAGAAAGTCCGGGTTACATTTAAATGTTATTTGACTTGTAATTGTTGTTGTACAGGCCACGAGTTCATGACATGGGCTAAATTACTTTTCTCTGGTGGAGATCAATGCAGTCATTTTGTCTGATGTACACAGAGAGACGCTCTGCCCTGTGTCACATTACCATGTTCAGGTGTGTGCACGGCTTTCACACAGTCATTAGTGAAGTGACTAAGACCAGCAGCGGACACGGCATGAGAATGAAGGTCAGAGACACATATGGGGATTACCATATCAACTTCAATAAATCCTGAAGCCACCGGCCCTCCCACTGATGTAAACAAATTAAGGCTCTTATCATTGTTGACCCACTGAATGCTACAGTACGTCCTTGGAATGTCTCATACTGAAATATGAAGCATAACAGTATGTATTTAGAAGCTATAACTGACAACCCATGAGCAAACCAAAAACTGTGCTCTGTAGTTTGAAAGGTGAACGCTAGAATTTAGTAACTTATTCATCTAAAGAATGGTGAAAATACATGGGATGAAACTCACAATAATGTCTTTTCTAGTTTTACTAGACTAGACTGGGGAAAGTGCAACCACAAATATAAATCTTGTTTAGGGCATATGCCTCTGTCTCATAGCTGTTCCCAATTCCCACTGATTAATTCCTTCCCTAACGTTTATCACCTCGATCTCCTGCAGCTGCTCCTGGTTGGTGGAGTACATCTGCTGCAGAGCCTGCTCCAGCTCATGGTTCCTGTCGAGCAGGGTTTTCCCCAGCTCTGCGGCCAGGTGGAGATCTGTCAGAGCACCGGGGGAAAAAATGTAAACATGAGACACAAGACAGCTTCAATGCCCAAACACAGGCAACTGATAGAGGTAGGTGAGTGTAAATGATGTGTATACAGACTTCCAATAAAACACACAAGCCATTGTTCCCATGCTGTTCGTATTTGACACTGGTGAATCACACGGGAATCTGAGGCATGTCTTGGGATCTCTGTGTGACCCTTCCCCCTCAATACTTTCTCTGAGGGAAAGTGTGTGAATTAATATTTTCTGCTACACTCTACACGCATAAGAGAGCCGTCTGTCTTTGTTATTGCGTCTTGTGTTAATTACATGTGTCACTAATAAAGTGCACCATCTGCGTGTCTAGCTCACAATTTATGAACAGCAAGGTTATTGGAAAACAGTCAACACAGAACCAGTGAGCGCCTCAGGAAATCCTGGCTATATAGAGCTCTCAGGATGTCTCAGCTCTTTCTGCAATCTTACTTGATCTGTGCAGCAGTTGGGATGGGATGATATACAAAATATATTGTGCTAAAAAGCACTCGTACTAAGTTGACTTGTGACTTTATTTCTAAACGTCACAAAGGAGAGCCTGTATATTTCCAATCATTCCGGTGGTGACTTCATGAATATAATGACCTTTTTTAAGATTCTTGTTTGTTATTGTTAATGACATTGGAAACATTGGTTAATCAGTTTTCCTTTGTTAACAATCTGACAAACCAAATGAAGGTTTGAGAATCTAAGAAAAACAAAACTATATTATATATATGCTTTTAAGATTTTCTGCAATAATATGGTGTGTAGCAGAACATTTTTTGTGTGAGCCCATTTGTTATTGTGTATATGTATCAAGCATTGGATTACTTCAGTAAAAACCGTCACTCACTGACAAGCTCACATGTTTTGTTTTACTAATATAATAATAAGATTACCTGCACTTGAACACAATACAGCAGCTGATGTTTACTCAAATATTTAATTGTTCTCCGTCTTTTCTTGTAGCTAGTTGGATATGGACATTGATGATTTTATTCCGATGTTTTCCTTTATATTATTATGCAGCTGTTTGTAGGGTCAATGTGAGACCACACACACAAACACACACACACACAGCCATGCAGCTCCTACCGTGTTCAAGGTCTTGTGGGTTGTGCCAGCAGGATTCTCCATCCGTTTCAAACTCTTCCTCCAAAATCATGTCAGTCAACATTTTATAGCCTCTGGGTTCAAGTGAGGACTCCACCTGACTGAAACCTGACACACCGGTGTGTGTGGTTGCTGGACCGCCTGTCGTGTGAACAGGAAGGGAAATCTGCAACCTACCAGTGAGAGAGGAGCGTTAAGTCTCTGAAGCAACGTGGCAAGTGTTTACTTATAAGCTGTGGGTCTCGCCCTGCTGCACACACACACACACACACACACAGTTGTTCTTGTAGCCTTAACCCGGAGGAACATTTTTTATTAGGATTAATGAGCAAACTCTCTGTTTTTGTGGATATATTTAACAGTGATGCTAAGCAACATCAACGTGCCGCGACAACACTTCCTGCTTCCAAGACTGTTGATTAAACTACCTGAGCTGCTGTGGCCGTGGAGGAAAACCAACCTCAGGTGTGCACTTTGCAAAAATGAATGCATTCAGAAACTTCCGCGTCAATCGTGCAGCTCTGGCCTATGCCATGACTACACTGGGAGCAAGCATGATAAACAATGTATTTGGCTTCTACTATGTCAAACTCTTCCTCAACAAGTACCAAATCTCAGAGGGAGCTTTCCACCAATCACAAGTGAGTATTTTTCTGATGCACTACTGTTTTATTTATACAAATTGAGTTTGAAAGTTTGGCCAAGATCACCAAATTCCTCTTTCTTTCATATAACATATAGGTTAGTTTCTTGTTGGCTCAATATATGTATAGTATAGACAATTTTTTTTTGAAGATTTGTTGTTGGGTTCTTTTAATGTTTTTTTTTTTTAATTATTATATCTCGACTTTTGCTAAATCCACACATTTTGTTTTATGGGGGCAGAACACTTGATTCTTGCCCTTGTGAGGGGTCCAGTTGAGGGGGCAAGACACTCGATTCTGGGGAGTACTGCCCCCTCTTGCCCCTTTGAGGAGCTGGCCCCGCTTCCTATTGCAGAACACACCCCAGTTCAGTTGGGTGTCATGCTCTTGTTTTGGTCAAATGAGACAACAAAAGACGTTAGGTTGTACATGGTAGTTTGCCAGTACCCACACATGTAGCACAAGTCAGCGCTCAAATACTACAAGGACACACACATTAAGTTAGGGTGATTTCCTTGTGAGATGTCAGCGCAATTGGAGTAGAATATGAGACTGAATATGCATGCTTTCAACAACTGACTGACATCTGACATGGACCCTTGTGTAAAGTGCAACTAAACCCCTAAACATGGCGTGAGCAGCTCGATGTCTGATTTCATGACCAGACAACGTCCCCTCACTGCTCCCCTCTCTCGCTCACTCCTCCTCAGTTCTCAGTCCACTTCTTTGGCATTTTTCAAAATCAATGCGGGCTTGTGCATGCATGTGGAAATTGAAAAGCAGCTTTCTGTGAATGAGGTCAGGGTTAGATTTAGAATAGATTTTTTCAACAAATGATTAATTTATTGGTTGATTATTTTAACGATATTCAAATTTTTCACAAGTAATGTTTTGCACATCCTCTCCACAGGTGGTGTACATGGTGTGGAATGCGTTCAATGACCCTCTCTTCGGATACCTGCAAGATAATTCCAAAATGCCTTGCTGCTCTCAGCGACGTCTGTCCATCCTATACGGGGCTCCCTTCTACTCACTGGCGTTTCTTATAGCCTGGTTCCCATGGCGGACCTACACCCCTGGGGACTGGATGAGTGGCCTACATTTGATGGTGGCGCTGTGTGCTTTTGATGGCATGCTGACTTTTGTGCTGTTGGCACAATGTGCACTATTCACAGAGATTTCCAGCAACCATAACAACCGACTAAGACTAATAAAGTACAGCCAGGTAAGGACTTTGTTTATGTCCTTCTTTTTCTTCTGTGCCCCCCTTCCAACAAAGTATGACTTTTCAGCCTTATTTTATGCCCTCTCTCCAGGTGGCATCTCTTATTGGTTCCTCCAGTGTCCTTTTCTGTGGTGTGCTGTCCAATAACATGGAGGACTTTGCATCCTTCCAAGCCTTCGCAGTGCTAATTGCTGTCCTAAGCTGCGTCTGCATGCTCTACACGGGCTTCCACAGTGACAGCCGCTATGACAACAGAGGATCAGATTCAGTTTCTGGGTGTGATCACACATCCCATCAATCAGTGTTGTCCATCTCCATGTTAAGAACACTAATCTGGCAAATCCTGACCAATCGGGACTTTCAGCTATTTGTGCTCATGAACTTCTTCCACGTTTTCATGCTGTCTTTCTTTAACAACTTCATGATGATATTTGTTGAGCACTTGATTCCTCCAGATGTGCTTCCATCCTTGGCCAAGAGCATCATGTATGGAGCAGGACACATCTGTCCACAGGTATTGTGCTGCCAATCACTAAATGCATGTATCGCACTCATGCATTAGTCATAGCAAAAATAATTATGAGCTGTCAAACACCTGCATTTAATTTATTAATCTGACATTTTCTTCTTAAGTTGTTAGTGTTGAGCTGTCGGAGACTGCTGCAAGGCGTTGGCTACTACAAGATTATCCTCTGCAGCTTCTACGTAGAAGCAGGAATGGCAGCTGCCATGCTCATGCTTGGTCGTCAGCACTACTATATTGTGGCATTTTTCCTCACCATCAACCTGTAAGACTTTAATAACGTTCTCCATTTAAAAAAAATATTCACAGTATCACTTCCTGTGAACCGGTCACCTTAACCTTTATGCAGGGTTTTACGCCAAGCATCCTGCAGTCTCTTTGGGCTGCCTTTGGCTGACATCATTGACAAGGACATGCAGCAGTACAAGCGCAGGTAAAGAAAACTTGCTTATCAGCACACTTACAAAAACACAGCCATTGCTCACACGCAATTTTTATAAATATATTTAAACAAAGTGAGAACTAGTCATTTTTAACCCTAACCCATTTAGTGGTAGTGAATTTGTCCTCTGCATTGAGCCCATCCTTATTATACACTAGTAGTGAACACACACAACCCGAGCGCAGGAGCAGTGGGCAACACTCATCTGCGCCTGGGGAGAAGTGGGGGATTAGGTGCCTTGCTCAGGGGCCCACCATAAGCATAAACCCGTCCTGGGATTGAACCAGTGACCTTCCAGTTATAAATCCTATTCCTTTCCTCCTGGCCAAGGCCTGTTATTTGATGTAGACAACATATATATAAGGATTTACATTTACACCTTTCACCTTCAAAGATGGTTTGCCTGCATTTACGTCATAGAAAAGAAATGTGGGATATTGATGATCAAGTTACAAGTTATTTGATAAATGAAAATATGTTTTATCTGACTTTTCTTTTTCTTTTTTTCTACAGTGCCCCTCTCTCCTCTATGGTGTTTGGGACAAATGCTCTCTTCACTAAGCCAGCTCATTCTCTGGCTCCTATGTTGGTGCTCAGTATTGTCAATCAGTTTGGATATGAAAAGCTGAAGGACCTAGGACAGGAGGCAAATTCAAGGTACTGACACTTTGTTGCTTCTTAAATATCCAAATAAGGTCACATTTACAGTTGGAAGAGTGCAGACCTCTGTCACCTGCGTTTTACTTAGCGATACCTGAAATGTTTACATTTTGAGCCACTGGATCCAGGAGACATAAATGTTCAAATTAAATTGCCACATGCTATCTGGATCATACAGATAGAGAGGGAGTTGCTAACACAGGGACAAACTTACAGAGAAACCCACACAGATGAAAACATTATCTCCTTGGTGGAGGTAATACCTGTGATGTCTAAATTAGAGCTGAAACAATTAATCGATTAATCGATTACTAAATGAATTGGCAACTATTTTGATTAATCGGTATGAAGCTTTTTTCATGATTAAAACAAAATTTCCGAATGTGAATATTTTCTTAATTTCTTTGCTCTGGATAACAAAGAAATCATTAAAAGTTAATCATTTTGGTTTGTGGACAAAACAAGACATTTGAGAACATCGTCATTTCCAGGTTTGACAAACACGATCATTTCCTGACATTTTATGGACCAAACAATTAATCGAGAAAATAATCGACAGATTAATCGATTATGAAAATAAACATTAGTTGCAGCTCTCGTCTATATCAGTACAGTTACAAAGTAAACATACCAACACTTTGTGTTTTCTTCTTTCTAGTGACTTGGAAAGCCTCCATAATGTGATGTTCTACTTAGTGTGTGTGGCGCCAATATGTGTCGCTGCTGCACAAGTCCTGGCTTGGAAGCCTTTCTCTATCCGCCAAAGTCACTCAGTCGAAACAAAGTGTATTGATGGCTAGTTTTTGTGCTCACTGCACTCAACGTTCTACAATTCTTAAAGTGGGATTTGGGAATATTCATAATTGCTTTACCGAGACCATGTCGAAAGTAATGTTTGTTGAATCCTGGGTTGTAACGGTGTTCATGTATGTACATAATGTTTTCATACAAATAAATGATCCTCTTTGCTGGGCTTATGGACAAGTGCACCACTATCTAAATTAAAAGTAAATATACATTTTGACATGAGGGAAAACAAAAATAAAGAAATTAAAATCTATTTAAGGATTTACTTCTTCATTGACATCTTCCACTTACAAAGATGGTCTGCCTGCATTTATGGCATAGAAAGAAAATGTGGGATGTTGCAAGTCATTTTGTAGATTCCTCTAACTGCTGTATATTAAATGTATATTTAACAATTAAGCCTTGGATAAGCACTTTATAATACTAATATGGTGTGCAGCAAAACTTTAATTATATTCTTCTTCCCCAGTAAAAATCACTCACTGACAAACTCAACTAGAATAACACACGTTTTTATTAATTTAATCAAATACTAATGACCTGCACTTAAACACAATACAGCAGCTGATGTTTACCTAAGTATTTTTTAGTTGTTATTTTCTTTCTTCTTAGTTTCTCTTCTAGTTGCTTAGATATGGACATTGATAACTTTATTATTTTGCTTCATTGGCTTGTAATTCCACCCTACATATATTTTCTGTTTAAATAGTACACAGCAGATGTCCGGTGTGTTTTCCTCTATACTATTGTTGGTGGGGTCAGTGTGAGACAGGGTGCGACCACACACACACTCACACACACCCATGCAGATCCTACCGTGTTCTAGATCTTGTGGTTATTGTCAGCAGGATCCTCCATCCGTGTCAAACCATTCCTCCAAATACAGCCTCGGGTTGAAGTGAAGACTCCACCTGACTGAAACCTGACACACAGGTGTGTGTGTGTGTGTGCGCGTGTGCGTGTGGTTGCCCCACAGCCCGCCGTGTGTGTATGGGAAGAAAAACTGCAGCCTACCGGTGAGAGAGGAGCGTTAAGTCTCTACAGCAACGTGGCAAGTACCTAATACACGACAACATCCGGTAGGTGGCAGATGTGAGAAATCATCGTTATTATAATGATAATTATTATTATTATTATTATTATTATTATTATTGTTGTTATTTTATTAATGAATCGTGAATCGTTTCTCTATTTTAACCAACGTAAGTTTCACAACCATTTAACATGAAGTCCAACAAACACCGCTGTCTACTTTTTGTTTGTTTTCTTTACTTCCTGCTTTCATTTGATTGGCATTTTCTATCAGCCAATCACAAAGCAGCAGTGTAACTTCATTGCGATACTGGTCAATCAAGTGTTTGCTTATACGCTGTGGGTCCCGCCCTGCTGCACGCACACACACACACACACACACGAATCAAGTTTGACGGGTTAGAGGATCGAGCTTAATTTTAGAAAAGGAAAGTTTTCTCGTAGCCTGAAACATTTTAATGCGTTGGCATTCATAGAAAAGAGGCAGCTGCAATATATTTTTTATTGGGAATAATGAGCAAACTCTTTGTTTTTTGTGGATAGCTTTAAACAGAGATGCTAAGCAACATCGGCGTGCAGCGAGGACACTTCCTGCTTCCAAGACAGATACAAATCACCTGAGCGTCTGTGGCCGTGGAGGGAAACCTACCTCAGGTGCGCACTTTGTAAAAATGAAGGCACTCAGAAACATCGGGATCAATCCTGCAGCTCTGGCCTATGCCATGACCACATTGGGAGCAAGCATGATAAACAATATATTCAGCTTCTACTATGTCAAACTCTTCCTCAACAAGTACCAAATCTCAGAGGGAGCTTTCCACCAATCACAAGTGAGTATTATTCTGATGTACAGCTGTTCTTTTTAATAAACAAATTGAGTGAGAAATGGAAAAACCGATGGCTGTGTCATAAAAGCACACACAAAAAAACAAGAACTAGGGTTTGTATGATGCAAACCTGTCGTCTGCACATTTCCGCATTGTTCTGCACAGAATCCACGCACACCTGTTTGATATCTTTTGCCATTCATGTGTATGGGGTTTGTCATTATGGACAGCTACAATTCAGCTGTGGATATCTGTAAATGAATCGTAGGTATCTCTAATTCCACTTTCAGATATCACCATGCAAGTTCCAGATATCTTCAATTATTATCATTTTTCAATTATGACCTTGAATTAGTCATAATGTTATTGTAGATTAGAGATATCTACACTGCTACTGGAAATGGAAATTGTGATGCATTGAACATGCATGCTTTGAACTGGCTGACATGGACCCTTGTTTAAAGTGCAACTAAACTGTGCACATTTTCACAGTTTAGTGTAAAATATTGAAATTATACATTTTATGATTTTTTTTTATTTTATTTTTTAAATGGTGAATCTTCTGCCTCTCTGGTCAAACACCAGCTACTGTATTCAAATTTTGGCACTGACTGTTTTAGACCATGCTTGCATCACTGATGCACTCTTTCATCACACTCTTGCCTAATAAAGCAACCACAGGAGCTCTTGCTTTGTCACCTTTCTCTTTCCACCACATGAAGCACATTGTGAGCAGCACCTCATTAGAAAGCTGCAACTCAGTGTCTGATTTCACTATGTCCCTCATTGTTCCACTCTCTCTCTTTTTCCTGCTCTATCTCACGCAGGTCTCGGCCCACTTCATTGGCCTTTTTCAAAATCCGACATTGGGTGGAGTTAGCTGCAGAAGAGAGGGTTTAGTTACACTTTAAATATGCACACAACCGCGGGCTTATACGCACATGTGGAAATTGCAAAGCGGCTAGGTTACGGTTAGATGTTGTTGATATAGAGGTAAGTATGACCCGGCTCTTATAAATCATCAATCATAAGTCATAATAGTTACTGATGATTCTTGTTGTTGTTATTATTACCCTCTCCACAGGTGGTGTACATGGTGTGGAATGCGTTCAATGACCCTCTCTTCGGATACCTGCAAGACAATTCCAAAGTGCCTTGCTGCTCTCAGCGACGTCTGTCCATCCTATACGGGGCTCCCTTCTACTCACTGGCGTTTCTTATAGCCTGGTTCCCATGGCGGACCTACACCCCTGGGGACTGGATGAGTGGCCTACATTTGATGGTGGCGCTGTGTGCTTTTGATGGCATGCTGACTTTTGTGCTGTTGGCACAATGTGCACTATTCGCAGAGATTTCCAGCAACCATAACAACCGACTAAGACTAATAAAGTACAGCCAGGTAAGGACTTTGTTTATGTCCTTTTCCGTCTTTGTGCCCCCCTTGCCAACAAAGTATGACTTTTCAGCCTTCTTTTATGCCCTCTTTCCAGGTGGCATCTCTTATTGGTTCCTCCAGTGTCCTTTTCTGTGGTGTGCTGTCCAATAACATGGAGGACTTTGCATCCTTCCAAGCCTTCACAGTGCTAATTGCTGTCCTAAGCTGCGTCTGCATGCTCTACACGGGCTTCCACAGTGACAGCCGCTATGACAACAGAGGATCAGATTCAGATGATTCTGGGTGTGTTGATGAGACATCCCATCAATCAGTGTTGTCCATCTCCATGTTAAGAACACTTATCTGGCAAATCTTGACCAATCGGGACTTCCAGCTATTTGTGCTCATGAACTTCTTCCAGGTTTTCATGCTGTCTTTCTTTAACAACTTCACGATGATATTTGCTGAGCACTTGATTCCTCCAGATGTGCTTCCATCCTTGGCCAAGAGCATCATGTATGGGGCAGGATTCATCTGTCCACAGGTATTGTGCTCGCTGCAGTAATAACAATAATAATTTTGTCCAGCCCATAGGACTATACTGACAATTTCACATGGCTAATTCCATCCATGTTGCATGTCCTTCACTCACATTGTTTCTAATTTTGTTTTTAGTTGTTAGTGTTGAGCTGTCAGAGTCTGCTGCATAGCCTTGGCTACTATAAGATTATCCTCTACACCTTCTACACAGAAGCAGGAATGGCAGCTGCCATGCTAATGCTTGGCCATCAGCACTACTATATTCTGGCATTTTTTCTCACCATCAACATGTAAGACTTTATTGACATATTCCATTAAAAAAAGAATTCTATCACTTCACGTCATTTGAATCATACTTGCTCCGTCACCATCATCTCCTACTGTATGCAGGGTCTTAATCCAAGCAGCCTTCAGTCTCTTTGGGCTGCCTTTGGCTGACATCATCGACAAAGACATGCAGCAGTACAAGCGCAGGTAAAGAAAACTTGCTTCTCAGCACACACACAGCCATCCCTCACACGCAAATACATGTGATTATTATTATTATTGTTATTATTATTATTATTATTATTATTATTATTATATGTGTTCTGCCTTTTTAAAGATACATTTAAACACATAGGTTTTCTGATAAATGAAAACATGTCTTATCCGAATTTTCTTTTTTCTTTTTTCTGCAGTGCCCCTCTCTCCTCTATGGTGTTTGGGACAAATGCTCTCTTCACTAAGCCAGGTCATTCTCTGGCTCCTATGTTGGTGCTCAGTATCGTCAATCAGTTTGGTTATGAAAAGCTGAAGGACCTACGACAGGATGCAAATTCAAGGTACTGACACTTTGTTGCTTCTTAAATGTCCAAAAAAAGGTCACATTTACAGTTTCAAACAAACCTCTGCCAAGACTTAAACACTTGCATTTTACATGCCAGCACCTGAAATGTTTACATTTTCATCCACTGATGTGTTAAGATGTTGCTGAGATATACTGTATGCCTCTGAACTTGTTAAATGGGACTCATCTGATAGATTTTGACTGAGATATTTGACAGTTTTGCCCATTATATAGTTTTAGACAATTTGATCCTTCTTTATGACATCAGTGGGTAGATTCTTACCAAAATGTAATGGAAACATACTTGGCGTGATCACCTACCTATCACACAAAATTCAGATTGATCCGTCAAAAACAGAAAGAAAGTTGCTAACAGAGGGACAAACGCCTTGGCGGAGGTAATAACTCCAACTGTGCAGTTACAAAGTAAACATACCAACACTTTGTGTTTTCTTCTTTCCAGTGACTTAGAAAGCCTCCATAGTGTGATGTTCTACTTGGTGTGTGTGGTGCCAATGTTTATCGCTGGTGTACAAGTCCTGGCTTGGAAACCTTTCTCTATCCGCCAAAGTCACACCGTCGAAGCAAAGTATATCGATGGCTAACTTCGGTGCACTCAACTCTCGGAGGCAGCTGAGCTGTTCTACAATTCTTAACCTGGCATTTGGGAACATTCTTAATTACTTTACAGGGACCATGTTGAAAGTAATGTTGTTGTAGAATCCTGGGTTGTAATGGTGTTTATGAATGTATAATGTTTTCAAACAGATAAACAATCCTCTCTGTTGCGCTTATGGACATGTGTATCACTATTCAAATGAAACATAAATGTACATTTTGACATGAGGGAAAACAAAAATGGAGAAATTAAAATCTGTCAGGATTGACTTCCTCATTGACATAGAGTATCTCACCTCCAAAGACTGCATTCATGGCAGTGAAAGGAAATGTGGGATGTTGATGATCATTGCAAGCAATTTTGTGGATTATCTATTGTATATCAAAACCCAACTATTAAGCCTTTGATAAGCACTTTATATACTCATGCTGTTTCATCCTTAGTGAACCAAAACCACTGTGGCACAATGTTCAAATGGAACTTAAGTCATATATGCTGGTTTTTACTTTATTAATATAAATTATGTATTTATGGCCTATACAAATGAACGAAGCACATGAACCTGAGCACTGACAACTGTTAACCCCTATGTGTTGTGCAATAACTCCTAGACTCAGAAGTAAAACAAAAAAACAACTTTATTTTCTTTGAGGACTTTAACATCTCAGGCTCACGTTTGGTTTTATCACTTGTGGCATGGAGAAAACTAAAAAGTACATTTTGCTGTGGTCTGCGATAATGCAAGCACTTTAGGCAGCGTAAAAAGACATGAATGTGTCCCTTGCTACCTGCAAAGGCTGTAGACCTTTTGTAAGCATATACAGTATTGTGTCAGAAACAGCATATTTACATGGTGCAAAGTTACCAGCAATTTTATCTCAAGAAGCAAATGTCACTAACTACAGTAAATTACGTCATGATCTTATGTGTGTATATGCCTGTGATCAAGGTGGTCAGTCATTAAGATAGAGAGTTATGAACAAGAGGAAGTGCAGGTTTTGGTCTAATGGTATATATATGTATGTATTTATATATATGTATGTATGTATATATATATATGTATGTACTGTATATATATATGTGTGTGTATATATAGATAATTGATAACATTTCACATTATATTCACAACATTAATATATATATATATATATATATATATATATATATATATATATATATATATTAATATTCACCTTTGCAAAGGACGAAAAGGGCATAACTGAGCAGAATGTGTCGACATGATGTTTCAGTAACATATTGCCCTACTTTAAATTTTGTGCTAAAACTGGCAGTTTTGGTGCAGTGGCTAGCATTGCTGCCTCACAGCCAGAAATGATTTATATGAATTTACATGTTCTCCCCATGAGCATGTGGCTTCTCTCTGGGTGCTCCAGCCTCTTTCCGCACTCCAAATTGACAGTAGGAGTGAATGGTTGTTTCTGTACATTGGCCCTATGATGGACTGATGATCTATCCTTGGTGAACCCCGCCTTTTGCCCCATGTCATGTCAGCTGGGATTGGCTCCAGCTTCCCCCGTGCTTCCCCCGTGACCCTCATGGAAGGTCGATGGACTGCTAGTTTATATATAATATACCTTTTTGTCATTACATAATTTATAATGATTAACTTTATATATACAAAATTCTCCTTGCATTTTTTGGATTGTTTTCCAAAAGATATGATTTCTACACAGCTCCACTCTGAATCTACCCCCATGTTTATTTCCTTATTTGTTGAGAAAATGGTGCATAGTTTTACAATCCTGACAGAAAATGCTATTGTTAAAAATCAGATTGAATCCTCCAGGACATGGACTGCGACCTCTGTCTGCTCCTGTGCAGAGTTATTTTAGAATCCACAGAATGTAGACAAACGCTGAAACCGTGTGGAATGTCTCATTTTATGAGAAACTGTGAGCAACCTCTGCTGATGTGTCAATTTCCTCAGTCACGCGAGTGTCCTGGTGTTTCATGACTTGCATTTCCCCCAGTTGAGAAGACAAAGGTCTGGCTGCCAATTAATGTCTTTGACCATCAGTTAGACGTTTTGATAGATGTCATCAGCTGACCTGTTGAATTTGGCATTTGCAGCCTGTGACAGTGTTTATTAGTTTATAGTTAAAAAAATGGAAATTTTCTAGAGCAACAGGAAATGTGATATGCAGAAGTTTTTGCCCAATCTGCCTGTTGACTAAATCTCAACTACTACTGCAACACAATTTACCTCAACTTGGAGACTGCTCTGGCCCTTTTCCAAGTTCCTTCTGCTGTTCATTTCTTGCAGCACATCATGGAACTTTGTTGTTTTAGTTGAGTAGTTCTGAAAACAGAATTCTAACATTTGTTATCATACCTACTGGAAATATTCAGTTGATCTGTCTTTTCACAACCAGACTTTACACAGGCCTTGTTCCTCTATTTCCTCTATTGGGCTTTTCCCAATTTAGTTCACAGTTTAACATGTCATATACAAATTGAAAGAAAAAATCATTCACTTATCTACAACCTTGTCGGTTTTGCACGTTTTTCTGCAAAAACTCACCTTGCGGCCGTGCTAGAACACAGAGAGAAAACATTAAAGTTACATATTTTAAGATCTCATTTGAATTTGAAATGAATATAGTGAGGTAATTGTACCTTTTTTAAAATGATGAGTGTCACAATTGCTATGCTGTAGATGACCAACAGGACAAATGATGACCATAGAAGAATGTTGCTTGCCACTGTTTTAACATTTCCTGAAAACAGAGCAAAGGTCTGTCATCAAATCTCAGTCAAAATATCCAAACACATGTGCCAATACAATTTTTTTCTTACCTGTCACTGTGAGAACTGTACCCGGCCCAACATGCTGTGTGCCACTCTCCGCAGTGAGTTCAGAACACACTGCAGCACAGTGGTAGATTCCACTGTCATTTTTCTGAAGTGACTTGATGCGTAAAGATGCTCCATTCAATGTGTATTTGAGAGGATTATCCCGCAGGTTGAGGCGAACATGTGAGTGCTCTTTGAAAAGAAACCACTCATAACGCACGCCAATGGCTAAGCACTCTGAACTGCCATTACAAGGCAAAACAACGACTTGTCCTCGTTCCTTCAAGATCTCCTTCTGTGGCTGTCTTAAGCAGTCATTTACTTTTCGCATACTCTCTGGAAAGAAATATGACAAACGCCATATGTAAGATGTCAAATAATGTTTTCTAAGCCCAAAATTGTTTAATAGTAACCACTGCACAATAACACCCAGGAGCTTTGATTTAAGTTTATTTTTTTATGAGGCACAATAACAGTTAGAAAACATTACCCCCCTAAGTAAATACTGTGCACAATGACAGACCACATGTGGGAAAATAAATTTTACCTGTTACTGGCAGGTTGGTGAGGACGAGAGAAATCCAAAACAGCAGCTCCATGTCTGACGCTTGACAGAGTGAGTGATCTCATGATTACTTGCATGATGTTGTCCAACTTCCTCAGCACTCACTTCCTATTTCCTACTTGGGTGATATCTCATATTTCATATGTTCATGACTCATGGAATCAAGGAGATTTAATGGTTGAGACTGACCTGGAGTCAAGAATTTCTCAGATTCTTTGTCTGATGGAATACACCATAAGAACTAGATATCTGAAATTATAGTTACAATCGTCATCAGGATTCACCGAAGAGCACCAATAGTAAACAAAGTTACATGGGGATCTTATTGGGCACTGCATCACTTTTCTCTACTAGAAAGACACTCATTTAAAAACAATACAATTTATAATTTGCTTTAGAGGCCACATACGAATGGCAGGCAGTAGGGCACTTCCCATGTTTCAAACTTCAAACTTGGAACTTGCAGACCACATGACCACATCAATCTCATGTGGCACGCCACTTAATATTATAAAATTATTATAATGAGTTATTTCTGTATGTTTGTTTTTTTTAAAAAAAACTGGATTAATTTAGCATCATACATATGTTTATTTGTGGCAAGAGGCTCAAGTTTTCAGTCTCTGTGGGTCCAGCTCGTGGTGGGCGGCTCATGTGTTGTCAATCAAATTTTTGCTCCAATCAAATCTGCTCCCTTTGTTTTCTCACGCCCCCTTCCACGTCGACCTGCACTTTCGCCATATTTTCAATCCTGTCGAGACCCGCATCTCTGTTTGCCACCAAGTTTAACCCGAGGACCCTTCTCACAGCTCTACGCTTGGGCTTATTTCTGAGGAAACATCTCTGTTAGCTTCACTGCCGTGTCTGCGAGCTCTTCCTGCTGCAACCATGAACATCTTCAGAGGGATTGCGGACTTCTCCCATCTGGCTGCTATCATCATACTGCTGCACAAAATATGGAAAAGCAGGTCGTGTGCAGGTAAGTCAGTGCTGCTGTTCGTCATGCACATGCTCCACTATGACTTTCCTGATTTTACAGGTTGACTTCTATAAATGCCAAAGTGGCCGGTTTTAAAAGCTTTGTCCCGCCTCACTCAGTACCCTCTAATGCAGCTAGCTAACGTTTCCCCACTCATTCATTTGACCCATTGGCTACGAGCGTTAGCGGTCAGTTGACTCACTGGTTCGTAACTTTAATAAACTATTGTGTGTGCAATGTGCACTCTCTTCAATTCTATTGCGGTTTACACAACACATATGTGGTTGAATGTTTGTCTTATCGACGTAAGTAGCACCTACATCCGAATGTAGTATATCTGTCTTAGTGGAAGTTAACTCTGTTAGCTAAACTGCTGGTTGAGGGAGTCTGTACATAGTTAAGTACAAATAAATACACGTATGAGAAAACATTAATACAAAATTTGTATTAGAAGTACTTTATTTGCCACACACATAAAGACACAGCTTGATGTTCAGTGCTCGACTTGTTTGGTCTGGCTTCTGACGTGGCGTTCTTACAACAGCGGTCAGAAGTAGCGAACCTTTACTTTTCATCATTTTTTGTTGTGAAGTATAAAGGTAGACAGACTTGACAAGGCAGATAACCAATCATTGACATTTATATTATACTAAACACGTATCAATGCGAAGTGAAAATAAAATGCGTTGAAATAAAATTTAGCGCACAGCAAAAAAAAAAATGCGTTAACGGGTCACTTTTAATAATTTGAAGGCATCAGTAGTATTCAATATTATTTCCGTAGTCTTTTGTTGGCTTCTGTGTCTTGTCATATGAAGCAAACTCTCTCTTAATATCCACCTGTAAAGGTTGTGTTTTTTCCATTTGTTTGGATAAAAGTCTTACCCAACATTATTGTTGAGTGTTTTGTCAAACTTCTGAGCTGCTATCCTCCCAGACAATTCCAAATGTGATGTTCTCGTTAAACGTGGAAGAGTGACTGCACTTTGGGCTCCACCTAATCATGCATGTCACCCCCAACTGCAAGATGGCCATAGTATAGAATAGGCAATATTATGTTCAATGGGAAATCATTGTCATCTTAGGATATCACCCGAAGCACATATATCTTTAATACTTGTGTCTAACTTTACAAAATGCTTGTTTGTGTTATTCTGCTCATGAACACCTGTAATGTGTTAAGAATAAAACCCTCTTCTCACCACCACTGATTTCTCATGTGGAGTAAAGTAGTCTTTCGGTTCAAAGTTTAGAGGTTACATCAGGCCACAGATGATTACTAGATTGGTGTGTTTGTGTATCGTCTTTAGATATTATGCATCAATAGTTTGGTTTACTACAACACATGACAAATGTTGTTGAAGATTGCAATACAAAGAGTATGAAATATTTAGAAAGTAGTGCAGAGTGTTAGCTAAAGAGGTAAGTAAGGCTGTTTTACAGGTGAGGAGTGTAGACACTAAATATTGACTCTCCAAAGTTGTTTGAGCTCTCTTGTGAAACAATGAAATGGCCCGCACTGTAGGACCCGAGTCATCTGGAGGGAGTCTACTCCAAACTCTGTTCTGAATCATAATGCCCATATAGCATTCACACAGAGGAATGGAACACCTACCACCTAGAGGCTGATGAAACAGACCTCTCTTGTGATGTGAATGCAGGGCTTCATTTAAAAGAAAACAAAATCACCTTGCTTTCTTTTTAGAATGAGAATGTCTATCGTTCTGAAGGTGATGGAATGTCCCAAATTTTAATTGATTGACAATTGATCATTTGAAAAATGTGTATCGCGATGAAGGTTGTGGATACCTCAACCAGCCCTACCTTGTTAAAATATCTTGTTTTTTCATGCTAGAGTAGTTTTAGAAAATAAAACTGAGTGGGCATACAAATGGATATCCATTCACATACATACACACTAGATTGTGTGTGATAAATATTCCCAATTTTTCCAATTAATGTCGCTGATCAACAAGGCAAAGTATAATTATTCACCCTTACTACTAGAGAAGCATATCTGAAGTGCTCATCACTGTGGTGCACCTTTAACCGAAATGAAAAATGTGCTTGATATTTGTGTTAAAGGTATCTCTGGAAAGAGCCAGATCCTGTTTGCCATTGTGTTCACCACACGCTACTTGGATTTGCTGACCTCCTTCATCTCCCTCTACAACACAAGCATGAAGGTAAGACAGCCGTTAAGTCTCAGCCCAGACCGGTAGCCTTTCTACCAGTGCACCCTGACTGATGTGTGGAATGGTTTTGTGTTGTTTACCAGGTGATCTACATCAGCTGTTCATATGCCACAGTCTATTTGATCTACATGAAATTTAGGGCTACGTACGATGGCAACCACGACAGTTTCCGTGTGGAGTTCCTGGTTGTTCCTGTTGGAGGTCTTGCTGTTCTCATCAACCATGACTTTGCCTTGCTAGAGGTGGGTTCAGCCTCCTGTACTGCAATCTGTCTGTGATAGAATTCATTCCTACATGGTGACATATAACTTCTTTGATCAGATCCTTTGGACATTCTCCATCTACCTGGAGTCTGTGGCAATTCTGCCTCAGCTCTTCATGATCAGTAAGACGGGTGAGGCGGAGACGATCACCACCCACTATCTGTTCTGCCTGGGCTTGTATCGAGCCCTCTACCTCTTCAACTGGATCTGGCGTTTCTACTTTGAGGGCTTCTTTGACATGATTGCTATTGTGGCTGGTTTGGTCCAAACTGTCCTCTACTGCGACTTCTTCTACCTTTATGTCACCAAAGGTGAGTTCTTAACTGGTATCATCTATTTATACAACCACTAGCAATAGTAACTGCAACTGGGCACAGCAACAACAACACAGATGTATCTCTGAAACATTATACTGTAGTTCAATAAAGAAATGTTTTAGAGTTAGTAATTTACATACAATTATTTATTTACAGTAGCTTCCAACACATAGTTGCAATTGTCATCATCATGTAGACTGTAGTCAGTTCACTCAGTTCCTTTAAAACAGAAACTCTGGTGCTTAGTTTTCTACATGACGACTGTCTTAAACTTTTTCTTCTCTCTCAGTATTGAAAGGCAAGAAACTAAGCCTGCCTGCGTAAAACGGAGGTGGAGACAGCGACTCCCAGTAGACTCGGGGGGTGCGGAGATGACATCTTGGAATTCTCGTGACCTATAGCAAAGGACACCTGGGACAGAGAGTCAACCAACAGGGAAAAACACTAGTCCTCTTGAAGATTGATGATTGAACTGGTAAATGCCAACAAACACCAGAGCTGAACAAAAATCATCCCAGATCAACTTTTGGATTTTTGTGTTCAGCATCTTGCCTTAAACTTCTTTTCATTGTTGTTCAGATAGGAGAAAAGGCTTCTTTTTCTTTTTCCTTGTCTTTCTTTCTTTGTTTTTTGTGAGGTGGATGTGTTTTTTTTTACTTTTATAATGTCACAAAGGGGGTTGTCTCTGAGAAATACCTTGTTTGACTTAGTAATGAAATGCACAAATGTACAGTCTTATTAAAGAGTGAGATAAAGAGTAATGTATCCGAGTGCCTGATGTAGAGTATGCCCATTTTCTCACAGTATTTTTCTTTTTTAAACCTTTTAATTTTTTATCTGTATACATATGCAGTAACCCTCTCTTGGAAACATTTAAAAGAGGCCAACATTCACAGTTTGATGCTTTATAATATCTCTATACATTAAAAACTGGGGTTAAAAGGAAACCAATAACAATATTTTTACATAAATGCCTTCAGTCTTTTAATCATAGGTGTCAGCATTTTCAAATTGATCTAATTTGGAATTAAACTTTTCATGCAATCTTTTCTTTAGCTTACTGTGTTGGAGAAGCTGTTATGCAGTGCAACTGTTTTGTGGCTTAAATATGAATCCAAACCTTGTTTCTGTCAAGTGTAATCCAGTCATAAATGCAAAAGAAATGATGACCGATTGAACAATGATTGCACTCGTCACACACGGATGAGCAGAGCAGTTACCTGGCATCAGAGTCCTCTGTCACTTCCAACTGGTTGTGACATTTCATTTGTTAACCCAGCGTGTGTAGTGTGAACATTTCAACAGTTCTGATATTTTGCTGCAGTAGTGGGTTGTTTTTCTTTTCAATGACTGCATTTGCATCATATCTAAAAGGCCTCTTGTTAACCTCTTTAAAGTTGCCATTCTTAGAAGAAGTATTTCAACTTTTTATGTCATTGTTTTGCATGTTATCACCTCCATTAAAGATTTTATGAGAATCACCCTTTAGTGCCACTTGTTATTGAAGTGATGCAAGCCCTAATGAGTATGATTTGTTCGACTATGGCAGAAAAGCAGTGGTTTAATTCATATTTTGCATATCCATTGTCTACCTCTTAGTCCCCACCCGCCAGGGTCGCAGGGCTGCTGGTGCCAATCCCAGCTGAGATTGATCGGAAGGCGGGGTCACACCCTTGACAATCATCTAGTGGTAAACCCAGAGCAATGTATTCTTGTTATTCCTGCATGTTTGGCTCAATGGTCGGTTTAATTCACTTCTGTAGAAATGTCCATACAAAAAATATCAACTAAAGCATCTTAAGTGAAACATGTTCCTATGTGGAGTTGTGAATGTAATTAATTCAAATCCACCATGTCACTTCTTTGTATGGTTTGCCAGGTTGGAAAAAAAAGTAAATAAATTTAGAAAATGGCTTACAGAGATCGTTGAGACCAATAAATATAACCATAATTGAATTAAAAATGTAATCAAAGTCCCTGTGTGCGCGTGGGTTTTCTCCCATGTTTAAAAACATGCAGAGGTTAAATTGCCAGTCTACTATTTTTTTTTCTTAAGACAGAATGCCACAGCAAAAGTTCCTTCTCATGGGCTTTTATTGAAGATTGCATTGCAGATGCAAAACATTGTGCAGGTGGCACCAAACAGACTTGTAACATTGTGTTGTAGTGTATTTTAAAAGGCTAACGTGTGTGAACATCACATACAAAGCCATCCTTGGGCTGAAAATCATACTCCGTAACAGATGTGCTTACATATCTTACACATTATTCTCTTAAATAGAAAGGAGATACTATATATTCACACACATATAGTATAAAACAGCATAAATAGGTCATATAAATATATATATATACATATGTATATGATAATACAAATATGTAATCTGTGATACAATTTGCTGGCAGTTGAAAGGGAAATTCAGACTTTGCACACTTCCTGGCCCCCCCAAAAAACAGTCAAACATGATTTTTTCTTTATCATAGCCAGCAGTTACAATGACATGTATTAATTAAACGTAGCTACTGCTCAGTTTCGATGTAGTAACAGTATTACTAATTTACATATCCGGTTTACTAAGCTCTGAAAATCGATTACAACAGCATTGTACCATTTGAATCCCGACCACCTTAACTCAGTGGTGCTGATTCAAGGCTCCTATGTGTTTGAACGTGAAACTTGAGAGAGAAGTGGAAGAGAGCTGCTACAGCATTTCCCTCACTTATCCTTCTCCTGGTCCTTCTCCTTCTTCTGGTCCTGGTCCTTCTCCTGGTCCTTCTCCTTCTCCTGGTCCTTCTCCTTCTCCTGGACTTGCTGGAAGAGCAGAAAATAAATACAGTGTGAGGTATTTATTAACCATGTACACATGTATTACAGATGACTTTTGGATAGAAGATATAGATGGATGTTGCACACATAATATAACCAGGGATAGACATTTACATCATTTACACAAGTACATTTACTGCATTTAGGTACACTTTTAAGTGATTTGAAAGGCAAATATTGTACTTTTGACTTCACTACATTTGTACAAAGATCATGTTCTAAGTGAGAAACTGTGATGATGATGATGATGATGACATTCACCCAACTCGACATCTTAAAGCTGCAGTACGACAGATCAATAGATAATGGATTGTTGTTGAGTTTAAACAGCAGGTTGTTAAAAAATACTAACATATTGGGATTGGGATCATCTTTTTCAGATCAGCACAGATACTTGTTATTCATACAACAACCTCATTGAGTCATTTCACTCAATGCTGAAGTCATGAGTGTGTCTAAGTAAGTCTAAGTCAAGTACAGTCTTTTACCAACGTTAGTCAAGCAAGTCTCAAGACTTAAGTCAGACTCGAGTCAAGTCACGTGACTCGGGTCTCCCACCTCTGGAAATCACTGACCAATAATGCCAACAATATTCCACTTAAAGCCTAGAAAAGTAAAAGTACCTCCAATTACAACAAGAAGTACATTACCTTTGCCAGCTCTGAATAATACATGAGGATGTTGGAGATGGTGGTATAAAAAGCCATTAAGATGAATGACACAATGACGGAGACGATTGCGAGGCCCGAGAGCACGCACAGTAAAGTCAGCATTCCAGCAAACAACACGAACACTGAAAGAAAACGTCAGAGGACAAGTTTGTGGTGAATTAAAAAACAAACTAACTAAACACAATAGGTGCAGGATCACAAAAACACTGGCTGATTTTGACACATGAACACCTACCTTCGAAGAAAACAAAACCTACTGTCGACGTAATAACGGTGACAAGTGCAAAAATCAGGAACAGACCCACAGGCAGTGCAGCCATGGCACTGAACAGCATCACTGCAAGAGCTAAGAAAGGATGGCTGCTGAGGTACTGTCCACATCTTGAATTCATCGCCTGTGATATCTGGTGAAAACAAATGTCAAGTCAGGTCAGGTGGGAGGAAATGAAGGAAAGAAAGCAACACATTAAGAGCAGGTGGTAATAATAACAGGGGTTACCAGTGGCTGGGAGTCAACATAGAGACGTTGTATCTGTGTGGACCATCTTTCCTGCAGCTGCTGGAAGTCACTCACACCGCTTTTGTTCTCCATCTCACTGTACATGAGGGAAAAACATGAGAAAACCTACATCAGTCATTATCCGCTAATGTTTTAAAACAGTCAGCTCTCCCTTTGGATTCTTATTACAACAAGTTAGCATCTGCTGAGTGAGCTTCCTTGACAACTACCAATATCATATTTGACTGTACTTTTGATAATTAAACAAAATTCAACTTACAAGTACAAACCTGAACAACCTGGTTTGATTCTCTTGCTTTCAACTTCTGAAACTGTTTCCCCCGAATGTTGTGTCAAACAGTGTAACAGGAGGAAGCAGCAGCTACAACAACACACCCTTTCAGAAACACTCCTTCCTCCTCCTCCTTCTTCCTTTCTGTGTCAGAGACTCCAAAATGCTGGCTGATAATAATACTGCCACCTACTGTTCACAGCACAGCACAGCACAGCACAGCACGGCACGGCACAGCACGGCACAGCTGGGGGTACCAGCCAAACTGGGATTCCAACTGACGTCCTTCTTGCTGTGAGGTAACAGTCTTAGCCAATACACCACCATGTGACCCAGATGAGATTACTTTCATGTGACATATTTCTTTTTCCCCAAGTATGCTCAATTTAAGTGAAATTAATTTCATTTGGCACATAAGACAAGTGTCTAAATGTGTGTTTGTGTGCATTCATTTATTTGCACATTTGAATTTTCAAACTAGTAAATGGCTTATATTGCTTATAAGTTAGAAGTCAGTGATGAGAAAATGAAAGGATATTGTGTATAAATAATGTAATACTCAGAGGGAGTGCAAACACAATTATATTACACAGATAAGTCAGTGTAGCAGCTCAGTTGCTACAAATGTTTATTTAATTAGTCCAAAAGTTCATGCAGAAGTTTATTCAAGAGTTCACTTATTTGATTTCCTGTTAAACATATTTAATATTTAAAAACAGCAAATGATTCCATTTTCTGGGCTAAAGCATTGTCGCGGTAGTAACAGTTTTTCCTGCTTATGAATATTTATCCCTTCATTCCACCATTTTCTTTACATTTAATATGTAGTTTATACTTTTATTCAAAATATATACGTTGTACTCTAGTGCTGATACAACATGTAGATGAAGAACAGATAGATATAAGTTTATTAATTTGATTACAAACTCTTGTGTTTTATGAGACAAAATGAAAACTGGCAAAACATATTGGCAAATAGATAAATGAAATCGACACCGTATCGTTATCATTTGTCCTCTCATGATAGTACACAACAAAATGACTGCATTTATAAAGTGTTCTCAGGTGGAAAACGTTGCATATTTAATACAAATATTCAGCAAACGGCGCAGCTTTCATTCGTAAACTTTCAATTTATCATCATTTCAGTGTTGCCTTTTATTCTTAACCTGCATATTTCCTCTGACACATTATAACTCATCTGTTGTTCCTCTCTCCTTTAGGTACAGATACATGAATTGTGTACTTAAGAAAAGTATTTATACTTCGTTACAGTACAACACTGAGTGTGACGCCCTGTGACACACGGAGACAAAGTGTCAGCGGTAGTTCTCCAGAAACCCAGTAGAGGGAGATCCCAACTCACGTCCTTGCTGTCACAACCAAACAGCTCCTTAAAAGTAATGGCAGTGCGTTCTCCCTCTCTGCTCTGTGCTGCTATTAAAAATCAACAAGATTTCCGTGCAAAGACTGAGTGATCAGAATATATAATGAATGAACTTTACCAGCACCGCTGATTACTTCTTTAATCAAAGATGAGGATTGCTGGTCTTGCCACCACCACTGCCCACAAATTGAGTTTATCCTCTTGAGTATTGAGGATAGTATTTGATATATGTGAGAACATTAGATCTAAGGGGCGAGGAAAACAGCAATGTGATCTGTAATGAACCATACGAAGTGAGGGAGAGCGCGCGCAAGAGAAGCCTGCAGGACCAGTGATGACAAATTTATTTGGACCCTTTATTGTTGCAGGCCATTCTAATTAATCACACTCTTTTGTATTGGGTGGAGGAGAAGAATTTGGTGATGGAGAGAGGCAGAGAGGCTGTATCCACCTCTCTAGACTGTTAAACACAACAAACTCAGTGAACTCGGGCGTTCAGGGCCGTAAGCCAAATAATGGTGTGCACTTTCTGCACACACAGTAAGGAATTCACTGTAATTAGACTCTACATCTTTTGTGTCCGTCTCTTAGCATTCCAGGCTTTCATCGAGTCATGTCTGACTGCTGACCAACACGTTAGCTAACAAGACAAGGCCTGGCTGGACATAAGATGTTCATTCCTGGTTTTGGTGAAAGCTTCAGGCTCTGGCACAGCTGATATTCATATTCATTGGTTAAACAGGTGGATACTGTGGATACTGACTGATTCTGCAGCTGCGAGTCGCTGCAGCATTCTTGTGTCTTGTCTTTCATGTCTTTTCTGCCACTGTTGTCATGCTGCAATGTTGGACCCAATGACCGGGAAGAATGCAAAATACATTCGGTTTGAAAGAAGCAATTTAGGTTAAAAAAAAACAAAAAAAAACCAAAATCAATCCTCCCTTTGCACAAGAAGAAATATCTGGCGGAACCAGACTAAAAGATGTGCAGCCACCTGCCTCGGCCGGTTAGGGTGAAGAAAAATTGGGGACCGAGGAGAGGTGGAGGACAAAGGACAGACAGGTGACAGGGCAGAGACAGAGGAGAGAGACCAGGAGCAGGTGCATATGTGAAAGAGGAAGAACATAATTAACAGAGGATAAAACCATAGAACAAGTTAAATAAGTAAGTCCGGGGCCACAAAGTTGGTCATACTAACCTCTGACTATTTTGTCAAAATTTTGACGACATACTATAGTATGACTTTTTTGTTAAAATGTGGACGACATTTTAACCTATGACTTTTTTGTCAAATTTTGGATGAAGTTTGAAGTGAACATTTTCACATTATCAAATCTGGCCCTCCTTAAAAAATTCTACTGAGATATAAATACTTCAGGTTTTAAAGGTTCAATCCATCCCAAAGCAAGAAGCATGCATGATCACAATTTTCCTACACTGTAACATAAAAATATATGATATACTGCTTGAAAACTAATTTAAACCACATACCTTATATTATTAATATGAAGACAATATACAGTAATTAGTTTTGACTTTGTTCCAAAACAAATTATTGATATTTGTTTATTTCACCACACATTTCCCAGCAGTTGTCTCTAGTATTTTCACCACTCATAGTGCTATAGAGAAAGCATTCTTATGATAATATCATCCCTACAGCTTCTCATATATGCAAATGACCCGCTGGTATCTCACACTTGGTGTTTCAAAATAACCAAGATTTTGGGCACAACATTGTCTTGATTTTAAAATTAAATCAAACACTGATGCTGGAGGAAGCTAAAACAAAAACATCATGGAGGAAAATAAAGTGAAATAAGCAGACAAGGAGAAATGCACACAAGCTGTATGGACACACTGTACTATGCTGTAAGCAGATGTAAGCAGTAGCTTACACAGCCGTCCTGACAGTTTTAGCCTGTGTTTTCTCTGATTATTCTGCAAATAAGTGCTGGTGACATACAAGCACCTCTGTCACTCTGAGACTATTTCTCCTATGTCTATTGCTTTGAGAGATGCTGTGACTCTTCCACAAAGTGCCATTTACCCATGAGTGTCTGAATATATCACAATAATCACCTGCACTTCTCCAAATCCCATGTAAACAAAAAAAACTGTGATTCTTTTTGAAAAGAAATACTAATCAATATCAAGAGGGAGAGAAGTTTGTATCACATTAGTCGTCTTTGTTGGGGAAAAGTGGTGTTGAAAAAAACAAGAGGGTCAAAGTGTACTAAAACAGAGGAAATGAGAAACTGCTGCATAGCGTTTTATACAGTGAAGCTGATAAGAGGTCCTTTTATGTGGCTGCATAGTAGCAGAACTGGTGAATCAAAGCAGGTCAAAATCTCCTTTTATCCTTTTCTTTTGCCCATGTGTTCATTTCTATGAAGAGAGACCTGCATGCAAATGTTTTCTCCTTGTTATATTCATAGTCCGCTTTGACCATGTTGATGTTGTCGAGGAGACTAGTAACTTAGGACACGTGAGGGCATACTTGCTACATCTCTTTACATTGTTAATGGGATTGGTTGTGGCTTGTCATAGCTGACTATCGGTGCTACGTTAACGCTGCATTTTCATGTATTGTAATTTCTCACTCGTATACAAAATACTCAAAATTCCAAAGTCTGGGATTCTTTGAAAGCTCTTATACATTAATTATTATACATTATTATTCAATACAATTAAATAGAGCTGCAACTAACGTTTATACTCATAACCGATTAATATGTCAATTATTTTCTCGATTAATCGATTAAAAGTTTGGTCCAAAAAATAAACCTGGAATGATGATGTTCTCAAATGTCTTGTTTGGTCCACAAAACAAAATTTCTTTGTTATCCAGAGCAAAGAAATGAAGAAAATACTCACATTTAAGAAGCTTAAACAATCGGAAATCTTGTTTTAATCATGAAAAAAGCTTCGAACCAATTGAACAATTATCAAAATAGTTGTCAATTAATTTAGTAATCAATTAATAATCGATTAATCGTTTTAGCTCTAAAATTAAACACATATCAGATACAAAGTTATATTATATTGTTCACTATCTCTAGCATCCATCCAATATGACATAAAGGTTATTCATTTAATGGTTAAGGAAAAACATTGACAAAAGGTAACACTTATTTTAAACTTGCAAAATCCAATTTATACTTGGATACTTATACTTGTGCTGTTCCTCAAGTATATATTTTACATACCTTATACAAGACTGGATAAAAGATAGTGTGTATATGAAGAGGGGGTGGAATAAAAGGTGACCTTATGAGCTGAGGCAATCAAAACACCTGTGAGACACCTTGTGTTATTCAAGTACACAATTATACAGGTGTCTTATCATGATACATGATCAGGGTTGCTACAGTTTCCGTTACTCTCATAGTAACATAACATAATAACAGCCTATCAGGTACTAAGTGGGATGAATCCTTGCTACAGCGATGTATTAAAGGTGCAATATGCAACATTCTGCCTCTGCAAGATGACAGGAAACAAATATTAGCCAGTTAAACAGTGATGTCACACTCCAGCTGTTGCGTTTGAGTGCTGTAGAAAATCACAGAATCAGGTTGCAAATGCGCTGCATTCACAGGGGGTTGTTAGCCATGTTTATAAGACAAGTACATTTGAACATGGTTTTCTGAAAGCTGCATTTACAGGATGTATACATATATTTATATATATACAGTAGATTTATATACATATGTATATATGTATATATATACATATATACATATAGAAACATTTTTTCAAACAATTCAAAAAAGAAACCAGGGTTAATACAGATCTAGTATTTCAGTGATGAGAGCTCTATGAGCTGAGAAAGACTAAATGACTCTGAGCTAGTCTGTCTTCCCTGGATTCATATGTAAAGTGATGCATACATAATATTCCAGCTGTCAGCCTCCATTAGTAACAGGTTGAAATGCACATGATGATTCACAGGCCTTAGCTGTCACACCCTTTGACATACTGTAGGTGCTCAGCTGCAAGTGGTGCCATACACTGTGTTTGTTCGTTTGTCTGTTTGTTTTTATTAGTTTTCCACTGTGGAAAATACGTTATGTAAACCTGACTGACAGGAATTCCACGCTTGGGTTGCCATGGCCACCAAGACATAAAATGCTAGAATTTTGAATGTAGGTAGTCTGTGATGTGAAAAGCTGTAACTCACACACACACAATAAATAAATGAATGCAAACACACACACACACACACACACACACACTATGAATAAACACTAATTAGCCTTAGTTCTGTGCACATATCTTATTTATGTGTGAGTGTCTCTGATAATAATAAAGTCCCTTTATCTGAAGGAGAGTGTGTGTGTGTGAGCGTTTATGTGTATGATTACATGGAGTGATGAAGCTGAACAGTATGCCTATGTGGACTCAGTTTCGCTGACTTGGCAGATTTAATGCTTTTTTTTTATGAGCTTAGACCTGCACAGTGAAGGGTTATATTAGAGAAAGATGGCAGAGGGAGGAGGGGAGACACACATCACAACAGCTGCGGCCCAGACTCTACACGCACACTCTTCTTTTCTTTCCATCGCTCTCTCTCTCGCACACGCACACACACAAACGTACAATCACACAGCCAGATTGAGGTTAATGACACATGATGGTGACCGAGAGAGGTCAGCACAGAACAAACCCAGTGCGAGAAAATACAGCACAATTACAACTTTCATGTCGTCTTTTGAATTGAAACTAATGACAGCAAATAAAAAAAAAGAAGTGTGCTTGCTGAATAAAGATGAAACACTATATGGTTTGTTTTCTCCTGCCTCAGTTTTGATGGTTAGTCTATCAGGCATTATTCAGCTTCTAGCTAAGAAAGAAAGGAAACAGTAGCCAGTGATTGAGTGCTGTAATGGCAGCTACTGATCCAGCATATAGAATGAAAGAAGAGACACCGAGAAGGCACACAAGAGATCTGTCATCTATTTGTAATATACAGTAGATTTTAGCCCCTTACTGACAGGCTCCTTTGTCTCTGTCTGGCCTTTAGTCCTCTGTGTGTGGACTTGGTATTCCTTATGTTGTGGGGACCTATATCTGTTACACAGTCACACAAAAATCAAGTAAATCATAAGTTAAAGACATGTTTTAAAGTTAGGCTGAGGTTAGGGTCAGGGTTAGGATTAGGCCAGTTGGTTTTATGGTTAAAGTTAGAGTAAGTCTCCAGGAAATGAATGAAAGTCAATGCAATGTCCTCTGAAGTCATGGAAACCAGTGTGTGCGTGCGTGTGTGTGTGTGTGCGTGTAGGATGTGAGCAAAAATCTCCTCCAGCTTCCCCTCAGCAGCCTTGTCCACTCAGGCTTTGGACTCGTGCGTCAGCTTGTGTTCTAGAACGGAGCATTGAGATGAGTTTCACGCTTCAGGAAACAACATTTGATGACAGCTGAGGAGATTTGCAAAGACAGAAGTAGTAATGCCTCAAATGGAAAACAACACAAACAACAACCATGAAATTAAAGCACATATTTTTTTAACTGTTTTTATTCCAGGATGACTCCTTTTTATATTTACTGTATATAGTGTAAAATGTACAATACAATCAATAACATTAAAAATAAACGGGTGGCTTTGGTGAGTAAAATGTCCTACTGCTACATGTATATTCACTGTTTGTTGTCACCTCTGTCTTTCAGGCAAACTCGAGAGCAGGAAACCCCGCCTGACTTCTTCTACTTCTCTGACTTTGAGCGGCACAATGCTGAGATTGCTGCTTTTCACTTGGACAGGTGAGTTTTCTAAACACGCCTAACAAAACAAAACGCAGCTGGGATTCCTGGGTGACTCATGTTTTACATCTGAGTGCATTTTCATTCACCACATTCCTTTCCAGGCAAAATGAAGGATCACGAGTGACATGTTCATTCACACAGACGGCAACATTTTTACTAGGGCTGCTTGATATGTTTTTGCCACGATTCGATTGTGTCCAGTCCAATTTTATTTATAAAGCACATTTTAAAAAAAACAGCAGCAGTTGACCAAAGTGCTGTACAGTAGTATTAAAAAATAAATAAACTAAAATAGAATCAAAATAACTAAACAGATGTAAAAACATACATTGTGATTTTACAGGTATTGCATATCAGTAGTAAATCAGTAATTGATGATTTTCATTTCCACTTTGAATTGAAAATGAATAATAACATTGCCGAGACATGTTAGGACTGACACTGAATCTCTAGATATATGACTATCCAGATATCCAGTATCAGTACTAACATGTAAAACACAACACTAGTGGGGTTTGGGTTTTTTTATCTGTTTTTTAGATTTGTCTATCAGTGTTCACCGAGCTAGGGCTGTAAAAAAAACTGAATGCTGTGTCCAAAATGAAACAAAAAATAATGAAATGCAACGAAGATACAGATACAGATGCCTTCAAATAAACAGGCTTTTAATGAAGGCTTCATTGTCTGTCAAAGCACTTTGTAAACTTTGTTATTAAAAGTGCTACAATTATTATTAATTTAGATGTGGTGTTGTAAATGTTACCTAAGTAATATTATAAAAAACTTCTACCAAAGTCATTTTCTGGTGAAGATGCTTTTGATTTTACTCAAGTATCACTTTAAGATACTTTATACAGTACTGATTATTAGTAGTAGCAGCAGTCACAGTATAATTAGCAGTTTGAATCAGAAAAGATGAGTAGCAGGTGGATGTTTAGTCTGCTAAAAATGTCTTTAATTCAGTGTTCTAATTCTAAGCAGTAATTAAATCCACTAAAATGTCGTGCATTTAACATGAACAGGAAACATTTATTCAGTCGTTGACTTGTATACTATCCTCCCAATAGCTGTTTGAACTCCTCATGACTCAGTGATGTGCAATAGGCAAAACCAGTCAAACAGACATTTGAATGTTCTCTCACGGGCGAATACACACACACACACACACACAGGTGCTCCTTTGTCACCAGGGCCCGACATGACAGTGCAGTTTTCAGCTCCTGAATGCCGTCCTCTGTAGGCTTAAGTTTCCCCCAACTCTGTGCAACCCAGCCAGTAAGTCTGTGTTCCTGCCTGCTCCCAGGAGGCTTAGCTTTAGTCTCAAACGGGCCAGGGTCATTTGAACAGAAAACAAAAAGCGGGAGAGCGTCTAAACAGAGGCTGAATAGATATCATGTTCTAACATGGGAGCACGGGGAAAGAATGAGAGCGCGAGATGGAGAGAGACAGAGACAGAGAACACACAGTTGAGAGCAGTAATAGTAGCTTTACAAGCCATCACACTGTTAATCTCACAAAAGGTTCGCCTCGCCAGCCCCCACACACACACACACACACACACACACACACACACACACACTCCTCATCACTGAACATCGTCAAGTCTGAAACGTGCAATACAATATGTGAACTCTGTACCAGACTGTACTATGCTCCCTGCTGCCAGACACTATACTGTGAAAGATATGTGCATACTGCCTTTTAACCCTTTAACACCAGAGATTGTCCTTTTGCCCAGTTTTCCAGAATAACTTTCAACATCTGGCAGTTGTTTGCAGTTTACTGCATGTTAAAATAGTGTATTAACAATCTGAAATGAAGGAAAAACACTGTAGCTGTACATGAACACCAGATTTTGCGTGTTGAATTTGAAATTTGAGCAGTAAAAAACATATTTAAAGCAACATTTGGTTGAGTCTTTGTCTCTCAATGTCCAAAACAGGACAAAAAAATAGAAACTATGTGCAGGTGTTTTTCCAACTCTCTCCTCTCTGCTGACAAAGACGCTGATTCGCCAGCTTCCTTGTCGTTCAGTAATTTCCGTGACTCTCAAAGTATATGTCTGAATTTCACAAATTGGTGCCACAGACACTCACACGTCCTTGTCTTTGTTTATAAGCGGGTGGCGAATGTTGAATAATGCTGCTTTTTGATGCCAATCACACAAGATGGTGAATTATGAATACCATTCAGGTCAAATGTTGATGCTTTTGATGGGAAATCACTTCATGTACTGCAGATAAAGAGGTTTCAAAAAAAAAAAAAAGATTCAATGGCCATCTCTAGTGTAAGACACTAATGGGCTCAGATAATGAACATTAATGGAGATGACAATGAGCTGGAAAATGAAGATGCATTGCATCTGTTCACAACAAAGTAAACACTGTGTAAGACCGTTTATAATTTGGAATAATGTCAAGTTAGTTAATTAAAAAAACAAAAACATTATTTCTGATGTTTTAAATACTATATAATATTTTCTCCTCTCTTTCTCCAGGATCCTTGATTTCAAAAGAGTGCCCCCGGTGGCAGGTCGACTCGTCAACATGACAAGAGAGATCAGAGATGTGACGCGTGATAAGAAGCTGTGGAGGACCTTCTTCATTTCACCAGGTAGTGAGTTTGGAGCTCAGCACTGTGTCAGCGTCACATGTTTCATCGCATGCCATGTGTGATCATAAATAAAGCCAAAACTCACCACAGGGTGGCACTGTAAGTCAGGTTTATCACAGAGGCACCGCAACAAAGAATTTCCCGGGGGGGGGGGTTTTATCCATGCATTTTCTGTACTGCTTAACCTTTGAGGGTCACAGAGGGAACTGCATGGAGACATTAGGACAAAGACAGAGTATAAAGTACCTGCACAGATCACCAGCCTTTCACAGGCTTTTTCTTATAATAGTTAAAAAGGTTTGTACTACACAAATAAATTAGGTCATTTGTTGAGAAAATTGTCAAATGTGGAGGGTTTTCATTTCTTTGATAAAACAATTTAAAGTCTAAAATCTAAAATTCAGTCGTCAGTATAAAGCACTTATAAAAAAGTATCTTACCAGAAAATGACTTTGGCAGAAGTTTTTTATTATATTACTAAAGTAAACTTGAAGTATATGACAATTACTGTACTTAAGTAAAAATAAAAGTATGAAAAAAAGTGAGGAGCAAGGAATGAGCAATGGAAGCTCGGTGGTAGGGTGAGTTGTCTTTCAACTGGAAGGGTGTGAGTTCAATTCCCAGCTCTGCTAGTCTATATGTGTCCTTGAGAAAGACACTTAACCCCATGTTGAAGCGTGTGAATGGCAAAACTGTAGTTTAAAGCAGCTCATCAAGACTAGAAAAGATTTAAATACAGACCATCACCAACCCTTCTTCTGATTTTATTTGGTAGTAACGAGTAACAAAGATAGTTGGAGGAAATGTAGTGGAGGAAAAGTAAAAGTTTCTCGAAATATAAATAACATAGATACATACTTACACATATTTTGTACTTAAGTACAGTAACAAGGTATTTGTACTTTTAACCCTGGTAAAATTCAAATGCTTTGTGAAGCCACACTGACCTGCATTCACATCATCTCAGTAGGAAGATAATGTGGATAAAAGAATGCTAAGTTCTCTTCGACTTTGCTGAATCAGCACTTTCTTTCCTGCCAGTTGCACAACTTGATACTGCGATTAGAAAACCCTCATGCTGGTTTTTTCACCATCTAACATATTATTTCCTCTGTTTCTTAGTATTTACTTCCTCGCTGGCAGTATGTAGCACTGTTAATCCCCTTGTTGTCCTTCCTGCTTGACTTCATCGCTAAACAAGGGTTTTCTTTTCTTCCCTCAGCCAACAACATCTGCTTCTACGGCGAATGTTCTTACTACTGCTCCACTGAGCATGCTCTGTGCGGGAAACCAGACCAGATCGAAGGTTCGCTCGCAGCCTTCCTGCCAGACCTGAACCTGGCCAAACGCAAGACCTGGAGAAACCCCTGGAGACGCTCCTACCACAAACGCAAGAAAGCAGAGTAAGAAAACAAAGAGGCACTTGTGAGCCACATTCAAGACTCTGTCAGCACTGACTAAACCTCAAGTCTTCATGACATGGACTGATATTTTTGGATTTTCTTTTTCTTCGTATTCCCAGGTGGGAGGTGGACCCAGATTACTGTGATGAAGTGAAGCAGACGCCCCCGTATGACCGTGGCACTCGCCTGCTGGACATCATGGACATGACCATCTTTGACTTCTTAATGGGTAATCAGACATATAACTGATAGAGTAAAAAAAATAGTACAATTGTATAAATATGTCCGTCTATCCATCTTCTACCGCTGTATCCTCCACATGAGGATCGGGCTCTGTGCCAATCTCAGCGGACATAGGGCGACCCTGGACAGATCGCCAGTGACACATAGAGACATAGAGTGTCCAATTTACCTAATCCACATATTGCATGTTTTTGGACGGTGGGATGTAATCAAAGAAAACCCACGCACACACGGGGAGAACATGTGAACTCCATGCAGACATGAACCTAGATCGTCCTCCTGCAAAGGCAAATTAAGAATATAACGATACAAAACATCATACATATATGATAATAATGAAACGTTTTGATGGTACACATTTACATTTATTACGTGACATTTATTGTGATTTTTGTGATGTTAAGTCCACCTATCCATTGGGAATTACATGTACTCTGATTGCTTGAGGGTCTGTGTGATTTAAGGTTTTGTCTCTTTGTAAAAAGTTAATAATTATGGTAATAGCATTGCTTTACTCATGTATCTCATGTTTTACCTTGTTACTGGTGCAAGTAACACAAGAAAAAAAAGATCCAAACACAACTGGCAATTACCATCATAGCTACGCAAAGGTTTTGAGACACCTTTGTCATCGTGATATTGCAAACTTGTCACTCCTGTTTATAACTACCCTCTCTCCCTGCGCAGGCAATATGGATCGTCATCATTATGAAACTTTTGAGAAGTTTGGAAACGACACTTTCATCATTCACCTTGACAACGGAAGAGGGTAAAGACATTCATCAGCTCGTGAAGGGTTTGTCTCAGGAGGTATTAAACGTTTGAGCCACTGTGACGAACACAGGAACTGACATCTCGCTACGACTCAGACATTAATTAGAGATGAAATTAATGAATGGAAATCAATCTCCTCCCTTTCAATTTTTCCTCAAACTATGAACGCGCAAAGGGAATACATCCCATAGAACTTATGAAGCAACTGTTTGAGGAGTCATTTCAAAAGCAAAGTCCGTCATAGAATACTGCTGAGGATAAATACGATCATCTATTGGACTTCGTTGCTTTGTGATATGGATTGACAGTGACCTATGGAGGTCTGATTCTAGTCCCCGGTTCCAAACTTGGATAAGAAAACTAAGATGACTAAAAATAAGATGCAGATCTATTCTGCATTTTTATAAAATATATATATATTTATTTTTTTTAAATGTTTCCTTCCTCATAGGTTTGGAAAACACTCCCATGATGAGCTGTCCATCCTGGTGCCGCTCAGCCAGTGCTGCAGGTCAGACGAAATCTATCTCTTCTGCTGTAAAGACAATGTTTCTTTGTCCTAGTCACTGCTGTGTAAGGTAGTTTGTATTTAAACCCCTGGAAATGACCCCCTGGTGTCTCCTGTGTCATCATCATCGTCATCATCATTATCGTCATGCCTTTGGCGCACAAGAAATATCTCAGAAGAGATTATCATAAAATATTCTAAACAGAGGTTTTTTAAATTTTACATTTCAGACACACTCCATGTTCTTAGACAAAGAAATGTCTGAACTTAGTCATTACTAAAATACTATGATACTCTTAGTGGAATTTAAGCTGCAGTGTATAACTTGGTCTTGACTTGAGTCTTGAGAAACTTAGTTGAGATTAGTTGAGATATATACACATATGTAAACAAAGGTGAAATGTAAATCATAAACCAATGAGAATTTTACACTGTTCACTTGTTTTTCCATCTTTGAAAAGAGCAATCTAATTATTCCAAGAGTGGATTATCAAGAGTACACCAACAGTAGGTTTATTGAATCGGGATTATTGAAATTTGAAGATTTAGCTTAGTTGCAGAACTTATTATTTATGTAAGGCCAAAAGCAGAGTTTGGCCAGATAATCTGGACAGGTTGTTTGGTTTTTACTTCAAAGGGTGAAGACCATACAAGAAATTTGAATTTTAAACGCCATTATACCGTACAAGGACCACTTTAAAGCAAATTTGTGTGTCGGTAATTGGAGGTAAACTTTGGAATTCCCCTCCACAATGACTATTCGAATAGTTTGCACTTTGCAAACTACCTTTAAAAAGAAGAACACTGAGGTCATGTGAAACTGACAATTAAGGTGTCTTCTTTTAATCCTTCTCCTCAATCTTCTTGTTTTGAAACTAAAGAACGGAACGCGCAGGCGACTGTGCCAGTGCCAGTTTCGAGCTGTCACAGTTGACTGTGCACTATAAATCCAGTCCGAGCAATGTATCGCGGAACTTAACAGACCGAATATATCCGACCCTTACAATGGCGCCAGGTGGTTTTCAAGTTTTCAAGTATGGAAACAGCAGGAGCGGACATTATTCCAGACCTTCAGTAACCTGATATCTTCAACTTTGTGATAATCTTCCCCTCATCCTACTCTAAAGAATGCTTACTCATCTCAGTAATTGTGAGTAAAAAAAAAACCCAAGATATTAAAGTTAGATATCGTTGGATTCTGCTCCTGATGTTAAATTATCACTGCACAAGCAGATTCTGTTTCCATCATTCTGTCTTCTATGAGTAAAATGCTACCTGGTATTTACATCTATGGATGTGAACAGTTGGACTCCCAATCACAATGGAAAATGGAAAATAACCTGTTCTATTAACCTTTCAGGGTGAGGAAGTCCACATACCTGCGCCTCCAGCTGCTGGCCAAAGAGGAGTACCAGCTGAGCTCCCTGATGGAAGAGTCCCTCCTGCGTGACCGCCTGTCTCCCGTTCTCATCCAGCCACACCTGCAGGCCATGGACCGCAGGCTCCGGCTGGTGCTGCAGGTGCTCGCAGGCTGTGTGGAGAAAGAAGGCTCCGTTAATGTTGTGGAGGAGGATATATTTGGGGACACGTCCACCCACAGGAGCCGAGGTCATAGGTAGTGAGGGCATTGCTTTACGGGTGATGGGGACCACCAGTGACTCATGGACGATGGGCCACGTCTGTGGCTGTCTGGCCAATGGGATCGGACCAAACATCCCACTTCTGCTACCAAGCTGAATTCAGTGAATTCCGAGACTTGCCAAAATTGCCTCTATTGGAAACTGCTGTATAATTGTGGTGTTTATAGAAGAAACCGTCCACAGATACAGTAAACGGCTGCACTCACATGGAAAGGAGACTTTGTATTTGTCAGCTGCAGATGTATTTTTGTTTTACCAGATGTTGTGTAAGACATAAAGGAACCACTGCTGTGTTCTGACTCTGTCCTCTTTGTTTTATATATTTTAATATGGGGGTATCAGCTTGTTACGTGTGTTTTATTATGTTATTGCATAACCAAATGAGAGCAAACACTGACTGGGCATCTTATGACCAGACAATAAGCTTTATGTTTTATCACGATGTATACACGGGAATATGGAGAGGTTTGGAGATATTTTTGTTTGTTTTGTAAAACATGGCGTTCCCCTCCTGCAGTCAAATTTATCAGCCGGTGAAGTGAAGTCACGCCTGGTAGAGACAAAGACGGGTTTCATGTTTATCTTTCTTGACACAAACACGAGTTTAAATGTTACCGCTTACA
Source organism: Solea senegalensis (assembly GCF_019176455.1). Classification (NCBI taxonomy): domain Eukaryota; kingdom Metazoa; phylum Chordata; class Actinopteri; order Pleuronectiformes; family Soleidae; genus Solea; species Solea senegalensis. Next base: position 12,545,608 of record NC_058038.1, read on the forward strand.
CAGAATAAATCCGAGTTCAAGCGTATTTCTCACTGTATTTTAAAATTTTTGCATTGCTTTTTGTTTTCTTAACCCAACTACATCCCAGTAGAACAGTACAAAATATTATTTTATGAACCAAAAAAAAAAGACTCTCGCAGTCAAGAATGAAGCTCACACTGATGGTTAGTTTGTGTTAAATGGTATGTCGGTTTATTTAAATGCACCACCATTCTTCCCTACAGACCTGAAACATGTGTATTGTCTAATATGATATGCAATGCAAAATGTTACCAGTTTGTGTGTTGTTTAATTTTATGAGATTTCATATTCAAATGACTATTTATCGCTACAATGAGTGAAAGTGACTTAATACATTCTTGGCTACGGTTTTGCTTCATGTTGCTTTGTAGGAGAATATAGAGGATATATTAAATATTTGGGTATTATTTAAATTGGGTATTTTTTATTATTATTATTTTCAGATGTAAGGAATAAAAAAAAAAAACATCACGTCTTAAGTTGTTGAAGTGGTGCCAGTGCAATTTTCACTTTCTTCCGAGGATCCTGTGTATTGGCTAACCCAGTACATGTGCAATGACAGAAACGTAGTACTTGAAGGTTTTTGGGTTGGTCGGATGAACAGGATTCTTTGAGCTACAAAACAGTGTAAAGCCTGTGAACTGAACTCAAGTCTGCCTGTTGACGACGAAGAGGTTGAAATGCCTCATCCCACCTTAAAAATAACCTTGGGTACTGTTTTCATGTTCACAGTGTACGTACCTATACAATCTCTGAAGACTGAACAACCTGCACCGCACAGTGATCTGCTTCTGTTTTCTGCTATTGCATTGTTACTGTGAAGATCTGTTTACTAAAAGAGTAAAGTGTGCAATAAAAACCAAAAAGTGAGGACAAAAACGCTCTCTCTTCTTCATTTCATGCACAGGTGGGTGTAAACATTTCAGTCTGAGGGGAGAGGACTCACAATACATTGAACTAAATAAAAGATTTAAAACACTGAACGTCTGCCAAGCTCAGCTGTCAGTGGGCAGGCTCAGAAAAACAAATGTGAGAACTCGCAACTCCACCGTAACCTTCGTGTTTGCCTGAAGAACCTGACAGCATCACAGACACACACACAAACAAGAAAGCAAAGCCCACTTTGAACTTAACAGTCAAACCGTAGATTTACTGTATATTTAATACCTAATCCAGTGAATCTCAAAAGGCTTTAGCTTCAATGCGTGACAACGTAAGGTACTCACTCCCACATGAATTTGTTATTGCAGCATTTAAACATTTCTTATACATCATCCTCTATTTCTTGATGTTTTCTTCAGTAACTGATGTGTGTGAATTCACCTATGTCAAGGCGCTCTGTTGCCAGTCTGCTTGTCATATCATCTTATCCCCACTGGTCTCCTTTTAATGTGGGTTCAAAACATTTCAAAGAGAACGCAAGAAGTGAGGCACAAAGCATTGTTTCTCCCCCTGAGATGAATGCGTCCCCAGTATACACAAATGTAATAAACTTAAACAAAAACTACACACACTACCCTTCACACCTTTCCAAACACATGAGAGAACTATGGTGACTTTTGTATACCAGAAACTATATAAGTGTCTGCTTGAAAGTGTGAAACCCACTCTCTGGCTTTTACTATTTTTATTGTTTTTATATTATTTATTTATTTATATTTTTACCATTTTTTATCTGTTCTTTCTTTGGCCAACTGTGTTGTCTTTGAAGTGCTCTATAAATAAAGTTGAATTGGATTCATTGAACACTCGAAATCACAGTGTCTCTATGTGTGGCCCTGCGATGGACTAACGACCTGTCCAGGATTGTGACCTATGTCAGCTGGGATTGGCACCAGCAACCCTTGCAACCCTCATGTGTTACACTAAAATATACGTGGCTGCAACTATTTCTCCATTGCTGAAATCTGAATGAATCAAACGTGGCTTTATTTAGCGCACAGAAAAGTTTAGCTTGCACGTGTCTTGTCACACCACAGTTGGCCGCTAGACAGCTCCGCGGCGCTGTCCAACGTGTTGATGGCGTTCAACGGTGTATGAGACCATCTCGGGCGCTGTCCGTGGTGCTAAAGGGGTTTCGAGGACGCCGTATAAAGAGGAATGTCGCGTCGCTGTCCTTGGTCCTGAAGTGTCACAACGACGCTGAATGACGGCGCGAGTTTCGTCGAATACGTGAAGTTCAGGAGCCAGAGTGGAGGAGGATCCAGTTCATCACATGTGAGGTTTGTTTAAGGATAAACTCGACTTATCACTCAACATATGTATGTTTATAAGCACACAGAGACGCAGTAGAGGCAAAGTAACATTAGTTACGGACTTATAGAAGTCATATCAGTGACTCTGGTGCGACTCTGCTAAACAGCAAGTAACTTTTACAGAAAAAAAAATTGTATGCACAGTACAGGAAGAAACACTGTGCTTTCCCCGAAAGAGGGCGCTGGTGTACTACATGTATGAGTGTGGATCTCAGAAATAAAACGCTGTTACTGTCAAAATGCACCAGGTGGCACTCGCGCACCGACGGTCACGTTTGAGCGGCTTTGCACCTCTGTCACAGATATGACGCATCTTGTCGCTCTGAGGTTAAAGGCAGCGAATTGAATTCGTTTTGATGAGCGGATTTGTGTTGGTTTTTTTAACTCACATGTGGATAACACGACTCTTGCACTGGAAGACACTGATTTGAGACTTGAAGGAGTTTGTGAAAAAAGTTCTACACTCACATCATTTTTATTTATTTGATAAATATGAACATGATTTGGGGACACATAAATGTCAATTATGTGTCATTTCTCACCCAAAAAAACATTATTTCTTTTTTATTTTAATAATTCCGCCTGACCAGAGAATATCAAACCAAGCAAAAGTAGAATAGATTATGGTCACCCGCCACAGCAGACTAGCCCCGCCTTCTCTCACCTCATTCAGTGGCAGCCTCGCCTGCCTAGTAACAGTATCCAACACCACTGTCCTCCCATCTCTATGGCAACAGTGAGCGACCCCTTCCCGCGGAGCCTCCCACGGATTCGAAGGTGTGTGTGTGCGTGTGTGTGCCCTCACCGTCATGACCCCTACACCTCCCCCCATCAGTGAACGTGTATTATGCTTGTGTTTAAGGATGTGCACGTTCCTTGAAGTAAATCGAAAACACTTAGATTGTCATTGACTAAACTACAAAGCTATGAATATTTATTGACAACGTCACCACAAACAGGTGCGTGTCGACGTTGCACATTCAATATAATGCAATCTTCCAGTTGAGGAAGAAAAAAAGAGGCTACACTATCATAGAAGCCAGCAGCCTCCTCAGTATGAACTTGTAATATTTCACTGAGATTCCAAATGATAAAAGAGACAATTCTTTAATTAACCCCTGTCCATCTCGACTGATGTCAGCGCTGCAGGCAAAATCACGCTACACTCAGATCCGCATTGATCAAAACAAATGCGTCCCGGGGAGGAAAAACTCCTTTGGGCACAAGCGCGCGAGAAAGTCTCTGAAAGCTGTCGTGCATCTGGTGACGCTGATCCCCAAACCACCAAATACTCATGGGTCGAATATTTAAAACTGTGCAGGGCTAAGATGCGTATATGTCTGTTTTATGGTGAGACCAAAGCGCAATGCAATTCTATTTTATTCTATTCTATCATCTGAGTCTTTCCACTGTCCCGTTATCTCTGCAGACTGAGCTCATCATGGCTCATCATGGTGCAATTGCGTCGCTCTCTGAAAAACACGGGCCTCTCTCCTGCTTGTTTTTCAGCCGTCTGAGCGACACCGTGCCAATAAGCGTGTCAGCGGGAGCGGGAGCAGGCTCTGTCTGAACTTATGAATTATTTAAAGACGATTATTTCGCGGCTGCAGCTAAAATTAGGAGTAGCCTATAATTAGAAAGCAAATGGTACGCGCTCATTCAGAATGGGCACCTGGAAGGTTGTGTGTGTGTGTAATACTTGTATACCTTGTCTGACATAAACATTGACCTTGTCAGGACCAGGAGTCACCATGGAGACCAAAACCTGTTTCTAATGAGGTAGCTCCTCATTTCTGAGGAACTGGTTTAAGTTTCAGGTTATGGTTAGTACCGACTGGTTAAGGTTAAGGTTGGGGACAACGCTTTGTTTGTGTTGTCCAAATGAATGGAAGTCAATGCAGTGTCTTCAGAAGAACAGCAGCACAAACCTGTGTGTGTGTGTGTGCGCGCGCGCGCGCGTGTGCGTGAGCGAGCCTCATGGCGACACTCCCACTGTCTGTTGTCAAGGTCAGTCTGAGGCGCATCCTTTTGCGTCAGGAGCACCGGGAGAGAAATTAAACTCCGAATCAATCGCCCTTGAACCATAGAGCGTGGGCAAATGCGTGCGCGCGTGTGCGACTGACTTACTGGCAATGCAGGCAGGCGCGAATTTTTTAAAGTGAGAGGGCAAGGGGGGGGGGCTGCCGAGGTTGTGTGATCCGTCCTACCGTGTGTGTGTGTGTGCGTGCGTGCCAAGAGTGATCACGGGGCACTGACATAATCGCACAGCGCGCAATGTATAGAGCGCAATAGGAGGAGGCGCCGCCTGAAAGCCCGATGAAACACTCTGCACAGGAATAAAAACATAATCGGCGACGCTCGGGTGGATACGGTGCGTTGCGACAAACGCTTTTTCTTGCACGAGAGGAGAGGAGACGAGAGGAGGCTAATTATTGACGCGCGCCTGAACTCGACGCCAGCAACCCATCATCTGTCACTCAGGAGGAGGAGAGAGAGAGAGAGGGAGGGAGAGAGAGAGGGAGGAGAGGAGAGAAGAGGAGGAGAGGGCTGAATGGGTGGAGAGTCACACGTCCATCCCCTCCCCCTCCCTCACTCACTCCTTATTTTCATTCATGGCACAATCAGCAACACACGTATATTTCCCCCACGCAGAGCCTGGCTCAGTCGATCTCCATTAAAGACCTCTCTCTCTCTCTCTCCCCTCTCTCTCTCTCTCTCTCTCTCGCTCTCTCTCTCCCCCTCTCTCTTTCATACACACACACACATCCAAGCCAAAAAATGAGACCACAAAACAAACAAGCAACTGCACATGGAAACTCTATTTCCCTTCTGCACACACACACAGCTGTGTTTCCAGACACACATGCAAGTTGTTCACCACCCCCTCAGAGAGAGAAGGAGAGGAGGAGAAGAGAACCTGAGACAGAAGGATGAGAGAGGGAGAGAAAGACCAGGTGGTCCTGCAGTTCTTGTGTCCTCTCTCTCATCAGTGCATCAACAATCTCTCTGTTTCTCTCTCTCAGTGCAAAGGCAGTGACTCCACACCATCACCCCATCTGCTCTTCCTCGCACTCATATTAGCGTGTGATGGCTGGAGAACAGGCTGCTAGACTCCCGAGCACAAGCACAGGCTGCAGGACGAGGCTCCCCAACACCCCCATACCCCAAACACCCATCTCCACCACCACCACCACCACCACCACCCCAAGCTAATTCCATTATACATTCCCGACTGGAAGGAAGAGGGCCTGTCTTCTAATTGCTTTCTTATCCCCCTGAGTCCCCCCTCACTCTCTCCTCCTCTTTCTCCCTTCTCCGTCATCGCCACCACCGCCGTCTTCCTCCTCCCCGTTCCCCTCCTCGCAGCCCACCCCTCGCCCTGTGTGCACTCAACATGGCAGCAGACAAGCAGAGGAGGGTGGTGAGCTAGAAAACATTAGAGAGAGAAAGGGAGAGAGAGCGAGGGACAGGGAGAGAGAGAGAGAGAGAGATGCAGGCAGGCAGATTGCCGCTATCAGGGAATACTGGTGCCATTTTCAGCATTGCAGGGTAAAAGGATTGAGCCTCGCTGCTGTAAGCTTGGCTCAGCTCGGCTCAGCTCAGCTCGCCTCTGCTCACAACAGCTGTGTGAGAGTGGGACTGGAGGGACGGCGGAGAGAGGAGAGAACGGCTTACACCTAACACAGGTACCATGCTTTTTGCCTGTCACTTGCTTTTAATTCTGTAGCAGAATACGAGATGATCAGCTGCACAGTGCAGATGAAAGTCAGAGCAAAGGGGGGGACAGTGTAGAGGGGGCGTGTGACTGTGTGACTGTGTTTGTCAGTGTGTGCATCTGCGTCTGTGTGTGTGTGTGTGCATGCCAAATAGAGGACAGCAGGGTCCCTCATTGGACTGTGTTCTATTTTCATTTGGTGGAAGAACATTAACACACAAACACACTCCGTATACTAAACACCTGCCTTAACACTGTTTTCCACCAGCATCTGTCCAAACAACAGACTGGGGGGGAGAGAGAGAAGGAGAACAAACACTGTATCTGCCTGAAAAACACATGGAGAACATGCTGAGGATGCATGAGCTGTAACCTCTGTTTCTCTTGTGGTTTGTTTTTTTGTTTTTTTTCCGCTCTCTAGCTGCGTTCAGCATCCCGAGCCTTAGGACGTGTTACATAGTGCTATAACGGGACGCTATGTCACAGGGATGGTGTGTCATACCACGCTGTTTACTCTGCCTATTGCAGGAGAAACCTGAAATACACACACACACATAAAAACACAAACACTGGTCTTATGAAAACGGTGAAGAGTACAGATTCAGATTTTACTCAAAACTACTGTCTTAAGTTGTCTGGATCTAATAGTTTATGGGGTTTTACTGTTTTGTGTATATTGTGCCGTGAGAGAGAGGAGGAAAGTGCATCCTCAACGACTTTACCTCATGTGTTCAGGTCAGGGGTGTGTGCTGCATGTATCCCAGATATCTTATATGCTGCATAGACACACTTTAGGGGTGGCCTTTTTCTATTTACTACCATTAAAAGTGGCTTTAAAAGAGTGCACTAAGACTGCAGTGTCACTGCTAACTGAAACAGATGCTACCAACAACCTCACTCACCAGAGGGAAGGAGAGGATGAGAGAACGAGAGGGGGGTGGTGGGCTTAGAGTGTGAGGTGTAACAGTGAAGGGAGAGAGAGGAGTAAAAAACAAGAGCGACAGAGACACAGCAGAGTGTGTGTGTGTTGAAGGAAGGGATAGGGAGAGCGCAACAAGGAGGAGGCAGTGGCAGAGATAACACAGAGAGGTGTCAGGGATGGAAAACGGGGGTGAGAGATTGGTGGTGTTGAGCGTGTGTGTGTGTGTGTTTGTGATGTGCATGTGTGAGGGTGTGTGTGTGAGCCGACCAAGATAGACTCCATGTGCACAAAAGACTAAGAAATAGAAGGGACAGAGCAGAAGAGAGAGAGAGAGTGATAAGAAGTGACGGGAAGAAAGAATATATGAATGGAAGATGAGAGGCTGATCCCCTATAGCAATGCAGCGACATCAACACACAAACAGCTGCACTGACATAAACACCGAGTGCATGCATGTGTGCTTTTCCTTCTCTTTGTGAAATATAGATGTATATAAATTGTATATAAACAAAATACATCAGTCTCAGTAGACTGTAGGTGTGTAAAAGCCAAAATATTCTACTGTAAAAAATAAAAAAATAAACACAAAAAAAAGACACAACTGTACTGCACACACACCCATGTCCTTAACCTGAGCCATAACCAGTGAATGTCTAACCCTCACCTCAGTTGAACCACATTCTACCCCATTAGGATTGCACTTTGGTTCCTATGAGGATCACTGTTTTGGTTTTTTTACCAGAAATGGTCCTAAGAGGTGACTAAATGGGTACGCATCAAGAGACAACCGGTCGTGACATCACCCATGAGAGTTTTAACACCTGTTTTGAAACAGAATTGCAATTGCCATTTGGCACATGTTGACGTTTTGCAACCATCAGTTAACTCCTATTGGACGACACCAGCTGTCAATCACACATTTGTCCACTCACATGTGCCATAGACTTACAGTAATTTACAAAACTGCCATCATGCTCTGTTGAAGACGATCTGAAAATAGCGACTGAGTCCATTAACAAGTGTTTTCTCATAGACTTCCATTCAAATGGGGTTCTTTATGGAGTCGCCCCCTGTTGGTTATCCAATAAAATGTTCATGTCCTATTCTTCCTTCAGGAAGAATCAGACAGACTACATCATTTCTGATATAATGTCTATGGTACACACACACACACACACTGTAAGTCTGCTCTCCTTTTCCTTCACACACACACTCAGACTAACAGGTTTCCTGTATGATGCAACACAATGAAAGGAAGCTGATTATCATGGAGATTGGGAGACGTGTGGAGAGCAGTTCTGTGTGCGTGTGCGCATGCGCGCATGTGTGTGTGTGTGTGTGATGGTCAGTAAAGGGCATACTGAAATTGGCAAATCATTGCCGTGGTGTAATGAAAGGTGAAAGCTCCCCTCCGAGTTTCTCTCTTCCTCTCTTGCTTTCTTTCCCCCTCTGCCTTCGTCTCTCTCTAACACCAAAACAAATAGGTCAGGGAGAGGAGAAGAGGAAAAAAAAAACATGACAAAACAGGCAAAATGACTGAGACTGAGAAACAAGAGCAAATATGAAAGGCAGATACGGAGAGAAGAGGACAGGCCGAGGTCACTGTAAGACAGCATCACATGGTCAACTTTCTCTTCACAGTCCTCCCTCTAACTTTTGATCAATGGTCTGTATTTGTTTATGTTCGGTGTCTCATTTACTCCGCTTATGTGTGTGTGTGTGTGTGTTTACGAGCACTGCACTATAAGCCCCAAGTGCCCACCTAATTGCCCCAGAGGCTCATGGATATTTACTGTGGGGGGTTATTAGCAGACAGAGCGAGAAAGAGAGAAAAAATGTTTGTCCCTCATTAAAGAGAAGTGTCATGAACACAAGCAGGGCTGTTGGGAGCAGCCGGACCTCAGTATGATCATTAAATGTCACACACACACACACACTTACTCAGCTACTAATGAATGTAGACACTCCAACTATGAGTCATAGTATGTCATTTATATTCATACCGAAAGACAATTCCTGCTTTTATAAATAGTACCAAGTCTCTTCTGCTCTTCTGTTGTTTTTATTATTTATCTCGACTGCAACAGTAATGCAGAAATCATTATGTGTGTTGGTGAAGTCCGCAGTGACTATAGGAATCTACAACATGGTGACATAATACCTGCTCATCTTACTGAAAAGGACCCTCAGATGTGATGGCTGTGTTTGTACACCAGGCCTGGCCGTACATCTTGTACATCTACAGTGTCTCTGTGCTTTGAAGCGGAAATTGTAAAGCACAAAATCACAACACGTCTCGAGACACATTACTGAAGCCAGGACCTTAAACTACATTTAATTGAATTCCATTCTAAGCTGTCCTTGTCATAAGTGTGAGCAGCTTATGATGACCTGTAGGTTTGTTACGATGTTTGGCGATCCCGCGGTGGATGTTGTAATTATGAGCGGTGCAAAGGAGGAAGTCAGGTGACGCTTTTTATGAAGCGAGATAAAAGTTGAATGGACAAAACATGGATTTTCACATATATTGCTTGCGGTTTTTTCCTGCTCCAGCTTTATCCTCCTCATGAGGCTGCTGGTGCAGCTGACATAGGGTAAAAGACAGGGTATAACCTGAACATGTCGCCAGTCCATCACAGGGCAAATCAGGTTAAAGCCACTTGCCCCAAAATATGAACAGAAAAAATATTCCATTGAAAACAACATATTGTCAGAAGTGGCTGAAGAGTAACACAATCTCTCGTGGCATACAAGGTCTATGGTTATGAAATATGTTTTTGTTTTTTAGCCGCATGCAAACACGCACACATGTGCGCAAAGGTGTAAACGCAGACACGACACAAAAAGTGATTACTTCTTCGTTATCGTCGCCGCGCATAAATACAGTGTAAATACTTTAACTTCACCCTCATGTGCATCATTCAACCTCACACACACACACACACACACACACAGGAGCGCGGTATGAGTGAAGTGTGAGAGGGCGGGAACATGCTGTTCCAGTGAACAGTGCACCACGGCTGCTAACCTAGATCTGATTGCACACACAGTGGCTCCTCACATGCACAACTGTGTGTGTGTGTGTTCTTGTGTTTGTTGCTTTGTGAGGACCAAAGATCGTATAAACTGTACGGGGTATGGACATTTTGGCGAGTCCTCACATATTTAAAGCGTTTTTTTACAGGGTTTGAACTACGTTTACGTTAGGGTTAGGCACTTATGGTTAGGGTTAGGGTAAGGGGCTAGGGAATGCATTATGTCTATGAGTGTCCTCACTACAAATGAAGTGCTAACAAGTGTGTGTGTGTGTGTGTGTGCGTGCATGAACCTAATGCAGTTTCCAGGTAATGTGTTTTTATTGTCCTGGTGAGGACAGTGTCAGTGCAGTGTGTTTGTCTGTAGTGGGGACTGATGTTTTCCCCTCCATGAGTGAGTAACATCAGAGAGAGAGAGAGAGAGAGAGAGCATGGGGTTACTGCAGGGAAGAGAAGACACAGAGGTTGTGATGAGATGAAATGAGATGAGCGAGAGGAGGGGGGTAGAGAGGACGCGAGACGAGAAACGGCTCATCTGTATGCTGGTTACTGTGTGCTGCTTGTTTGATCTGGAGGGAGTACTTAGTGCTGGATGGTGGGATGCTGCAGAGCGGAGAAGGCAAAAATAAGGTGTGCGTGCGTGTGTGCGTGTGTGTGTGTGTGTGTGTGTGTCCATTACCTCTTTAGGACCTTTTTTGGCATAAACACTGACCTTGTCAAGACCAATAGTCCTCATGGAGACCTCATGAAAACCTGGACCTAATGAGCCGGAACCTAATTTCTGAGGAGCTGATTAAGTTTAGGGCTAAGATTTGAATTGTCATCAAGGCTAAGATTAGGCATCACAAGGTTATGGTTATGTTTTAAGCATAACACTTCGTTCAGGCTGTCCAAATAAATAGAAGTCAGTGTTGTGTCCTAAGAAGAATAGCTGCACAAACCTGTCTGTGTGTGTGTGTGTGTGTGAGAGAGAGAGAGAGAGAGAGAGAGAGAGGAGAGAGAGAGAGAGAGAGAGAGAGAGAGATTATGTGCAAGGTGTTGGGTGCAGCACTTTGCTCATTAAAAGGATCTGGCGGCTGTTCAACACTGAGCAGTTCATCAACTGTCCTTCACGTCTTTCATCCTCTTCCTCTTCTTCCTCTTCTCTTTCCTGTCTTCTCCCTCCGTTACTTCCTTCCTCACCCCTCAGTTTGTACACATCTTTCTTCCCACCACTGTAGATGCCGTGCCAGTAGCTGATATTAAAACTGATATCTGCACATATCCGTACCATTATGACATGCATGTGTCACTATGAAGGCATGTGCATGTGCAGCTGTTGCTGAAGGCTCTTTGTGAAACGCAGTTTCTTCTTGACAGCGTGTTTGCAGAATATACTTGAAAAGCAATCGCTGAAATTGCACATCTGCTCCACATACATTACTGCTATGTGCAGTTGTTTTTAAACTATACATACATATATATATATATAAATATATATACATATATACTATTATATATGTGTATATATATATGCCTAATCAGTGCTTCCACTCAGCAACACCAAGGACTGTTTCAATTTTACCCCTGATTACAGTGACTTTCCTCACGCTGATTTGAGCTACATCGTGAATAATATGTACTTATTACTATTAAAGTACTATTATTAAAGTTTTTTGGGTGAGTGTGCAATTGCTGTGCACAGTTTTATTTTGTCGCACAGCTGTTGAAGTGTGTATATGTGCATGTGCGTTCGGATAAATGAGTGATTTGCAAATAAAAGCCTATAGCACTGGTCTGAGAGAAAGCAAATTAGGTAAAGGACGAACAACAAGAGAGCAGGAATCGAGGAGTTGTAGAGGAAGAGAAAGATTGATAAAGGAAAAGAAAGAAAGAATTTATTGCGGGAAACGGGGGGAAATAACAAGTGCACAGGAGAGAACAGGGCAACCGCTCGAATACTGGAACTAGAAGCTGTCACGAGTGTCTCTCATGTGTTCTGATCACGCAGTAACAACAGTACTTTGAAAAGTTTTCCTTCTCCCCCGTGTCCTCAAACAGCTGCTGGAGTTATATAATGCTGAGACTAAAGAGGCAAAAACAGAGAAGGTGGAGAAAAAAGTCAAGATCAAGACAGAGAGAGAGAGTGAGAGGCGGGCAGTGGGGAAAACACTACAGAACGTGTTAGGTTATAATAACAGACATTTCCAAAATACTTAAACAGTTACAGTCGTATAACCTAAAAAGCATCTAAATGCAGGAGAAGGTAAATGAGGTTTTATTTTCTTCCCTTACCATTTGGACAAATGAACAAACATCACTTCTGTGACCTAAAAAAAGACAAAGCGACTTGGAGAAAGGGGATGACCCCAACAGAGCTGTGCTTCCTAGAAATCAAGGAAAGGACAGATGTGCGTTAGAATAGAGGAGACTTCCAGGAGAGAGCACTTAGGGCACAGTTAACTGCCTCTCTGCCTGACAGAATTTTATTCCCCATCATAAAATGAATGTACACACAATTTATATTCCGAGGTCATCAGGGGACAGATTTCCTTCTCTTGTGTCACCTTAAAACTTACAAACAAAATATTAATATTTAAAGGTGATAAAATATGTTCATCAGCACCCTTTAGTGTTTAAAAGGGTTACTGCAATCCCAGTTCAAAACATGGCACGAGCATGATTGCCAAATCTTTCCCAAAAGAACCTTTTGTGACACTAATCACACACTTACACGTACATAACTGTCTGAACATTTGTTGATTTTTTTATTTTTTTATTTTATAAACATTAAACCGCAACATGAAAGTGGAATTGTTGTGGGCAGCAGCTGGGAATGATGATCCCCATTACATTCGTTAGTATCCTCGAACAACTTCACATGTTTCCTCAACCTCGGCTGACCCACTGTGCTAATTGTATCCATTATAATTCATTTATTGCACGTAGCACCTTTAAATACGTATTTCCATCTATTTATTCATTATGAAGTCTAACACTTTGGAGTTTCCGCATCCCCTCCGAGTACATTAGCCAGACCCCCACATTCAGTGCTGTTGCTAGGCTGCATGTGCGTGCCTGCTCAGATGCATGCGTGTGTATGTTTTTGTTTCACTGCCTCCATGCTACGGACTCAGGGAGGATTCTCTGCCTGTAAATTAGCTTCCATAGCAACCAGTGCCACACAGCCTCAGAGCCAGTCAGTCAGGCCGGCAGTCAGTGAAGTGAATGAACGCCACTCTGTTCCGTGTGATCTCAAAGTGTGCACAGGCCTGATGGGTCGCTGCTGCGGTGATAAAGGAGTGGTGGCTGGAGATGGGTACAGCGTGTATCGGTATGTGGATGGTACACAAACTCACAAGCAGCATTCAGTGTAATAATGGAGCTGCTCTTTCTGTTTGATGCCGCTTCAGTTTGTATTCCTCCTGTTTCTCTTCCTCCATTGCTATTTCGGTGCGCTGCTCTGTATCTCTCTGCTTTTCATCCCCCGTTCCATCTCTGTTTGCTCTCCTTCTCTTATCTTTCTCTCCCTCTCCCTATTTGCTTTTGTCCTCTCCTCCCTCTGTGTGTCTCAGAGAAAAGAGGTTGCAGCATTGCGGAGGTGGGTGTAGTGCGGGGGCAGAGGATTTTTTTTTTCAGAGTGTTATTGTCAGAGCTGGCCCATCACCTTGGATACACACACACATGCACCCACACACAAACTCACCTCAGACGTCAAACACACGTCAAATGCTAACAACAATCGAGGTTTGGGCCATAAACACAATTGCACCTCAGAAACTGGACTCAACAACTCACACTGTGCTAACTCAACCAAACTCTTTCAACCAAAGAGCAAAACATCAAGCGGGAAATAAAAGATAAACAACACAATCCTGGCACAAATGACAGCCACATCCCAACGTGTGCTGTTCATTCATGCAGAGAAAACATGAGGGAGATTCTGATGACGTCTCACTCAGATAGCCATCAACTGCCCTCAATGTAGCCATGGAAGCCAAGATGAACGCACACACACACATACATATACATCCAAAGTCACACACACACTCACCTATTCACACGCAAAACACAAAGTCACCTGAGGCTCTAACGAGGGATGAGCCCAAGCCAAAATTTGAAATTAAATTATAATTAGATATCATCAATTATCTCACTTTCATGTATTTCCACTGTGGTGAGCAAAACATAATGAATGCAGAGAATGGAGCTGCCAGGCTATTCCGTGCCTCATTATTGCTTTATTATACCTATCATCTCTTTTGTGGAGATAAATCCATGTGTGTTGAGCCTTTACACAAAGACGGAAGACAAGAGAGGAGGGAAATATGAAGGCTGTTGAATAGCAGAAGCACCTTGGAGGAAGTGAGATTAGGAATCAGTCACACGTGTGTGTGTGCACATGTACACACCCACAAAGCACCGCTTGGCCATCTGTAAATCAGCACCGTGTGTGTGTGTGTGTGTGGTAGGGATGAACAGATATGATCAGTACTGGTCTGATACTGGTCAAGATCAGAAAATTGAGAGAGACATGCACCAGTGATGCCATGTGACCAGAATGTGAGTGATGTATCCAGTGATTCTCTGATCTATGTGGACTTATTACTAATTTTGTATAAAAAAAAAAAAAAGGACTATTGGACTGATATCAGTATCGAGGTCAGACACAAGAAAAAGTGTGTGTTTATTTATTTATTTCCACTTGCTCTCATGTTAGTGTCTGAATGCATGTGCATGCGGGCAAAGTCAAGCTCAAGTTCCAGCTCACTCAACCGTCACACTCACACGTCACACTCACACACTCAGGGATTCATGCATAAGCGGCGACTCTTACCTGCAGCCATAAGCTCCCTAGCAATGCATACTAAAAAGATCAGGACAGAAGACGGGCAATGAGTGAGGAGAGCGAGAGATGGATGAGACAAGCGAGGTTCTGAGAGAAGGATGGATGTGGACAGGGGAGGCTAGTGACAAGGGTGTGAGTGATCTGTAATGAGATCTCAATGAGTCAGACAGGATGCTACACACTTGTCCTAGCTGGGAAATACAAATGCAGCAGGCAATGCATTAGCCTAGCCGAAGCTAATGCCACAATTTGTGTCCCGCTGCACACAGCGATCGTCTTGAAAAACAACCGGCGTATTCATCCGTGTGGTGGAATTAGATAAGGCTGTTAACAATTAACAGCTACCTGAGCAGTTCCCCAACGCTACACAAGCCAACGTTAGCACTGACATGGTGTTGCTTTTAGCGGGTGTTAGCTTCACTCTGAGAGTGAGTCACAAGCCTCGCCAGAAGAAGCCATGGCACAAATTTAAACATCAGAGCAGTCAACAAACCCTGGGCTTTCCTGTGGCCATATTTATTCATGTGGTTTCACACACACACACACACACACACACACGGTAATACAAATAAAAACCATACAAACTGGCACTGCCCCACATTAGAGGATTTTCAGATCTGACTTGATTTTGGGAGACGGTCAACTCGCTCTCATTGGTTTAATTGAATTCAGTCATAAATATCAAACATGTTTAATACTCACGATTTGAAAGCGGGAAGACTCTGATGCACCCAATGACGATAGATCATGTCTGTTCTTCCAATTGTTGGAAGGGCCAATTGTCCTCTAGTGTGGGTCAGGCTTTACTGTACTCTATGTACTATTATATTGAATATTTCTGTCAGACCAGTGGGTAACAGGGATGTCAGAGAGTGGATAGAGCTGATTCCGGCTCTACTGTCATGTCAAGACCTTATTTCCGGCAGAAACATGGAAGTAGTTATTATTTATGTAAAAGACTTCCGGTTTGGCTTTTCTGGTCAGCAGTTGTGTAGATTTTGACAGCTAATATCGCCTGTATCATGCGTGCAGTCAGGTGTTGCTATAACAGCAGTTGGTTTAAGCGAAAGGCTTTAACGGCACGGGGATGTTTTGATCGTCAGGCGCATGTGAGGCGCGAATGTGGATGCAAAGCGCCGAATAAACATTTCTCCTCCTCCGAGGAACGCACTGTGTCTAAAAGCCTTGATATTTGAAGAAGCCACCCAAGCATCCACATGTCTGTTCATTTCACTTTGTTGAAAATAACCTACAAAAGATCCGCCAGTATACCGGAGAAGTGTCTAACGCTGTATGACACACTAGTAAAGCGTTCAAGATGACGGCAAAATCACGGCTAATTGTGATGGAAGTGGTATGAGTTGGTGTTCCAAGTAACAGTTGATATGGTTGTGTAATTAAAACTGGGTTATACTGGCTACTTTTATTCATTCCTTACTTCATTTAATTCATTCATTCAACCGTCCACGCTGAGTGACAGCACAAAATAATTAATAATATCCTTATACGTTATGTGACACACGTTATATGGCACTTCCTCATGCCGTCCGTCCACTCCGTAATATTACACGGATGTGGTTTGGTATTTATAAATAGATATTAATTTCCTTGTAATATGTAATAAAGACCTGGACTTGGGCTTCCTACAAAGCCACTGCCTTAGTCCCCCACTGTTGGCCAAAAATATTACCTCATTATGTTATTGGGGCAGAGTCTTTTTATTTTTAGTGTCACATGTTGCAGTAAATGTTCTCATTTGCATAATTCCTCGATTTAACTTAACAGAGCTACAAATTATGTAACACAACAAACAAATCATCAGCATTTTAGAGCACTGTCCTTTCCTCTCATCCATTTCATTGCATCACTGCAGCAGAAATAGCTAAATGACATTATTGTTCTTGGTTTGGTGCAAAGAATTGCTGTTTCCTTTGAGATGAGGACGTCATTCTGCAGGAGCGGTAATTCTTCTTTTCCTTCTCCTTTTTGTTGCAACTTTCTAGCGACAATACAATGGAGAAACTTTCCCATTCATGCACATCCCTGTACGCTGACATCATCCTTCTCCTCACCCTCTCTCCATCTCCACCTCTTCCCAACAGCTGCCTCTTTCTACTTGACATCATCCTTCCTCCTTCCCTCTGCTGAGTTACCCCATATCTCTCTTTATCTTCTATTAGTGCCTCCATCTTTCACTGTTTCTCCCTCTCTTCCAGCACTAATCTTTAACCTTTTATGCTCTCATCCTCCACCTTTTTTCCACTCACAGGTGTACACATCTACATTCCTCACTCACAGCAGCACTCTTTCCTCACAATGTCCCCACCAACGTACTATAACAAACCCCCCTCCCCTCCCCTCCTTCCTTCCTTCCTTCCTCTCCCTGCCTCTTTCTCTTCTCCTTTCCTCCCTTTTTCCTCTTCCACATGTTTCCATCTTCAGCACACATCTGCGAGTCAAACAACAGTCTTCCTCCTTTTCAGCATGCTACCCTCATCCCATTACACTTCATTATTGGGTCTGTTTAAAAAAAAAAAAATCTCACTTTTGGGATGACGCATAATTCTTGTCTCATTCAAGCAGCCACACTCGCACATGCACATGCACACACACACACACTTTCCCTGTTAATGTATTCATCGAGCATAATGTCACCGTCAAGGTTAACAGCTGAGGTGTTGACGTTGAGGGGATCATGGGTAATGTAGGAAAAAACTGAATCGCTGAATCGTCGGCATAGTCACGTGTTTCCAGGGTGGAGGTGATGTCATGTGATGACCTTTCGTATCCATCATCAAGGGAAATTTGGGGCTGTAATTGACGATCCTCTTATCAGATGCTAATCATTGTTTGGAAGTGAAGGCAATCAGCCGGGGAGAATTTCACGCTCGGTCCTCTATCTTTGTCGCCTCGTTTATGTTCATTAATGTGAAGAGCCACCATTGTTCCGTGGTGAATTCATTGACATGCATGGCAGCAGCCCACATGCTTTTGTTTTTGTGTGCATATGTGTGCGTGTGTGTGTGCGTGTGTGTGTACGTCTTCCTTATGGTGGGCGAACAGATGCAAAAAGCATGACAAGAAAATGACCTTCCCTCCCTCTATCCCTCGTCTGTACTCATGACGAGACGCCTCGTTGCGCCTCCTCTCCCCCACTATTTTTATCATCTTTACCCCACCCCCAACACACCCTCCCCCTCATGTCGGTGTCGCTCCTTCCGTTCCCTCTCTCTCTCTCTCTTTCTGTCGCTCACTCTTTCCGTCTCTCTGTCCTTGGGTGTCTGCAGCCAGCTGTAACTGTGGGCCATTAAAGCCCTCCCTCCCCTCCATCCATTTTCCCCATCACTGATTCCTCCCTCAGACTCTACACCTTCCCCCAGTCTTACACCTCACCACCTCGTCCTCCTCCTCCTCCCGTTGCACTCCTCTGTCCCCATGACCACTGGGTCTCCATTGTCACGGCAACTGCTGATGACAGCCTCGTCCGCAGCCCGGCATTCCACTGCACCAAAATCAGACGCCTCTTTGCATGTGGACATCTGTAAACATCCTCGGACAAAGATACAGATGAACACAGCAGTTACATGAAATAAAAAAAAAAAACATTAGAAAGCACACACACCAGCAGATATACACAGTCAGCAGTCCTGTAATATCTGTTCATGTGAACATTGTTGTGCAGCTATAGCCTCTTGTGGCTGCATCCAGTTGGAGTTACTGCACGGCATAATGTCGTGCCATTTCCTTCTGTACACATCTGCCTAACTAACCCATCATCATAAAACTGTAAATGGTCCACTCTCCTTGTGGGACGCTGATGCTAAGATGTTGGCCTCACGAGGAGCGAGGGAGCAGGTTGCCTTTGAGAAAGTTATCGCGTCCCCCAGCGCTTCTGTTCGGTCAGCAGAAGAGACCTAGACAGTTGCACATGTGATGCAGATAATAATAGCCATTTCCATTCTCTTTTACACTGATGTGAATCCAGTGTAGTATTAAAGTAGCTTTGATTTATTGGGGGTTGTCAAAAAGGTCACACAGTGTATTATTCCTGTGACGGACCAAGCTTGTCTATGTCAGATGTATTCTCTCTCTCTCGCTTTGACACATAAGGCATGCTGTGAAATTTGTATTGTAGTGTTTACTGCATATTGCAGATGATCGAATGACAGTACCAGCTGGGAATCACACTCCTATGTGCTGTGCTTTCCTTGAATGGGAACATTCATTCATTCGATCATTCATTCATCATCTACCGCTTCATTGTCCACATGAGGGTCGCAGGGGTCGCTGATGCCGATCCCAGCCGACATAGGGCGAAAGGCGGGGGCTCACCCTAGACAGGTCGCCAGTCCATCGCAGAGCTAACAGAGACAAACAACCGTCCACTCCCACATTCACACCCACGGACAATTCAGTATGCAGGGTCGCAAATCTCTTTGCTGCATGGGCAACAGTGCTAACCACGACACCATCAGTGTGGGGTCATAATTTAGGAACGTAATATAAGGAGAAGTAGGCAAATGTTTTGGGAAAGTTCCATTGAAAGTGAATTTTTACACCCAGCATGGCGAAAAAAAGAAAAAAAAGACCCACCCACTCACTCACCGTGAATTCTCCTGACTTGCTTTATATAGACGTCAGAAACTGGCAGGATAAGGTCAGTTTGGTGTCCAGTGCAGCTGATATTATGGGAATTTGTGTTGTCACCTACAGCTCCTCTGGGACATGTCTAGGGAAGTTAAGGGTTGCAGAGCATGTGTGAAAGCATGAGCGAAGAACAACAGGGTTTCCTAAAAATAGATTTCTTCACGATGTACAATGAGCTTGTCTGGCTTGTAAATATTCTCTCGCAACCCATCACACAAGGTTACTGGTGTCACTTGCAGGTCAAACAAAAAGTGAGTTTTCCTTCTTATAGTAACATAAAGGCCTTAAAAAAAAGCAATACCCGATATATTTATGAGCACAATAAGATCTCTATTCAAGGTAGTTTTTAGGCATCAACACTGATGCAAAACTACAATGTTGCCAAAAATCAAAAATATTTTTAGTTCCTCAATGTTTATTTGGACTAATTCAAGTGATTGAATGAATGAAAAATAATAATGGATTTCCCTAATGTTCTATCTCCTAACAGTTGTAAATGACTTGCAGTTTTTTGAGTGTGTGTGTGCGTGCTTGTGAATATGCATGTCTGTATAGTAGGCGTGTGTCGTCTGGTAATGAAAGTGTTGGAGGGGCTTAGAGTGTCACTGTGAATCAGACGGCTTCAACAGCAAATCTATCCATCTATCTATCTATCTATCTATCTATCTATCTATCTATCTATCTATCTATCTATCTATCTATCTATCTATCTATCTATCTACCTATCTAATCTATCTTGTCTCCTATCACTCTCCCCCCTCCCACCCAACCCACTCTATTGATTGAGGTTTTCAATTTCCGGCTGTAATTCAACTACACTGTTGCACTTGAATATGTAAATGAGCCCACAGGGGCTGCTGATGCTGTTGTCGTCATGGAAACCCTTATCAAACACAGCGACAGGCACACACACACAGGACACTCTCATGCACAGCTGCCTCCTTTGGGGTTATGGAGTGAAGGAGAGACAAGGTGAACGCATGTGTGTGTGTGTGTGTGATTGAAAGAGAGAGCGACAGAAAGAGAAATACTGTGTCCACTCTTTGAAGACAGCCGCTCTCACATCACTGGACTACCTGAAACATCCCTCCCCCTCTCCCCATGTCTATGTCTCCCTCTCCCGCTCTCTCTCTCTCACTCACTCCCTCTCTCACCCTCGCTCTCTCTCTCTCTCCCTCGTCCACCATGTTTGTGCAGCCCTGTAATCGCGCTGACAGGAGAACTGCACTCCGTGTGGCTTCTGCCACCAGGCATGCATTAAAAAAAGACTCACAGAGAACATACATACACATGCAGAATTAATACATTGGACATGTTTTCCTCTTTCTTGTACATTATCACCCCCCCCCCAAACTCCCAGACACTCTCACACACAGGGACTCACACCCGCACAAATACACACACACACATTGGTGGTGACATCTTTGTGACCTAAAAATGTCCCCAAAGCAACATACAGGGACAGACAGCGGCACAGAGGGAGAGGGATTATAACAACACACATGACCAAAGCAGAATGGATGCATGTGTGTGTGTGTGTGTTGTCCAGCTATAACTCATGTTGTGGGGACCTAAATCACAGTATGGAGACTTGTCTTCCTTAGGGGACAAAAATCAAGTCCCCATAAATGATGGGTGAAGACATGTTGTATGGTTAGGTAGAGGTTAAGGTTAGGATTAGGATTTGGTGAGTAGTAGTTAATAGTGGTTAATCTCCAGAATATGTAAATCCATGTAAAAATGTTGTTGTTTCATTTGAAGCATGTTAATTTAAAGCACTACCTCAGAGAACACTAAGTAGGCAAAGGAAAAACACTTTATTTTCTACTTGGGCTGATAGGGCAGCTATTCAGATTAACGAAAGAAAAGATACACATGTTATGTAATGTTGGACTAAGTGATGACATGTGTACAGACATACTGTGTGACTGTGCTATCGTTTCGAGAAATGTATCGTTCACATTTAAGGAGGGGGACATTTAATCATCAATACTATAGAATCACAATAAATCAAAATAGTAACACAAATCTCCACACAAGTTGGGATAAATCTCAGCCCTAATATTCAGCATATTTGCCGTCTCTAACATGAGGATAGTGAGTGAAATTTGACTTTTAAAATGTTGTAAAACTGCGGCAGATACACTGAAACACATGTTGTCTGCCTCCAACCAAAAGTGTTCAAACTTGTGACGCAATGCTGATTGGAGGAAGAAAAAAAAGGGGTGGGGGTGGGTGGCGGTGTTGTGTCTCCAGGGCCTTTAAGTTTCTCATGGTGATAATAATGGAATCAATGCAGTTGTTTAAAATCATTGCAAAGCTTTCTCTGCCTCCCTCGGCAGATGAATTATTAATGCAACTCGGAAAAGCAAGGGCATTTGTCTGAACAATAATACGTTATTTGATGACGGGGATGGTGTTAAACGCTCAGCTGGCAGCCGAGCGCCATCCTTCTCATAAACAATGACACTTCAATTTGGTTGTGAATCAAGAAGGAAACGTTTTCTCTCCCCTTAAAAAAAAAAGAAAGGAAAAAAGAAAAAAAGACAAATGTCTCCTTGGGATGGTTTTGTTTGAACTCAATTTTGGGAGAAAGTGGAGGACCAAGTGGACATATGTGTGTGTGTGTGTGTGTGCGTGTGTGTGTGCGTGTGCGCGTACATGTGCAGACTGCATGGCAAATGAGCTTGTCAGTATGCAGTGCAGGCCTCTCTCTGGTGGCAGGCAGATGACAGTGCAGTGATTGGGCTGATTTCACTGAGGACGTGAGGGGAAATCTGAAGGCTGCTTCAGAACTCAGGTGCTTATCACTTTGTCACATACACACTCATTCGTGCACAGAAATGTGATGCAGGGGGTACATACACACTCAGATATTTTGCCAGTTAACTTTTTCCAGAACCTCCTAGAGCTTGGACATGCGCACGCACGCACACACACACACACGCACAGGTAACCAGAGACACACTCTTTAATGACACACATGCACAGCGCATGCACTCTGTCTTCTTCGAATTTATTAGAAAGTTAATCAATAAAGTTAATTTAAGTTAATTAGAAAGTTAACATGTGCACATGTTTTCTCTGTGGCTACAAAATGTTAGCCCTGCACACACACACACACACACACACACGCACACACACACACATAACTGCAGCTTTGAGTGTCTGTCTAGAAGACCAATTATTTTTGCGTGGGGCAAGTGGAAAAGAGGAAATAATTGTTTGTATGAGGGTCTGGAGGCATTTCCTGAGACAATCATTGACAATTAATTACAGCCTAAGTGGCATTTGGTACATTATGCGTTCACACACAAAAAAAACAATTTTGCCAAACGCGTGCTTGTTCATCTATGTCACTCATGTCGGACTTCTATTTTTGATGTTGCACAAAATGTTTCAAACTTTCAAGCCAACACGATATGCATGTGCATAGAAATGATTTACATTACTCACATGACCTTGACCTAAAACATTTTTCTGATACAGAATCAACTCCTACTACGTGAAGACACTTTACAATTGGCTACATGGTTTCTTGCTTATAAACCAAGATTTTACTCGTACTTTCGCTTTTTATTCATGTCTTTATTGTGGTCGTATCATATACTGAGCTTTCTTCCTTGTGTTTCAGTTCAGATACCTTTAGTGCTGAATCTTAAATATGACTAATGGTTTGATGATTTATTTATACACATTGTTATTCAGTCTGGTCACAAAGTGTGTATGATCTGATGAAAAGACAAAAACTGTCATCTTCCAAAATCATAATGATGATCACAAATTCCAATTATTTATTTCATTACCTCAGTGTACGGTTGCTGATGTGTTATCATAACATTGAACAGGTAATACTGAGTTACACCCGTGAAGTCAGCAGCCTTAGGGGCTGTTCACACGAAGTGTGGGTACGACGCGCTTGTTTTTCTGGGTGGGTGCGTACGGGCGCGTCGGAGTCACGTCAAGATGAAAATATCTCACATCTTTGAAATACAGCAAGCGCTTTTAATGTGTCTCTTGAAGAAGTAGGTCAGAAAAGTTCGCTGGTGACTCTGAAGTAAGCTTTGAATCACAATGATCCAGACAGAACGTCTGAATCAGTTGGTGAAGGACAGGGCATGTCGGCACCATAAAAAGCCCATTCGATTTTTTTACCCCCACGTGGGTCAAACAGCAAAGTCCCTGTGAGGGAAATGCTGCTGATAATCTATTGACTTTGTTTTGATTATTAGTCTTAAGTCAGTAAGGCTGCAGCAACTGCCTAATATCAGACGCGACAGAGGTGCAGCGCTAAAGCATAGCAGTTTAAATTAAATGACCTTTAACGGCTCAAAATAGACTGAAGGGATAAAAATGAAAAAGAGTAAAAACAACAAAAATGGAAGGTACCAACGCTGTGAGAGGGTGAAGTCTTTGGTGTCACTCCACTTGGTGTAAAGAAGCTCAATAGCTGCTGTCAGAGCAAAAGCAATGTACCAAGTCCAGCCTCTTTTCTGTCTGTCTGCCTGTCTGTGTGACTGCATGTGTGGCTGTCTGTTGGCATGTCCCAACTTGTCCACCTTGTTTTCTGCCTCAGTGTCTTTCTCAGAGCTCACACTTCTGTCTGCAGTAGAAAAAGAACGTAAATTATACACGTGAGATTCTCCCTCATTTTCTGTGTCCTTGGCTCTTATCCCCCTTTGCTCGGTTCCTCTTTCCCTTCTTGTGCCTCGCTCTCTCGCTCGCTCAGCTCTCCCTGACTTGCCATATTTCTTCTCCCTCCTTTCATCTCTGTCACTTCTCCCTGGGCAAGAGCGAGAGAGAGAGAGAAAGAGAGAGAGCGGGTGAGGGATGGCGCGAGGAGGCGGAAGACTGGGGTGGGTGGAGATCATAGGAGAGATGAGGCCGTGTGGTGCGGATGGATAGACAGATGCATTGATAAGGGCTGCCGACTCCACAGCACACTCACTGCATATCCAGTCTCTCTCCCCCGCTTTCTCTCATCTCTCCTTTTCATTTCAGAACTAATGCTCCCATAGCCTTCAAATGTCAGTTCAGTCTGGCAACCTTTTAGGTGGTTAGCCAGAGTGGCTGACAGCTCTCTCTCTGTCTCTCTTGAGTTCCCATAATCTGGCAAGAATGATTGTCAGGGACTTGTGCTACCGTTCACAGCAGGTGAGAAAGACACGAGGGACACAGGCTACACCCATTCTACAAAAAGAGCCTTTTTAGATTTGTGTGGCCAATGACAACCGAGCAGAACGCTAAAATAACTGCGTCATCATTTTCAAAAGTCCAGGTTATAAAGAAGCAGCTCCAGACTGTTCAAACAAAAACTGAGCGGGCAGGATTTTCAAATGTATCCATTTTAAGGAATCTAACACGGTGGAGCAGCGTGACACCAGGCATATCCAAAGTGAACGTGAACATAGTAAGGCAGTGACGGCATTGCAGAAAATGCCTCTCTCTCTTATCCTGATCAAACCACTATTTCCCAACTCTGCAGTTCCCTTCAGTTTTGTGGAGCTTTACAACTGTTTTGATTCTTTATCTGGTGACAAGCGGGGAGCTTTTAAACACTCGACACGTGTTTTTCTCACGAGATTGTGTCGACCAAGCCAAAGCTAAACAGAGAGCGACACTGGACCGAAACTCATCAGATGGATCAGACACACTGTAAATAAACATTATTGCTGCTATCGGTGTATTTATAACAAGTTCTATCAACGTTATATATATGTAGGTCAATGTTTTGTTTACACATTTCCTGCTGTCCTCAAGTGACCAGAAAATTATTGAGGGCATGAAAACGATCAGTAAGATGCATATTCTTAATACCTATAAGTTCTTATATTGTATTATATTTAATTGCATTTAATGACATATAAATGTATGTATAGAATATGATACATTACTCATTCAACAAATATTGCTTGGATGCTAAATCAATAATAATGTTTAGCAACATAAAATAGTATTATCTTGCAGTACTCACAGTAACGTGTTGTTCATACTTTTACGTACATAAAAAACAGAATCAGAATATGACTTGAATCAAGCTGTAAAAGAGATGGAGAAAAGCAAAAAATAGAAGGCAAGAAAGAGAGAAATGTATTTATAAACCAATCAGTGAGAGCGAGGATGGCATGAGGATTAGAGGCTTAGTTAGCATGCATAAAATCCCCTTTTCCTCTCGCGTCCCACAAAAGGGAAGGAGGCAATTGACCATAATATACAAAAAAGAGGAAGGAGAGGGAAGCGTGGGAGGGTTTCATGGGGGAGTGGGACGAGGATTGCAAAAAAATCGTGCTGAATCCATCGTCGCTCTTTTGTGTTTTCCCCCGGTGCTACGTTGCATGGCTGCTGCGCCACCTGTGACATCACATTTATCAATAAACGAAACAGCTTTTTTTCCTCTTCCTGTTTGACAAGTGACGGAGAGGAGGAGGAGGAGGTGAGGAAAGAAAAAAATGTGACATTGGCCTTGGTATTGTCTTGCCTCAGGACAGTCAACCAACCAGACAGCCCAGTGAGAGTGAGAGACAGCATGAAGGGAAGAGAGAGAGAGACAGAGAGAGAGAGAGAGAGAAAGGGAGAGACGGTTGCCATAGCAACTTCCCGGGAGATGCAGGCACACTTGTTTATCTGTTGGCCGAGAGAGCATGCATGATGGGCTCTCTCACTGAGCAGATGTGTATGCGTGCGTGCTTGTGTGTACTTGTGTGCGTTTAACACACATGGTGTGTGTGTGTGTGTGTGTGTGTGTGCGCGCGTGCATGTAGATGTGCGTCTGAATCCACACAGCAGGGCTCATAATCTGACCCTTCTATGGGCTTTCTTTGTAAACAAAGACACGCATACATGTGCACACACATACACACACACCTGCTTAATAGAACCGCGGCTTACCTGCTCAGTATTATTGAGCCAGGCAAAGTGGACTGATTGAAGCTAACTGGTCTGGTGTGAGCTTAGCAGCGGCTGAAGGAGTACAGAGGGAGAGAATCAGAAAAAAAAGAAAGAAAAGAGGATAACTGGAGACAAAAGGATGGTGGGGAGAGAGTGTACTGGGTGACAGACAGAGAAGGCGGAAAGGAAATGAGAGGAGAAAAAGGAAAAAGTTGGACATAAAAAGAAGGGAAAGAATTAGATGTGACACAGAGGAGAGGATGTTGTGGAGAAAATGCTGAAAGGAAATGAGATGGGAGGAAAACTGAGCAGCCAGAGAAAGAAAGAGGCAGAGGCTCAAATAAAAAGCCGAGCAGAGAGAGAGAAAATCGCAGAACAAGCAGGAGGAAATGGAAGCATTAGAGCCAGAGTTAGGGAGAAGGAAATATGAAAGAGAAAGAAATACCTTCCTGTTCAAAGCAAGGATACGATGAGACGACTGGATGAAAACAGGAACATGAGAGACAAAATGTGACGTGAGGAGAGACGACTCGCGATGTGACGAGATGTGATGCGACGCGTGCAAGGCGAAGCGTGCTGCTATGTTAGCAGAACGCGGCCCCGGGTCCCATGAAGCCAACACTGCAGGCAGTGTAGTATGTCAAATGTCACAGACACTAAGTCACAAGTGCACACGTGTCACCATAACCTCCCCCACACACACACGAAAGCACAGATGCCCGCTTACATGTTTACCATATGGGGAAGTATTTGCATGTACGCACAGGAAGCAGCGCACACGTATGTGCTGAACGAGGCCCGTGCACTTACATATGAGGGCGTAGCGGCAGTGCTGTCTCCAGGTTGATATGATGAGGTGAACACACACACACACACGCACACACGGTGGTGCTGAGGTCGCCCATTACCTGAGACACACATACTGTAGGGTAGGCCTCTAAGGAACTGTCTTAGCTAGTATGCTATGTGCTGTCAGCTTCATTTGCCCAGAGACAACGTGTGTAGGTGTGTGCCTCTATATATACAGTATGCGAGCATGTGTTTATATGCCTTTTTTTTTTTTGTTACAAGGTGAATGCCAGAGAGTCACTCTCCTTAAAATAACAAGCCAGCCCTCTCCCTCAGGACGGCAGACAGCCATCCTGCAAGTGACCTGATCCCGGGCCGTCCTAGTTCACCGCTGAATACATCTCGCTCTTCCTGCCTCTCATTCCCTGTTCCGCTTCCACATCATGTATTTGTCTCCTGCTCACTCACTCACTCACTCACTCACATAGTCAGCGATGGCTTAATAAGCATAGTTTCTCCTCCCGACGTGTCGTCTGTCTCTCTTATAAACACTGTGTTCAGCCCTGTGCGTGCACAAAGATGCGTTCCCACAAAATAGCAGGTGCACAACTGTTGCCAAAGTTATCAAGCATACACACAGAGCCACAGAGGACGTTAGAGCCAAAAAAGACACATACATCTTCACAAGGCAGATAACCTCCACCTCCAACCAAGTTTAATGAGCTCTCCCCTGGTTAAGTGGCCTAGAAAAGGCAGCGGTCAGCAGCCCAAAGCCCATCTAGCCAGCGAGCTCTAATTTTTATCAGCCTCCTCACTTCGGCAGCGGAGCCATCAACTCTGTCTCACTAGCTGTGCAGGGGAGGATGGGAAAGAACAGGCCTCATTCACTCAATTAATAGCTCTCTGTGTGTATGAAATGACGCCGAAGTACAAGCAGTGCCAAAGCTGTAACAGTGTAAAAAAGAATTAAAGCGGCAAATGGTTTTAAGGACTTAGCGATCCCTAATTTGCCACTAAAACGGTTCTTATTACATACACAAGTAACAATTGTAAACAAATTTGTGGAAGTATTGCGCGGAAGACGGGGAGAAGAATACAGCCGGGGCAAAAATCTCATTATGCCCTGGATGAACGTGTGAGTATTTGCATCAGCGTGTGTGTGTGTGTGTGTGTGTGTGTATAAGCGTGTAAACACATCAATTCTTCATATGCTCATCTCCTTTGACCTATATGTTTCTGCGTCGAGGAATGATGTACGTGCGTGTCTGTGTATGAAGTGCATTTATATCTGTAGCACATTTAGAAACAAACCCAGTTGACCAACGCGCTGCACAGACAATGGTGAATAGAACCAAAAATGAATATAGAATAAAATACATGCTAAGATAAACGAGTGAATAAAAGCACACAGTGTTTGTTTGTGCATGTGAGTGCGCGTGAGTGTGCGTGAGGCAGGCAGGCCCCGCAGGCTGCTCGGCTGTATGGAAATCAGACGGAACACTGCTGAGAAGCAGGTGATGGAGGGACGATGGGAGGAGGAAATGGGAAAGGGGGGGAAGGCAAGAAGAGGAAGGAAGAAGGGAAGGGAAGGGGAGAGTGGTGCAGCGGGGTTGGATAATGAGCAATCTGATGAGAAGGATAGAGCCCCGAATAGAGACGTCTCAGAGATGGAGCGAGGTACGAAAAAAAAAAGAAGAGAGAGAGAGCGAAATCAGGAAGATGAAGAAGCAAGAGTGGGTGCTATGAATGGATCGGAAAAATGAGAAACAGCTGCCACTAGTGGCAGAGTGAGGAAATAAATAATTAATGTATAGGAGGAGGAGAGGAAGAATGAGAGTGGGTGGAAAGGAGGATAAGAAAGTTACAAGAGAGAGAAAGAGGGACAAAAAAAAGATTTATTTTGAGGTGGAGTGGGGGGAACGGTGTGTAGATGAAATAGAGAATAAGACTTTGTGATGAAATGTTGCATCAGCAAGACTAATGGACCACAGGAGACAACGGGGAGGTGAAAAATTAGAGAAGGAGGGCAGGTAGAGCTTCCCCTGTTTAAAGGATGTGAGGATAAGAGGACTGGGCGGAGTGACCATTAAATGAGAGGGGGGGGGTAAAAGAAAACAGCACACTGGGGAGACAGAGTTAAAGACGGAGTAATTTAGCCAAAACAGAGTATAAAGGAGATGGGGAAGGAGCGTGAGGAGGGAGATAAAAACTGAAAAGGATGGAAGGGGCGGAATAGAGGAGAGGAGAGGCCAACAGACAGATACAGAGAGACGAGTGAGGGCGATGAGGGAGGAGGTGGAGGAGGGTGGTGCTGGCAGTGGCAGGACACGGGTGCAGGCGTGGAGACCGTGGTGTGCAGCTCATGTTGGCATGGACTCTATCACTCACTCTCAGGCCTGGGCACAGGGCCTCTGTGGCAGAGACACACACACACACACACACACACACACACACACACACGCGCACACACAGATGTACACACACTAG
Organism: Solea senegalensis; assembly: GCF_019176455.1. NCBI lineage: Eukaryota > Metazoa > Chordata > Actinopteri > Pleuronectiformes > Soleidae > Solea > Solea senegalensis. The sequence continues at coordinate 12,575,195 of NC_058038.1, forward strand.
CAGATCAGACACAAGGACGTTCACTCTTTCTCTCTGTTACACACTCACAAAGAGCAGACAGAGAGAAAAACACCGCGCTCAGAGACACGCTGACGCACGCACACACACTCAATTTCACTCAGACACACACACACGCATGCGCCGGCGTGCACACACACACACACACACACAAAGAAGAAAGACGAATGGATGAGCATGTGCATGAAGGTGTGTGCATGTGTGTGTGTCTAATTGTGCCAGCACCGCCAGAGCAGGATGAGGGATGGTGTCTCAGAGCTGCTGCTGCTGCTAATAGCTGCTGACTGGAGGTGACAGGCTTTCTCTCTGTTTCTCTCCCTCTTCCTCTCTCTCTCTCTCTCTCTCTCTCGCTCCCTCGCTTCATGTTTTCCATCCAATCAGCAGTAAGCATTATCCGTCGTACCCTCTTTTCCTCAGCCCAATTTTGGCGCACCCTTTCCCCCTTTGTTTCTCCCTTCCCCTTTTGCCTCCCACATCCCTTTTTGCCCTTTTACCTTCACACCACCCTCCTCTCCCCACCCCTCGTGCTTTCATCTCCACTCCTTACCCCCTGCCATCTTTCATCACTTTCTCTCCCACTAACCCCACGCTCCCCCACCACCCGCTCTTGTCTGTCCTCTCCACCCGGTCCTGAATGATACACTGGAGACGCCACATGCATGAGTGATGGCGTGCTGTGTGCACACAAACACAAACATATTCATATTAAGGTGTGTGTGTGTATGTAAAAAAAAAAAACTGTCTTTCTGAGGACATTTTGACCTTGTGGGGACATTTTGTCTGGGCCCCACAACTATTAAGAGCTGGTTTTAGGGTCCAGGTTAGAATTGGGTTAAGGTTAGGCACTTAGTCGTGATGGTAAGAGGCTAAGGAATGCATTATGTCGATGATTTATAGTCACTAAGATATAAAAACAAGTTTGTGTGTGTGTGTGTTTAAAGTTATTATTCTTGGTACGCTGCAGCATTTCAGGTCCAAAACGGAAAGATCAAAGAGTAGAGGACACAAACACACACAAACACACACCCACACACAAGCAGACACACAGCACACAAACTACTCTCCTCCAATCTCTTGCAACCTCACGCCTGGACTCTGTCCACAGGGAGACATGAGACGAGCAAGAGAGAGAGAGCTGCTCTGTTTTCCATCTGCACCAGGTTATGAGACATATGCAATTAGCAAGTTCAGGAAGGATAAATATGCCTGTTTGTTTGTTTGTGTGTGTGTGTGTGTGTGTGTTGGGGGTACATTTGCGTGATACGAGGGACAGGTTGTATGCCATGCATCTCTTCGGCCTGATGCGGAGACAAGTGGGGGATGGACACTCGCAGTAAACGTGTCATGTCTCCAGCATCTTTGTCCATATTCAATGTGTTGCGTTGACGGAGAGGTTTGCTGCGTGCCACCCTTCTCAGAGGATAAAAATCTAGACCCGGGGAAAGGGACGGGGGCAACCATCCATCACCACAACAGAAACAACAGCACCACAGTCGCTGCTGCTGGGGATACAGTAGATGGGCGATTTGAACAACAGCCTTTGCTGAATTCATTCATCTGCTTTCTCTCCGTCTCTGTTTTTTCCCTCATTCTTTCCCTCATTTTCGGTCCATGTTGCATGCACTCTTTCCTCTGTTATCTGTTCACTTTTACCTTCTTTACTTTGTCCGTCTCTTTGGCTGAGTTCACATTAATTGGGCCTTTGCAGGAGCTTTCAAAGGTGTGACCTTAAAGGGCAACTACAAAATTGAGAGAGGGCGCAAAAAAAAGTCGCACGAAAGAAGGGAAGTCTGTGGTCGCACTTTCCTCCTGAAAGAGCTCTTTTTCATTTCTTTTCAGCAGTCGCCGCCTGCCTGCATGTAAGGTGTTTTTTTTTTCGTCTCGCACACACAAATCCCCTTTCTCTTTAGCTCATATGTATGCAAATAAGGCATCGTATGCAAATGAGACAGGTAGGGACAGGCAAACGGAGTGAGAGAAGAAAGTGGCTGACAGAAAGGAAGGACAAAGTGGGTGGGGGCGTCGGAAAAAGGGCAAATAGAAAGGTTCAGAAACAGGGAGGGATTTGGGCAGTTTGTTCCCTCCAGGTTACAATCAGTCATTGAGATTTCTGGCATTTCGGGCTAGAAATGGCTTTATGAAGCATTTTGAGGCTTTAAAGCACCAGTGCGGAACTTCTGTCTGCCCCCTGAGGAATTCTGGGTAATTACCAAAACATTGCTCTTGCTTCTACAGTACATGACACATGCCTAGGTGATCCCACGCAACCCCCACCCGTCCCCCTCCACTACTCCGTTGCAGGAAGCATTCATCACAGCAAACCACTGAATATCCATGTGTTTAGCGGTAGAATCCAATTCTAACACGTCTTATGGGTGATTCTTGATGTTTAAGTCACACTCCAAACATTAGCAGTTGCTCTTGTGCTTCTGCATTGCCTCGGTCAGTGCAACATTACTTTGTGCAACACAGGAATGTCATCAGGCGACACCAGACGAAAACAACGCACTACTGAGAAGTTGCGATGAGTTGATAGCTTTAATCAACAGTTGTGTGAAATAAGGATGTAATGACTTATTTGTCACGAAGTCGAGTCGAAAAAGTCATTTGATGAGGAACACAGCTGTACAGCAATGAACAGTCAATATGTATAGTAACGTGCACTTTCAAAAAAGAAAAGAATCAACATGCCTTCTCAGTAACATTTAAACAAAACATAGGCTAATACTTTGAAGTGCTCTAGTCTGGGCTACGTCCGCACCCGGAGGTGTGCCCCATCCCGATCCGCTGGTTCCAAAACCCCCCAGTAAAGCTCAGTGTCCCCATCATACCCACTCCCAGGGCCGACGGACTCGATGGCGTTGCCTCCACTCTCGGGTACATACCCCCACCGGACTCGCCCGCTGCCACACTTTTGAACCTCTAACCCCACCACCTTGTACCCAACTCTCAATTAAATCAGAGCGATTGCATTGTGTACACAAGCACGCACACACACAGAGGAAAAAACACACACACGGCTTGTGCCACTGGCGTCAACACATCAGCTTTTCTGTTAAAACCCGAGTGTGAACACATTTGGCAGCAGCTTGAATGTAACGCACATTCATTGATGCATTTAAAATTCTCTTATTTATATCACCAAACCCATATTTTAGACAAATGCTAAGATCATTAGCCTCAGTATCGTGTCAGGTCCTGTTTTCAGATTTTTTTTTTTTTTTTTTAAATGACGTCCATTATTCCATAAACCCCTCTGGACCCCTGAACCCCTTCCTGTCACAAAGAATGACGTGGCTACTGGTCCCTACTCCCTTTTCCTCAATATGCATTAGTTTTCTCTTTCGTTTTACTGAAAAGGATAAACATCTTGGAAGGGAATTTTTTTTTTCTCTTGCTCTACCATCTGCCATTGTGAGGAAAAAACTCTGGAAAGCTTCAGCGCCACTTTATTTACTTCAAGAGGAGCCGCTCTCAGTTGTTTTGGTGTAAAGTAGTCCAGCACATTTTCTGTGAAATATAACCCTGTTGCACTCACAGGAAACCACTGCCAATTTGTTCAGTGGTCTGTTCGTCATCAGTGTTCCAAGGTGTTAAAATTAACATTGTAATGACTTCTAAGTATTAATTAGCGACACGTCTTGGGTTACAGACTTACCTTAGGTGTATAGGTGCCAAAATGGGTATACGTTAGGAAGACAGTTGTGTGTTGCCAAGGAAACAAAGATTTGGATGATTTTCACTAATTGGCTGTAGGTTGGTTGCTATGTGCTGGGTGGTGCAGATAAGCTTTAAATATTATGAAGAATGAAGTCCATGGATGATGAGAATAATTGGCTGATATTTGCAGTGGCTCAATGACAGTGACCACCACTGCCCTGTGTCTCGCTACCTCTGTACATGTGTGTATGTGTGTGTGTGCATGGAATTTTATTTGTTACCTCGTTTTCTGGCATAAGCACTGACTTGTTATGACCAGTAGTCATGGAGTCATGGAGACTAGAACCCCCTTTTTGAGGAACTGTTTTAGTTTAAGGCTCAAATTTTAATTAAAAGAGGAAGTGGAATCATTTGCTTCTCATGCTTTACTGGTTGCTGTGTGAGAGCATGCACACACAAGTGTGCCCTATCCCCTTTACCTTCCCTTTTTTCCAGAAAACCTAAAGTCTTAACCCTCAAAAAACAATTTTAAGGGGTGACAGAATGTGAGGACCAGCCAAAATGTCCTCACTCGCTATGGTTTATAACTTTTTCGTCCTCATACATGAACACACACAGATCCACATACTCAAATATTGATTGCAATCCGATCACAGAAAACACCTAATGCCAGGTGTAAAGGGGTCTATGATGCAGAAACATCCTCCTACAGCTTCAGGATTTAATGAGAGGCGATCAGGGTTGTCAGTGCAAAGGTCATAGAAAGAGTTCGATTTGAAAAGGATTGCTATGGATGGATCAGCTTTGTAAATAAGGAGTGTGTAAAGAAAACAAGAAGACCACGTCTCCTAAAATGAGTTATAAACCCATCAAAAAGAGTTGTTTAACACTATTCCTGTTGCCAGTGGTTGTTCTGCCCTGTGGTGGTCTCTGTCACCCCTGTATCACCCGTACTTGAAATGTTACGTCACAAATGCGCCAGAAGAAATGTAGTCAGAGGAAGAAACACAAAAAACAGCTCTGTAACACTTGTTACAGTGACTTGTTCAAAATCAATGGCCAGTGAGCCAATTTAAGATGCTAATAAAATGAAGTGAGATGGTCTAGGAAATATTGAGCACTGTTCCAAGTTGTAAAAAAGCTAAACGTTAGCAAAAACTAACAAACTATATAAATAAATAAATAAGAAATGAATATGTTGCATTCAAATTTATGTCATTCATGGCCAGAGCCAATAGAAATCCATGTCAACTGCAGAGTCATTAGATGAGGAAGCACGTTCTCACTAGAAATGATCCTGTTAAACCTGGGTTGAACCGTGTTTTGTTCTGTTTGACCAGTGGATATAACTCAGTTAAATCCTCTTGCCATCCAGCAGCATGCTTTCACACCTTCTAAGTCAGTCGACCTGTCCTCGTCTCAGTGCCCCTTCTGCCTTCAGCAGGGATGAAGTCGTGCTGAAGACATGCTCGCTGTGCCCGTCTCCCAGTCACAAGCATATGGGCACATCGCTGTGCCAATGCTCCTCCCAGAACACCTGACTCTAGTCTAGTCACACATGGCAGGCAGTACACACACACACACACACACACATAATAGACACACCTATGTACGCACTAAAACACACATCACCAACCTTGCATGACGGGCATATCCTTCATTATCCCCCCACTGGTTCCTACTGGCAGCCACGCCTCCAACTGTGGGTACGGTGCACTGTTGTTGAAGTTCTCTTGACCGTGACAGTGGGGCTGAACATTGTAAAAGTACGGTGTTCATGTTGCAGCGGCATGTTGGTTGGTGAAGTGTTGGTGGTCCAAAATGGCATCCTCAATGTAGCCGGCCCAGCTCCTGATAAAAAAAATATAAAAAGCTCTTTCTGAGGTAATGATAAACAATAATTCACTTCATACATCTTGAAATAAAGTACATATTGAAACTCAAACTGCATTTGCAATATAAATGAAAAATTCAGACAATTTGGGTTTTTTTTACCCAAATCGTTCAACCCGACCTGACAGCGCTGGATGGAGTTATTCCATCTTTTTTTGTTTTAGGCTGTTATTGTGCGGCACAGATGACAGAGTGTGGCACTAACACCCTCCGATTTTACAGGCTTTAATTCCCATTCGCGCCGGGCAGACTAAAAATATGTGCACTCTCTGGTATCGTAGGGTAGTTGAGATAAAAGAGCCCACCAAATAGCATATGCTCAGTTCCCCGGTCCTGCATTAGCACTGCAGTATTTACTCAATAATTTCATCCTGGGTTATTGGAGCAGAGGTGGCCATTAATCTACAAAATGGGACCTCCATGATGGCTAATTTGGTTGATATCCTTCACTTCACACCACCTGTGTGCAGATTAAATAGAGGTCAGCCTTAAAACCCTATAATCCTGTCCACTACAGCCAGTGGAAATGCACCTTTTATTTCAGACCCTAAGTTTTGTTACATGATGTTTTCGGTGACATCCTAATGTCACAGCGATATTTCATTCACATCTATGTTTTTTCTTTGGTATATGAAAGGAGAATTGGAAAATAGGGTTCTCTTTAAGTCTAAGGTTATTTTTCTAGATCATTGTCCTGACATCCAGCAATCATACTGAGTTCTTTAATGTAAAAGGCTCATTAATGATGTTTGAATTTGAAATACATGCACTGAATGCAACAGGTTCTGGCTCATTTTCTGAAATAAAATCAAATGAGCTGTCTCACTTAGAGTTCTCTTTCTTGCAAGGTTTTGAATAGCATTCATTTTACATCTAATTGAGGGAATTTTGACTTTAAATCTTTCTTCTTTTTTTTTGACTTTGATGCAAAATGTGTCCTCTCACAAGATTCCTCTAAAACACAACATGGCAAAAGACAAAATTGCATTTATGGAGATTACATTTCACTGAAATCTCATTCTACTTTGTGCAGTGACAGTGTGTGTGCAACACATGCGCACATGTGCACACACACACACACACACACACGCCGTCCTGCACGCCACCAACAACCTGTGTGTCAGACTTTGAAACTGGCAGGTAGGGAAATGGTGGTAATTATCGTCAGTTCTTTGTGATTAACTATGTGACACACACACACACTGCTGTGATGCCCTCTGCTGTGCGGCACAAAATGGCGGCATGTGTGTGTGTCCTTGCAGAGGCTGTCTGTAAGAGAGAGAGAGAGATGGGAATGAGGCCAGGCAGAGAAGGATGCAAGGACTTGGCGAGCGTCAACTTTGCGCGTGTGTGTGTGTGTGTGTGTGTGTGTGTGAGATAACATCCAGGTGAAAGTGGGAACGTTGACTGGCTCAGAGAGTGAGGCTTCACTGAGCTGACTGCTCCACTTACAGACCCACACTTACATAAACAGCACGGATAGAGGTGTAAAGACTTTTGGTCATGTCAGAACACACAAACAAACTAATGACAGAGGGTAAAGGAGATAGAACACATGGGACAGAGTGATTTTTTTTATTCGCCTGCAGGTACAGTCTGACCTTCACTCCGTCCCTCCTTTCCTTCATGTGTCCATCTCTCCTTCCCTCCATGTAGTTTAGCGCTCAGTTGCATGGCAGGTAATTTGCACGCTATCGGAGATTAAAGTTTAATTAGTGAGCGAGGAGTCATTTGGGTTTGAGCGGAATAAGGCAGCACAGAGTGTGTGTGTGTGTGTGTGTGTGTGTGTGTGTGTGTGTGTCTCCTGCTCGCTAACTCGCTCACCCCAACACATCAAGGCTCATCACCAAGAGAGAAAGTGAGAGTGGGAGTAGAGGATTCAATTCCTCCTTTCATCAACAAAGAACAAAAGGCTGAAGTCTTCTCCTTCCCCTCTTCATCTCCTCCTCTGCCTCTCCATTTACCTCTGTATTTCTCTTTTTCTCCTCCTGCCTCCTCCTTCCTCCTGCTTCCCCACAAGCTCTCCAGCACAGTTGGCAGAGTTCCACAGCCATATTCACACTTCCCTGGTCCCTGGTGAGACACACACACACACACACACACACACACATACATTAGCTCCACTGTCACACTGCACCGCATGCAGAAAAGTGAGCGAAGCAAAGGAAAGTGAAAGACACGGAGGTAACTTTGTCTTCCTTCATCAACCTCTGACAAATGACCGATGGCTCTGTCACCTGAAACAAGGGGGTGTCTCCTGATCACATCATGGCGTGATCATTTCTTTTCTTTTTTTTCCCCCCACTTTGCTTTCATTATTCAGCTCGCAACGTCTGCTGCTCCTTCCCTCAATCTGTTTCTCCCTTCCGCCAGTCTGTTTTTATCTCCCAACAAAGTGTTGTAACTTTGTCATCTGTCTCTGTACTTTGTTTTTCACTATTCTTGGTCTTAATCATGTGGACATCAAACGTGCCATATGGTCGCCACGCTAACTCAGACGCAGGCATGCAAACCGCACACACTGGCATCTTGAGAGCTGTGTTTCCTAATGACGAGGGAGCCTGCATCCCGCCACCGCTGTTACTTCACTGGCTTGAGACACTAACGCAAATCAATAGGCAGCAAGGCCCCGTGATAACGATCTCCGTTTCTCCTCTCCTCCCTGCATCTTTCCATTTTCCTCATCACTGTACCAAAGCTCCCCACCCCACCTCCACCATCTGCCTTGATCTTGTGGCTTCAATACTTCTCCCTCCCACTCTTCCTCTCTCTCTCTATGCCCTCGATCTCACGTCTCTCCTCATCTCCCCTCCTCCATCTACATACCTCTTTTTTTCCCTCACCTCCCTTGATCTCACAGAATCACCCCCTCTTTTTTGCTCTCCGTCGCCTCTCCTCTACTCTACAACCTTTTTCACATTTCACCACTTACCTCCACTCTCCCCTTCTGTCTTTTGCTCTTTACCCTCTCCCTCTCTCATATCTAATTTCACTTTCTCTCTTCCCATCACTCCACTTTCTCTCACCTATCCCCCTGTTGGTCTTCCATTTCTCCGCCGTCTCCCCTCATTTGGTCTTCCCTCTCTTCTGTACCTGCCCTCCGGTTCGTCTCTCATGTCTCACACCGTCTCCTCTCATCTCCCTTCTTTCTTGCCCTCCTTTTAAGACTTGTTGGGTCAAATGTCCTCTTCTCCTCACTCACT